>NC_070595.1:18632139-18978805 GCF_027409825.1 Scomber japonicus
AAAATTCCAAGTAATTTTGGATTTTCTTTCCTTTCCTTTTTTGTGTTAACATTTTTTACTTCGCAGTCACTGTTTGTGTTGACTGACTTGTACTTGCCACAAACTTGCCTCAGAACCTCTCTGTGCTCAGATAAACAGCTATTTTCTATGTAATAGCTCTGTGTCATCCCACACTGATGTGTTATGCCATGTAGCAGAGAGTCCAGCAGGACAGTGGACCCATCACACCCGGCTCACTGCTTGTCAGAAAACTTTCACTCGGCCGCAGGCTCTGCTCCATCAAGACCAAGACCATCAGAAATCTGAGCAGTTTTTTTCTCCTTAACAACCCAGCCTAGCTCCCACTTCAACCCCCATCTGCCCACCACACACTGTTGCCAATGCTCCCCTCCTCCACACACACACACACACACACACACACACACACACACACACACATCTGCACTTTTATACATACAGGCTGTGTCCGATATCACTCCATATTTACTATATAGTGCACTCCATGTGCTGAGTGAGTAAATATCTCCACTATATAGTGCCCTCAAATATTCCTCAATGCAACAAAAAAGTAGTGTCCATGGCATGTAGACCACTTTCTGCTAACAATCCTACAATGCAACGCTCCACATTTTAAAGAAGTGAAAAACTACCATCGCACAACTCTACAGCTGATGGTGACGACACAAAATGACAACAATTACTTAGTGTCTTAAATTTTGATTTGCTCATTATTGAGCTATTATTGAACTATTTAGTGTATATAAGATATGGAGTAGTGAATGAGTGAACAAGGGAGTAATTTTGGACACACTGCCACACTGCATGGGATGGTACAACACTTAGCATGGGGCCAATTATCCTGCCAGACTATACAAGATGTAGCAAAATGTAGCACACAATATTACTTCATCTGTAACCATTTAACTTTCCACATATTTTAACAAAATGCAAGTTCAATAAAGTATAGTTATTCTTGTACTTAACTTATACATATAATGTTGCTTAATTTCCTTCCTTTGATGTTTCTCCTCTTTACTTAATCTTAGTGCACTCTATATCTTATTCTGCTATTTTCTCACTGTGCTGTTTTTACCAAGTCAAATTCCTGAGTACATCGTACATTTGGCAAATGAAGCAATTCTGATTCTGAATGGATGCCTCTGCACATGAACGTACGTGTGTGTGCATTGACTTTACCATTGATGTAGGTCTGCTCATGCAGCTTGGTGATGCTTAGCAGGTCTGCCCCCTGCTGCTGGCAACTGATCCGAGCCTCGCTCCATGACAGCGTAGCCTGGAAGTTAAACTGGTAACAGCTGTCTGTCAGCGGGGCAGTATCCCAGAAGGTCTCGCAGCTGCTGCCTGACAGTGAGGGAAGGAGATAAGAAGCCAGTTAGAAGCAAGGGAGTAAGCAGGAGGAAACACCAGTAGTGAACAGTATGGGTGAGAGGAAATTGTGGTAAAGCTCAACGAGTTTCTGTCAGTTTCTCCAGTCTTGGCAGGATGAGCTGACAGGTGTAATATACGGTCAGCATGCAAAAAAAAGATAACTCACTCTTGACCGGACAGAAGCCCCAGCGTTCATCCTTGCCGTAGTCGAAGGTGGTGGCGCACCAGAGGTGACCGTCCTCGCGCCCGATGCTAGTGCAGTTGTGGAACCACTGGCCATCGTACAGGAAGGGCAGGTAGCAGGGACGACCGTGAGAGTTCCCCTGGATTGTATAGATCTCTGGGGTGCAAAAAGAGGAAACACTTTAAATCACTACATGTGGCAGCAGAGACGGAGCTCGCTTGTGTTTTTTCCGAAGTTAGGGCCATGAACTGCACCGAACTGAAATACTTTATCTGTTTTCTCAGTCACTTGTATAATCAAACACACGACGAAAACAGAGGATGATGTTACAGTTATAACAGTAAAGTGGTCAAACTGTGGTCAGCGGAAGGAAAGATGGAAAAAGCAGATTATTAATAAAAAAATATTGTTTAACTTCATGTTTGCAAAAAAAAAAAAAAAAAAAAAGATAAGACCCAAATATTTATATCCCAAAGCAGAATTTTTTAAAGATCACATGCAAATTTTGAACCAGGCTTTTAAACTAATAATCTATATCTGATCTCCATAGTTTAAGAAAATACCCTGGGGACGCAGTTCTCGTCTACATTCCACAGGTATATTATGGTAAAGGGCAACAGGGGAAGAGAAAGAGAGAAAGAGGGAGCGAGGTTGGGTCTGTAGTGTTACCAAAACACATTAGGCCAATGGAAAGTAGGACATGTTAAACGAGGGAGGAAAGATTTCTGAAGCTCCCTCCCTGATTTCTCTCTCTGCTCCACTGCTGGCTGGTTAACTGGCTGGCTACATTGGAGCTGCTCCTGCTGGAGACGCTTTCCTCTCAAGCAGCAAGTTGACTTCACAAAGAAACTTGTGTAGATCTGCACTTGAAAGTAAAAAATGCCAATGAACCCAATTCCCTTGCCGCAAAAAAAAAAGTAGAAGAGATTTCGAAGAGTAGGGGAAAGATAAAGAAAAAACTGAAGGGGAGATTTTCTGGTCTTTACGGCAGATCTGGTTTTAATTGCAGTCAAGCTGAGCCTGTTAACTACAGACTCATACGGCTGACTGGGTCTCACAGTATAGTTCGTCAATGACCAACCGTGAAGTGAGTGGCACTGACAGCGGAAATGAGGCTTAGCTGCGAACCACCGTGGTTTGATCTAATCTGGACTGAAAACTACATATAAATACAAATATACTTGAGGGCAAGGACAACTCCATCTGTTTACTGGAGTTTACAAACACCAGCAATGTTTTCCTTGGCTTTCTGACTGGCAGGAAGCCTCTTGACCTCAAAGATTTCCTAAAAGCAACATCACTATATCCATTTGATCAGATACAGCTGTGGCATCCACAACAGTAGGTCCATCAGCTGCGTCGGGGCAGCACAACATATAGCACAGTGAAGGAGAGAGAGCTACAGGTGAGCTGTGTGTGACGACTGGTGAGTTGCTTTAGTTGGGTGAAATTCTGTTTAACTGAAAATGATTTACAGACTCAATATCAGTAATGTCATTTATATGTCAACAGGATTAATGATATCTAAAATAAATGAATTTCAAAGGAATCTCGATGTGCAGTTATCAAGATGATCTTGTTTTAAGAAGCATTCTAGGGAAAACACAGATAATGACTGAACACCAATCTGCAGCAATTCATGCAAAACTAAACCACTTTGATGAAAGGAATGCTCACCGGTATATGTTTTAGTGCACAGGTCCTGAACACCACCATGCACTGTCCATTTAGAAGGGGAGGAGGTGGACGAGGTGTTCCAAAACGAGGGTGAGGGAAGGTAGTTGTTGAGGTTTTCCAACACTTGGCCACAGTTCCAGGTCCAGCGTACTCGGGGAGGCTCGCGGTCACAGGTGTACACGCCCAGAGGAGACTTGGCCCATCTGGAGGTGTAGTTGCCAGTGGTGAGGCCGAGGCAAAGTGAGGAGCCCAGGTTGAACAGGCGACCCCGGGTTACCCACTTCCAGCGCTGGTTGGCTTCCTCGCAGGCGGCTGACAGGATGAGGGAGTGATCTCGCACCCCCAGGCAACCGTGGGCGCCCTCATGGAAGAAGGCAAACTCGTTGGAGTCCAGCGGTGCTGTGCAAAGAAGAGGGGGGGGGGGGGGGGAGTAGCATCAGTCAATAACGCAGATGAAAACAGGACTCTATGTTAGCAGCTGACCTTAGAACAGGCCAGAGTTTTGATCAATATATTCATTAATGGATACAATGGTGTGTTAGTACTAGCTTGAGCAGTGGTGTCTGGTGTTGCTGTACACCTCAGTTGTATATAATGAACATTTAATGACCCCTAAAACATGTACACACATAATATGACAGAGGTCTCAGCAGAGCAGAAGTGTTATGCAATAAACTTTGCTAAGTGGATACACATTTGTCCTTTAATGCAGGGTTTGTGATCATAGTCCAATAATTTTAAACCACGCACCAGTTCTCAGGAATTCACTACATTCCTAAGTTTGACCTGGATTTGCCTCTCGTCTCTCTTTCGGTATAGTTTGTGGAGTCTGTTACTGTTGGCTTAGACTGTGGATAGAGCAGCAGCTGGTGGATTTTGGGGAGATAAATATATAAGGATCTTTATCTTGAGTGCGTGACTGATACATTTAACTCATACAACCAAATGTTTTAACATGTCTAAATCTGATTAATTTGATGAAACTGTAATCATCCTCAGGGGTGAAATGGGTAGCTGTTTTCAGTCTGCACACCTCTCACTACTGTACACTGATGCCTTTATTACTTCAGTATTATCCTCTGAGGAGCTACAGCTGCCTACAAGGTGTTATACCCACAAAGCCTGGTGGTATTCTAATATACACTTACACCATACAAAAATATCCAAAATAAATGAAATGTTAAGAGAAAACAAAGAGTACTGTCAAAAAAGTGTTGAACTTAACACATTCAGGGCAGTGGCCAGATGCCAGCCTCAGTGACTGGATTTTCGGGAAGCAAACCCAACACCCCTTTCTCAAAAAACATATGTGGTTTTGCTTCGTTCTTGTTTTTCTTTTCATGGAGGATCTGGAGATTGGTAAACTAGGAACCAGCCGCTGGTGTGTGGTTATGAGAGTGTGTGAAGGTGGGAGAGAGAGAAAGACAAAGAAATACAAGTCAGGAGTGTAGGAGGAGGACTCTAAATTAAGCTCCTGTTAAAATTATTCTTCTTAAAAATACATCTCTCAGACCAGAGATTCAAAGAAGAGAAAGTGAGACCCTCAGCATTCCTACTCGACGGGCTCCTGTGAGAGGCCAGGAAGTGGGGTAGGTGGGAAAGATCTTTGGGCATTTAGTTGAAAAACACGACTCTCATGTGTGGGTACTTCAGTCGGCTCAGTCTGTGGCAATCCCTTGTTTCCTAACCCCTCAGCTGAAACACTCCAAACCTGCTGCTGCTCTACTTTTATGGACACAGAGACAATAGAGTCTCATCGAGAGCTCCATAAAAATCCCTGTAATCAGGAGGAGACGACCGACACGCCCCTCGTCCTGTGCTTGGCTCCTGTGGTTGGGTTTCTCAGCAGCAGTGTTAGCAAACACAGTAAGAGACGAGGCGGCAGAAAGGTTCATCATGAGTATGTACAGTGTAATGACATATAATCATCACACTGCCCTTTTTATAAAACAATCCATTTCACAGTAACACCCAACTGTAAGACCTGCTGGTTCATTGTTTCAACATTCACATCAGAGAAAGTGTTTTTGCCCAACAGCGATGTAGAAACCTTTTAAATCTTATCAGGAAGCTAAAAAACCGCATCCAACGGAACATAAATCAACTCAGTTTTTTTCTGGACCAAACTACGTAGCTTTCCATGAGGCCGTTCTTCCAGACACTCCTATTAATGCAACCTAATCCAGAGCTGAATGAAATGCAAAAAAAAAGAAAAAAGAAAAAAGAAAAAGACCTGTTTCTGTGGAAAGTCAGAGTCTGGTGCAGCCACCAAAACATCACCGACTTCTGTCAGATCAAAGCCTTCCCGTGTTCCCCTATAAGCAGCTGATTACAGTATATTTTACATTAAACCCCTCAGTATAAATCCCTGTCCACCATTCCATGTTGTAATCCATCTCTGTTCTGAGATTAAAGTGTAATTTCTGCCGCAACAAGCAATAAAAGGTTGATATGCTACAAGCTCAGGATTTAGCCACCTCTCATTGCGAATAAAAAATCAAACGGATGCTTGAATCGCTGGTGTTACACAATACTGACTTGTTAACGAGGTAAGGTACAAGTGCCAGTAAATCAGTCTGATGCCATGTAATCATTTTCACAGTAGAAATAAACGCCATTTTTAGGAGAATAAAAAAACACTACAAAGTCAGTTTCAACGGTGCCCAAGGGATGATTTTCACACCAGCACCATCCCAGTAAGAGTCAGAATAACACTGTGTTCAATTCACTTCAGTATGTGAATATAAGCCCGGTATTAATATGGTGACAACATGAGAAGTTCCTGGCAAAAAAAAAAAAAAAGCGTTTGAACTGCTAAGAGAACCTGGAGCTGAACTTCCAGACAACAAGAAGAAAAATTCAAATAGAAGTTTTAATTCCAGTCTGGAGGGGACGCGACTGGATGTTTGATGTGAGAAAAACTCCTGGGCAATCAGAGAGAGTGCAGAATTTCAGATTAACTTTAAGCCATTGAGCCCTGTGAAAGCTAAGCCACAACAGCTCTCCTGCTGTGATCTCATCCTCTTCTTTGCCCTGACACTGAAGTTTCCTGCTAAAGAGAGAGGCTGAAACCCATGGCCAAGAACAACCAATAACACTCGCCAAGAGGGGCAGATATTCCCAGAACCTCCACCTCCTCAATACGGTCATCTATTGGACCAGGTTTGAGGACAATACACCGGATCGTGGGTGACTAATCTACGACATCTCTTGACATGAGATGTTTTGACTTCAAACGGTTTGGTGAACGACTGTGACTCATTGCAGCTGCGGAAGAATTAAAACTAACTAGACTGCCCCCCACTCATTTTTGATATAAAGATCTAGACCGAAATATGAGAATTAAGCTTTTCCCATAACCTTACCCTATTTTGACAGATGTCTGTGATAAAAAAAAAACAGGCCAGTGTGATAAAACTGCAACCAACAAATAGGCAGGAAATTCCAGCCTGCTGTGTTTGTTTCTTTGGTGTTTTATGGTGGTCTGGCCTCTGAGGCAACTCCAAACTGTGGATAGGTTTTACCTCATCCGAGAAGCATGGAAGAGGAGAAGGAGAGAGGGGCTATTGGAGAGAAGAGCATATTTGCATTTTGCAGCCACACTCAGAATCAGAGCAAACTCTAACCTCTGGGAGAGCGCAAATCAAATTTAGAAACCAGAGTGAGCATCAAAACTTTCCATCACTCCTACACTTATGCACTGTGAGAAATGATAATTATGGCAGTGTAGCTTTGGCTTTTAAATGGGAGTGAGTGGGACAGGAGTTATATCCAGTTCTGTAGTTAAATTTAAAGGTGAATCGTGGAATTGGTGTTTTGTGTGAGATCATGAACAACAACTTATACCCAGCATGAAAGTTCATGAAAACATGCTGAGCTGTTCCTGAACACAGATATTTTGTGAGATAAACTGCGGTGGCTTGGGAACGGCAAAACATTCCCCATAACAAATCCAGTGAAACAACATTTCATAAAACAAATCAACATTGATTATTTCCCTCCTAGATCCATTTGCATCTCATCCATTTGGCTTAAAAAGTGATTGAAAAGGGATTCTCAACTTCAGCAGCGTGGCAATTTGATGGCAGATGGACGCAAGTCATTTTGAAATTAAGAAACTAAGCCTTTGCCTAAAAAAGAGCTACAGATTATTTTTGCAGTGCACTCTTTGGGATGAGAGTGTATAATGATTCAATGAAAGTAGATCAGAATATAAGTGGGTTACACAAGTGACAGCCTTGCCCAGATTCTTGTTAAATGAATGTGGATATTTGATACTGACAGCCCATATTTCCACTGTCTAACTCCTTTTTTGTGCCATTAAAGACATCATGTAGTTTAAAGGACAAGTTCACAGTTTTTCCAACTCTACCTTAAAATAATAATCAGGTGCCCGAATGAAGATTTGCATGTTTTTCCTGCTGTAATCATTCTTCCTTCATAATTCAGTTTCAATGTAAGTGATTGGGGATAAAATCCACAGCTGTCTTTGTGTGCAAAAATTAATTTAGAATGTTGCAGCTATAACGAGGCACCAGCTGTCTCAATGAGTCAAATCAAGTCTATATCTTTTGAAATTACTGTCTTTTTATGCCAGAATCCTTCTTTTTGTTACACTGCAGCTGTACAGGAAAACACTGTCCATCGAGACATGAAGAGGGAATATTTTTCTAAACAGACTAACTTTGTTTGATGAACTCAGACAGCTGAAGGCTTATATTATCCTCAGATAAACTTTCAAACACATTTTTGGGCTGTGTGGATATTGGCACAGATCAGTTATAATTATGGAGGGATTTCTTAATGGCCAGTATGAACAGGAGGAATGATTACAGAGCAAAACCTGTTTCAGTGTTCATATGAGCACCTGACTGTTTGTTTTTAAGACAGACTTGAAAAATTTGGAACAAATCCTTTGACCTGTGCAGTCAAAAAGTCACTATAGCAGTGTAGTTAACTTGCTAAACTTTGACTTCCATGACAATACATTATAAGAAGAAAAAAAAAGTTAAATTAAATGTTAATACAAGAAACAAACTTAAATTTGACTGCTTAATTGTTGAGGTGAGGTCATCCTTCAACAGTGTCTCCCAACGGTGTAGTAGCCGTTCAGGACTGGACTGAATGTGTTAATTGCAGCCTGTAACAGGATGTAGCCAAAAGGTCACATCTGCCTGCAGGGTGCCAAATGAAGCGTCATCACACTCCTTCAGTTTTACAGCGCAACCTAAAAACATCCATCAATCCATCCATCTACAAAAATAGAACAAAAAAAAAAACCCCACCGAAAACAAAGTGCGTGGCTTTACCGCTTTTAAATCAACTTTTGCATAAATAGAAATCACAATAGAGACTTTAAGCCTACAGCCGCTCACCCTCCTCCACCACCACCACCACCACCTCCTCCTCCTCCTCCTCCTCCCCCCTGTTTTTCTCCACATCTGGTTCCACTCACTGCTCGGACTTCTGGTTCGTGGCATACCAAAGCACCAAATCCACAATACGCACAAAAATATCCCTCACTGTCTGCTTACTAATGTATTTTCTGACTGGAAGCCGTCACCAAAACAAAAAAAGCACGCGCAATAGGTTCGATGTCTGACAGCTTTTTCCACTTTTAGATGAATGAAATTAAGCACACATACACACACACACTAAAAAAAAAAAAAAAAAAAAAGTGGAGATTTTTCTCTCACCCGCAGCGCTCCTCTTCAGTTCCAGACTAAGGATGAATAAATATAAAGTGCATTTGTAGAATATATCTCTCCCATTTGTCCATGTTCTCCTTGATTCCTTGTCTCGGTGACGGTCGTTGCCTTGCATGCTCACAACTACAACACACACGCATACAGACACACGCTGGGGAGAAAAAAAAAAAAGAAGTGAGGGAGAGGAAAAAAAAAAGAAGTGAAGCCGGAGCTGCAACTGCCCGAGTGTTGCACTTTGAGGACGGATGATGCAGAGTTGGTGGCGAGTTTGACCGCTAGAGCTCCGTCTGCGTCTCAGTCAGACGAGACTGAAATGAATGGAGCAGCGTCAATAGAGTGTGTGTATGTGTGTGTGTGTGTGTGTGTCTGTGTGTTTGTATGGTTCCCAACATGAGGTCCGAGGACCTCCAAGGGCCAATACGAGTCGACCCCACATAACAACCTAGCACATTTGACAGTGGGATGGACTTATATAATTAATAACTGTTGAGAAAGTTATTAAATCCTGATAGAGAGAAAATTAAATTAAAAATGAAGACTAAAATCCAACTTTTATAAAATAAATCACTGTTGTAAACATATGATTAAGTTGAAAACTGTAATAAATGTTAATCATCAGTTATACTCTTTCTTCCAGTCTTTAGCAGTATGTTTTTAACCTATTCAGTGGTTCACATTATACATTACTTATATTACTTCTGAGTGAGTTTTGCACAATATTTAATCCAGATTTTGTGCATTTTTTCCTTTTTTGTTTGTTTTTGGACTTTATGTCTTCATTAAATGGGGTAGGTAAGGTAACTTTATTGAGCCTTCTAGGCTGAAAAATTGACACAACAATATCCTTTAAAAGTGATTAAAATAAAATAAAATAAAATATACAGAAAAAAATAAGTTAAAACTCTAATAAATGATCTTTATCAATTATACTTTTACCTCAAGTTTTTGGCCAACACAAAACTTCTCTTTACTTATTCAATGGTACTAATTATAATAATATTTATAAACTTTATTTATAGAGCACATTTCAAAGTGCCTTACAGAGAAGAGATTGTACTATTTAACTTGTGCATTTTTGTTTTGGAGCTCAGTGAGTGACTTCCTCGTATCATTACCTTCATGTTGTTCATAGTATTCCTCATGCACTTGTCTACTTCCAGTCAATTCTTCACTTTATTTAAAAGTAAAAACCTTATGTCTAGAGCTCATTCTCAGTGCGCTTGAAGTCAGAGTCAGGCACTTGAGCACTGCCTTTCTTGTAAATCCTAAATGTATCTGTGTTACTAAGATTTAGTTTGCAAAGGCATCTTTCCTGTTCTGTCCTTTAGACCTAGTGTTCAGTAGCTGACTAATAAGTCGTCATCAGTGATAAGGTAAAGATCATTATTCTCACTTGAAAAGATCTAATAATATCCCTGAAATAGTACAATAAATACATTTAGTGTAGTATTTAATGGCCCCTCTTGAAGCTCCTTTGGAGACTTGAAGTTTGGAAGGGGCTGTTTAGACTAAAACTTCGTTTCGGATCCATTTCCTGCCACTTATCCAGGAGCATGTTGTGATGGCATTAAACTGAGTAAGGTAAGCAGACATCCTTCTCCCCGGCGACACCCTCCAGTTCCTCCTTGTGCAGGTGAGATATGTAATCCCTTCAGTGTGTTGTGGTCTGCCCCGGGGTTTCCGAAAAGTTGGACGTGCCCAGAACACCTCCAGAGGGAGGCCTCCAGGAGGGCTCCTAACCAGGTGCCAAAAACCACCTCAGCTGGCTCCTTTCAATCAAATATAAACTAAAAACTTTAGCTTTACTTCATATGAGGTGCGACTGCCAAAAGCTTGACTGTACTATAAACATGTGCAGTATGTGTTAAATCTTACATACTGTTCATATTCTGACCTGGTTCAACTATTCCTTTATAAATAGTGTGTATGCCAGCTTTTGAACCACAGATGTATTTTTGTTTTGTTTTGACACTATTATTATAGTGAAAATACATTCACATTGTATTTTGATCTCAACATTTAAATAGAATGTTTCACAATAACTCTGAAGACCTTTTGTGTGCAAAAATGTACACCAGCTGCACAACAACGATGATAATCACATGAACATGTTGAAATATTTCCATTTTGGTACTCTCTGGCCTACGGAAGCATATTGCATTCACTTGAATAAAAATCTTGAGTAATTAATTTTGGTCTGTTTTTCCGAGGTAATCATTTCTGTCTTTCTGAGTAATCTTTTTTCCTGTTTTTCTGGCTATTTTTTCCCCTGTTTTTCGGAGTAATTTTTCCTGTTTTTCATGGTAATTGTTTTCTCTGAATTATCGAGATACTTCGAGAACAGCCATCCTGCAAGTGACTTCCATCTATGGTGACTCCTGCCCCGCACATATGCCCAGTTTCTGAGCTTTTTGGTGGGACTTTGTCTTTTGACCAATATATGCAATTAGAGAGAGAAAAGGCAAAGAAGGAGAAAGATATATAATAATAGTAATACCATCTATATGACTTAAAGACAGGACAATCTCCCAGTGTCTTAAACCCAGATCAAAGTAAAACTTGATTAAACTAAACAAGCAGGTCATGTTTGCTTCCATTACATCGAGCTTTCAATAAAGAGTGAATGTGTCCAATGTTTTGAATGCCCTCTAAACTCTGAAAAACAGAAAAGAAATAAGTTACTCCGAAAATCAGAAAAAAAAAATTCCCCTGAAAAACCAAGCATAAAAATAAATTACTCTGGAAAACAGAAGTTATTACCTCAAAAACAGACCAAAAATAAAATTACTCAGAAAAAACGCTTTTTTTTTTTTATTAAAGTGAATGCAATACGCTTCCGTACTGGCCCACTTTAGGAAAAGTCATAACATTTCAGGCTTAAAGAATGCAAGTTAGGGTGTTTGTATTGCTATGCGTCAAATTTGACCTGAGCAGTATGTAAGGGTTAGATGACGCAGGGTGATAAAAAATCATTTAGGTCTGCTACCACATTATGCAAACTGATCATATTTAGTTTGGGGACTGTCGGTTTATGTGCAAGAATTGTGTCTAATTGTATTCAACAGACACACAACCCACTGATTTAGCTTTTTAAAATGTTGTTATAATGTCTTTCACCTTCCTCTCTTATTTATGAAAATGAGGCAGCATTCATGAAGCTCTACTGATTACACCAATATAAAGTCAGCTCTCTCTAATCAACGTGGTATTAAAGTCTCAGTTTTCAGTCAGTTTACTCATTTATAAGATAATATGACTGAATTGAACTCATCACTAGCTCGGTTGGAAGTCTTCTCCTGAATATAAACACTCATTTTTACACTGAAAATTAAAATAATACACTATCAGTAGAAGTTATCCCTTCACAGAAATCACAAAGTCACAGATGAGCCCAGAACAAACAAACACATTTTAACCAATAGTATTTAATGGTTTATGCAATTCTCTGCTAAGGCCCAATCTCCCTCCCCCCCGACAGTACTATTAGGTCAACCAGTCCCTTGCATTTTATTGGCCAAAAATAAATTCAAACATACCTAAATAAATATGTGTGTTTATGGTCAAAGGGGAGGGGGAAGGGGGAGTGGAGGGGAAGGGGGGGTCAATCAAAAAAACAACAATAACAGTTCTAATTAAAAGGCAACTTGAAAAAACACAACAGTTTTCTCCATAAAACTGGTTAAATTGAAAAGTTTTTTTAAAAAAATGTAAAAGGGGTCCTTCCTCAACAGCTTCCACTCCATATCAAGTAACACGACTCTAAAACCATTCATTATAAAAACTGGAGGTGGAACACTGCCACCAGCTGGAAGTTATAAGCTTTGGTCACAGGAGTTTGATGAAGAGATGGGGGGGGGGGGGGGGGGGCAGTAGGGGGTAACAGGGGTTAGTAGCTTCTGTTCCCTCCTCGTCACAAAACTATCTGGCTCTGGAATTTTTAAGCGGGGCAGGGGAGGGTGGTAAGGGGGGCTCCCAGAACACCAAGATGGATGACATAGTGCCGTAGATATTTAGAGTTCAATACAATAAACAAGGCCGGACTGGTTCTCTCGGTTCAGGGAGATGAGAACAAACTAAATGTTTGATTTTGGAGAGTTGAGACTACCTGGGGACCAGAACGGCTCATGCATGAGTGTACGTGTGTGTGTGTGTGTGTGTGTGTGTGAGTGCGTATCGGTATGAGGCCTTCCGCAGTCCTTTCCATCTTGGCCAAGCTGAAGCAGTTCTATACTTCTTTTATAATTTTCTCTCTTTTTTTTTTTTTTTTTTGTGTAGGCAGAAAAGAAACCCCCCCCCCCCCCAAAAAAAAAGAAACACTTGACCCCACTTTTCACCAACACAGTGCCAAAACCTCACCCGTCCAGGGCTTTGACCCCCAGAACAATGCCGCTCGTTTTGAGAAGCGAGGAGGACAGGTAGGCCGGGGTGGGTGGACATGAGAGGGATGAAGGGTGACGCGAGCCTACCCTTCACCAACCCCCCCGTCCATCACTTCTCACCCACCCCCTTGCCCGTCTTCTGACCAGACTCTCTTAGGCTCTTCATGGCAAAGTGGGAGGCTGTTGGGAGGTGGGGGGGCCACGCAATATTGGCGTCACTCCTACCCCACCTCACTCTTTCAAAAAACAAAAACAGTTCAGTCAGTCTGTTAAGGGGTGTGGGCTCAGTTTGAGGCGCTGCTGTTAGAGGAGCTGGATGTGGAGGCCACCGCCATGCCTGAGGTGCCCGAGGAGGCCACCGACTTGCGGATGTGGGGCATGAGGAAGGGGTCACTGGCCAATTGGTGCACGTCAATGCGGTCC
The DNA here is from genome assembly GCF_027409825.1 of Scomber japonicus. NCBI lineage: Eukaryota > Metazoa > Chordata > Actinopteri > Scombriformes > Scombridae > Scomber > Scomber japonicus. The sequence goes on from NC_070595.1 coordinate 18,645,900, forward strand.
TCTTTACGGTAGACTAGACAGCGCCTTATAAAGGCCTAGAAGGAGAAAAACAGAGATTGAAATAACTTAGAAATAAAATCTGAGTGCAGATATTAACTTTTACATTTGTGTGAAAAGATCAGAATTTCCTAAATTGTGGATAATATGACACACTACACTTCTTAATGTCCAATACTGTGCAATATTAGTATTTCATGTATACTACTAATTTCAATTAAACTGTGCAATATACATAAATATTTTCTGTCACATTAATCTGTGCAAGAACATCATCATCTCTGGTATATTACCACTCAATACCAATATTACCCTTTTAAATAATGTAAGATTAATTTTTTTATATATTCTTTTACTATTATTGTTTTTTGTATTTATTATTATTTATTGTTCTTTATTCTTTTTCTTATTGCTGCTCTTCTATTTTTCCCTGTCCACTTGCTGCTGTAATAATGCAAATCTCCCCACTGTGAGACCAATAAAGAAATATCTTACACACCCAAAATGATTCCTCTTAAAAATACATGTTCTAGAAATATTAGACATAAGAAAAGCAGTGAGGTATGAGGGTCCTGTACCTTAGCTTCAGGTGTGACTACTGGTTTAGGAGGAAACTGCACATCTGTTGCTTTCAGTATGGTGTTCTCCTGCAGGATGTCCTGCTGGGACTGGTTGTGGCCGAAGGGCTAATGAGCACAGAGAGGGAAGAGAAGAGTGTTATGGTAACCGAAACATGCTGGGCAAAACAACTAAATAAATAACGTAACTAAGAGCAATTAAAGTGAGTTTGTGTGCAGTTCACTGTTCAGATGAAAATAAAAGCCACTTTGTCTTCTTTTCAGTCTTACACTCATTTTCCTAATAACAAACACTGAAAATGATCCCACTAAATGGGAGCGCTAAATACATTCGGACATGGAGAAACTATTTCCTCTTCATTTGTGTAAGAGAAGAGATTTCTGGGTTACATGTATGTTACCCACAACTACCCAACATGTTGAATATTCCAGTATAATCATGAGATGTGGAGGGTTGGAGGGTTTCATCTCGTTTATACCACAACCACTTTTCAACAAAATGTCAAATGTCAAACAAAATGTGATGCTTTGATACTTTTCTGCTTTAAACATCATGACGACAGAATTCCTGCCGCCTGTATTGCTAAGTAACATCTAAACAAGAGGGGCTTGACATGGCTCGCTCAGGCGTTTTAACCCTCACATTTAGAGAAAATCCACTGATTGCTTTTAATCTCAAAAACAAAGAACAGTGCAGCATTATGGGACATGATATGATAACAGCTGCCTTTCCACTGTAGGTAATATTATGTCATGCTTGCTTTACCCTTCTCTCTCTGCTCCTTCCCTTTTCTACTTTTACATAAATCTACAAATACTCTTCCAAGATTCTTGCAAACATAAAAAAAACATCTGTAATGTATTTTGCATGGTTCTCTCTCAGTTATTTATCATTTTTTTAAAACTTTTTTTTTTTTTTATTGGTTTCACAAATAACGCTAGCCCCAACCTCTTCAGCCAAGCCTCATTATTGTCATTATCACCTACAGTTTAATATTGGCACATTCATTTAAACTGCAAACAAACACCTGTGTGAGAGGTGCTCCATTATACCGTCTGATTCACAACTTCCAGCCAATCAGAAATCAGAATTTTCAGTGTCCGTGGTATAAAAATAAAACTATAACCAAGGGATTTTACCCTAATTACATTTCTTTCCAAAAAAATACAATTTTATGACTGAACAACAGCTAAAAATGACCTGACACAACATATTTTTCTCAGTGTGTTTCTCCTTACCTTGCGGCCATACAAACACTGGTAGAAAATGACTCCCACAGACCACACATCCACCTTGTTGGAGATTTTGGGCGGCTCCTTCCCGACCACAAAGCACTCAGGTGGCAGGTACCTAAAGGTCAAAAGAGGAGTCACGTTAATATGAATCAGTTCAACTAACCAAATGATACCGTTTCCTGTTTCGAAGTGTGTCATGAAGTCCTGAAATGACGACCTGTGAATGTGTCACTTCTTCATTTTCATACTAGAAACCATGTTCTAGTATAATAGTGTCATCTTCTAACACGTTGGTTGATGTCAAATAATTAAACTAATGAAACTTGAATGTTCTTTGTGCTGTCTTGGAAAATGACAAGCACTAAACCTCAGGGCTGGGTGATAAGACCAAAATCTCAGAACCTGATATAGGTCATTTCATCATCCTGACACAGCACATTTTAATTCAGTGCATATCCTAAATAGTTGCTCCATTTGCCCCCCAGTCCCTCCAACCCAGTGCATCATAAGAGAGCAGAAGAGGAGCAGCGTGACCGTAAACGACATCAAAATGCTGCAGAGACTCTCACACTGAGCTGAAATGAAATGAGCTCATATAAATTTTGGTAAATAACATAAATAAAGACAATGTGTACTGTTATGCTGTCATTTATAGTCGCTGTCTCGCTGCTTCTCTCCTCTCTTTTCTCTCAGTGCCGGCGGGGCTGAGCCTTCTGTGTGTGTGTGTGTGTGTGCAGCCCGGCAGAGAGACAGACAGAAGAACAGAGTTGGAGAGTACAACTAAACTCATTACGTTCCTGAAAGTGGAAAAAGAAGCTTTGCAACTAAAAAGTCTAGAAGGATATATAATGTCATATTGGCAAATGATGAAAAATATTGCCATGGAGAGTGTGATTCAGTGCAAAATATGAAATGAAAATCGTTTTTCTCTCGTCACACGTTATATATATCATCACATTGCACAACCCTATTATACCTTCTTCCATGAATTGTTGAGAAGGGAGGAATTCATTAACTTATGCATGTTGTAGGAGAGCTGTTTCAAACATTACATTTCAGAGTAAATTGCCCGGCCAGAGGCATTCAACTCAACTAAAGTGTAAAAAAAAAAAAAAAAAATCACAGACAACGCTTTGTCCTAGAGGTCACAGAGGGGCCAATAGGACATTTTACAAACCATCAATATCAGTTGAAGAGGGCTCTAATAGCTGCTGCAGGCTGAGCAGCCTCCACTGATCATGCAAGGAGATAAATCTGCTGCTGCTATGCCGAAAGAAAGTCGTGTTGTTGTGTGTGCAAGTACAGTTGTAAAAATCTGGATAAATATGACTGATGCTGGGCTGTAATGACACCTGCAGTTTTTTAAAAATTCTGCACTTAACAACAACAAAGCAGTATATGTTGCCTACAGTTTGCCTGCCTGTTTTCTCTGCTGCTAAAAATTTAGCACAAAGCTCTAAATACTGCAACATACAACAACCAAGGAAGTTGTTCTTCTTGTACCACTTCTGCTTCAAATCTCTCAGTTTACTCAAAAAGCACGTCCCTGTGGTTGAAGCCGTGCAAGACATCCACAAACATTAATACTACATGAAGTACACGTGGAGGAGACGCCTTTGAGGAGACGAGCTGTTTCCTACATTGTAATGTGAGGCTTCTCAACTGAAATGACCGACTTTGAGGGGAAAAAATTAAAATAGCTCCCACCTACTACAGTTATTTCACATAGTAGATAGGGGTGCAAAGAGGTAAAAGAATTCCGATACATTTCCGGTAAATTTCTGGAAACTTTCCATGGGAAGTTAAGCTGGGGAATTTTACACATATTCTAAATTGGGAAATGTCCATGGGAATTACAGGAATATAGGGGAAATATAGAGAATTAACTGAAAATTTGGGGTAATTTATACAAAAGATAGATTTTCATTGTAGGGTTGAAGGGGGTGTCAATCTCAACCAATATCACCCATTAAAAATCTGTCGTCCTCTATTCATTACAATAGATCTAGTCATTTCCTTTGTTACAAATTTTTCTGTGTTGCTCTCTAAATGTAGGTTCTAACATCTTCCACAAATGTTTGTTGCTCTAAGCACACTCACAACTGTGCTGCATTAATTTGGGTAAAACTTCTACAAAAACTTTTATTACATCTGCAGTGATTTATACTCTGCAGCTGAAACCACTCACATTGCACACTTCATACTCTGTCATCATGTTTTTCCTTCTTTACAGTAAAAATGCCTCCACGCAGCAAAATGATCACTTTATTTTCTAATGCACTGTGGTTTTAAGAAAGCTCTAGAAAAATCTCCCAACCTCTGATTAGCTGACATAAATGTACCCCTTTAGGGCCAAGGCTCGGTGGTAAAAATAAACAGTACTATTTATTATATCACCGATGATGACACCCCTGTGGCATGGTGTCACCTTCCAGTGTAAATCTTACCAGTATGTCCCCGCTCCCTGTGACGTGAGCTCCATCCCGTCCACTGAGTTGTAGCTGTCATCGTCCATGATCTTCGACAGGCCGAAGTCTGTGATCTTGATCTCCCCGCAGGCAGTGCCGTTCACTAGAAGGATGTTACCTTAACAGGACGAGGGGAGGATTGGGAGTCAGCGTAGTGTAGATACATATTCATATTTTATTGAGAATTGTTAAAAGTTGGGGCGAGACTCAGTTTAACTTGGTCTGATCAGTCGTAATCACTAAATCATAACATCAAAATATTGGATGGATGGACAGAAACGGAGTCTGTCACAATGTGCAGCTCTTAGCCGTTTTTCAGCATCATGTGAGATTCAGAAAGAAAGTAGCTGCAGCAGCTTCTCAAGTGATTAATTTAACTGACGGCATTGATGCAATTTGTTTGAAGTAGAGCGGTGCCAAGGAGACAAAAAAAAAAACACCATGCAAGCTTTCAGGAATGTAAGACCCACCAGGTTTAAGGTCGTAGTGGATAATGGGTGGTCTGATCTCGTTGAGGTACTTGAGGGCGTTGACAATCTGCATGATGATGGAGCGACCCTCCTTCTCTGACATAAGCTTGTGCTGCTTCAGGTAGAAGTCTAAGTCGTTGCCCTCGCAGTACTCCAGGACTGTGCAGAACCTGCTCCAAAAAAAAAAAGAAAAAGAAAAACAGGAAGAGATATTTTACTAAATCACATCATCATGTTGATATATTTCATCATAGTTGTGAGTATTTTGTTTTTAGTTAAAAAGGCAAGGCATGCATATATTTGAAAGGAAATGACTTACGAGTCAGTGTCGAGCGAAAAGTAGTCGTAGAGTTTAACTATTCGTGGGTGGTCCAACTCTTTATGGATTCTATATTCTCTGCATGCATGTCTGAAACAAACACCATTTTCAACAATTATACCAAGGACTTTAAATGTGAATATTACATTATACTCTATCAATTTGATGAGTTCATGATCATAGTTATGGTATTGGTAAAATCCAAAACACTCACTTGTGATAATTCTCCTTCTTCTCATCCCTCCAGTTTTTGTTTAACTGGTGGATTTTGACTGCAGCATACCTCTGCTCTGTTAAGTCAAAGGCCTGAACAACAAAGATCTCCTATTAGTTAAAGAACTGCGTTTGGCATGGGCTCAGTGTTAGCTGTGGTGAAACTTGCTTTGCATTAAATGGCTACGTTCATTCATCATCAGTGATGACAGCAAATTCTTGGAACGACTTCTGAAATCCAGGCACAATTATTGACTGTGAAATGTCGATGATGTCAACGTAGTGTAATGTAATGAAACGCACATCCTCAAATATTTTCCAAAGTATGCACTGCTCACTCACTGAAGTCGCTTTCAGAATATAAATGAGTTCATTTTCAATCTCACCAGATTTGAATGAACATATCTGACACTTTTAATCTATCCCAAGGCCGCACCAGACTGTGCATGTGTTTATGACATTGTATCTCATTTATTAGTTTGTAACTGAGCTCTTACACTGCCTGATCCACAGAATGGGTATGATCTACATTCATTACATTCATTAAGTGGCAGAAACACTGGAAAGACTTTATAGACTCTAAACTATCAAACACGTAATAAGAATAGAAGGTTAAATGCAAACTGATTGTACTCTTCCATCAACACACTGGGGAAGGGGAGGAAAGGAGGGGGGGGGTTTCTTCTGCCTTCTGCTTTAACAGGAAAAAATAAAGTCGATCTTACCTTGTAAACTTCACTGAAACCTCCCCGTCCAAGTAAATGAAGTAGCAGGTATCGGTCATTTAGCGTAGGGTGATCTTTGAATCTGTGAGGGGGCGAGAAACCATTGAAGTTATGCATTTGGACAAAGAGACATTCCAGTGCAGACAAACTAGAAAAAGACCATATGAGAAGAAATCATACTGGGAATTATCCTCATTGTGGATCCTTTTCAGCTCGCGGATGTGCAGGTTCCGCACTCGCTCCAACCTTTCCAGCTCTGCCTGGATCTCAGCCTCCTCCTGCAAAAGCGAGAAGGTAAACGTGAAAAAAAGGGTGCACTTACAAATACAACAACAACAACAACAACAAAAGACCGCAATAAGCATGTTGAGGAGGTCAGCTCATACAAGTATCTGGAAGTTCACTTAGATGACACTTTTAGTTGGAATGTCCATGTTGAAAGTCTGTGTTCCCGTTTACAGCAGACAGAGTGTATGGTGTGGACAAAAGCATCACGTTTTTATTTTACCAGACGGTACTAGAGAGCTTAGTCCGATATGGGATGTCAGCCTGGTATGGCAACCTTACTGCAAAACTGAAAACTAAACTCATCTGGTACACACGGCAATGAAGGTGATAGGAAGAAGTGACTATCAGACCTTGCAATCTATTTATGAACAAACTGTTCTCAGGCAAGCCCAGAGGATAGTGACTTAGCCATCCCATAGTCTTCATTTAGAATATGAGCTCCTGCCTTCGGGCCCTTACCGCAAACTCAACCATTTTAAGAATTCATTTGTTCCAACCTCCATCAAACTCCTAAACAACGCTGCTTGAGGCCGAAGATTGTGCAATAATTTTATAGTGCTTTTATTATGGTGATCTTTCAGCATGTGTTTTTCCCATTGGTGTGTGTATGTGTTGTTATGCAATGTTATGGGATATGTGCAATACTGTTGTAATGTAATTGTTGTTGGGATGGTATGGTTGGTGATGTTTTGTCTGTTGTCATTGTGGCTGTCAAGGTATTTATGGCACAGTTGCTGAGTCCAAGATAAATTCACATACATATCACGCATTACCTTCTTAAGATGGCCTAATCTTAATTTAAAGATTTCCTCTTGCTCGTGGTACTCTGCCTGTGTTAACCTGCAAGGAAACAGAAGCAACCTAAGCACAACTTCAAATATGCACACCACAGGAAAAAAAAGATGACAGAAGAAGGAGAAAAAAGCATCATACGTTTCACTCTCTGCTCCGTTGGTCTTGCTTTTACGTTTGTTTTGCTCCAGACTTGGAGGCGGAGTCTGAGCCATGGAGGGCGGCTTGCGCTTGGCCAGCAGCTTCCTCTGCCGTTCGATGTCTTCTCGTTGTGAGTTGATCCTTTCTTGTTGCCTGGAAAGAAGATGGTACACTGCATTTACATCACATCCAGACCAAGTGTATCATTTTGTCTTGTATAAATCTACTGTAAACTCTCTGACTACCTAGTGAACAACTTGCTCTTCTATGGAGAATGTGCTTATATTAGTTCCTTTGCAACATAGGGCGTAACACTTTGTATTTACTAGTTGCGTGTGTAAAACATCAGGCTTTTTGTAGACCATGCAAAAGATACAGTACATCATGTTACAGTATAAACTGAATAAAGTTGCAGTTAAGATCTGAAGATTAAAGTGTTGTTGCACATCCTTCCTCATCTCTCTCTGCCATAATATCCTCTAATCTCTCATTTTCAACTACATAATAAAAACGATTCCCAACTGTTTTTGCTTCATCTTCATATATGAATAACAACAGACATACATTATTGATTTCAAATTGCTATAAAATACATGTGATGTTCTTTCTGTTAAGTCTGACTTTATCTCTTGATCTAGCACAGTTGTAACGAGTACAGGGCTGGGTATTCGTACCCGATACCTTTTAGGTATTGACCAAAATAAATCGTTACCAGGTAGAATCAAAACGTCTCCCATCAAACGATACCTGCAATCGATCCTTTTTGCACCCAGAGCTAGAAAATATGACTAACTGTAGCTCCTGGACTTCCTCACAGCGATTTAAACCGACATGTGATTGGCCCACTGCTTGCTAATCAGTTCAGCAGCCAAGATGCCATGTAAATGCTCTTAAGTGTGGCTACATTACACGCCTGTTACACCAGATAAAAGCAAAATGTGTCATGGGTATCGAATGAAATAGTCAGTTGGTATCTGTATCACTTGAAGGGTTCTTGGATTGGCAACATATAGATCCTTACTTGATAAGGTTTTGGAAGGCGTATCCATCCGTCCACTGCTCTGTGAAAGACGCACCATGTCTCACTGTAGTAAAGTGACCCAGTCTAAGCCTGTCCTGCATGCTTTTATCCCGGCACGCCATCTTCTCCTGTTTGGACTGGAGGAAGAGCAGAGAAATACAGAACATCAAGTTATTGCAGGAGCTTCCAAAAAGTCACTATTGTTCAAAACCCATAATGAAGCACACACTTTGAAAAGCAGTATTTTGTAATAAATCATACTACTATTACAAGAACATACCTTTTCAATCAGTAGCTTCTTGGACATGGTCACACACTTATTCAAGCGTTCCTTGTATCGCTCCAGCATTCTCTGCTGTTCATCAATCTGTCTCCTCAGATCACAGTTTGCCTTGAGCACAAAAAACAAAGCAGCAAAGTAAAAAAAAAAAAAAGGATTAACAAATGTGTAAATGTGCAGACAGAAGCAATGTGTCAACTCTAACATGCCTTGATTGAAAAACCAAAAACAGAGAACATGGTATTCTCAAAACCATTCAAAATGGCAAGCAGAGTAGCAGGGATGAAATGTAATGAGATTAGTACCCGCAGCAAATCGTCTATTCGTCCCTCCTTCTTCTCCAGGTCGGAGTTCTTGTTGTTCTCCATTGCTGTTAGTTTCTCTATAGTAAGGTCAGACTACAGGGCACAGTGAGCAAAAAAACAAAAACAAAACAGTGCTTTTGTTAATGGTGGATCATTTGGATCATCAAATGTAGTGCAAGAAGTAGTCCCATCTAACAATCTCTTCCAGATGCTGATGGTTCTTGTAATTTATTGTTTTCTCTATCAGCTATTTAACAACTGCCTTTTTTAATTATGATGCATAAACAGCCAGCCAACCCTGGTAGCATGCTAGTAAGTACCTGTGTGGCTTTGTGGAGCACGTGAAGAGAAATAGGCTTCAGTGAACACGACGAGTGCTCGGTGTTGGCCGAGCTGATGGAGGAAGGGCTTCCCTGCTGCACCTGGGAGGCAGAAACATTCATCCAATAACCATAACATCAAACTGGCAAAAATACATTTGCATGAAAACGATGACCAGCAACTGAAAAAACCCAAATGAACTATCAGTGAGGAGCAATTCATACTTTACTTTACTTGAAAGTGTAGGAGGCTTCAGGCGTGTGCAACAGGTTTATTTGCTATTCAATGTCTGTGGTCATTTATCTTTTTCATTGTTGCTTTCCTTGTTTTCAGCTATTAGAGGAACTTTGGCCAACCATGATACATTTAAACACAACTGACTAAAATGTTTCAAAGTCAGTGTATAGTGCCTAAATAACACTCCACACTGATACTATAAGATTACCCGCCCCCCCCCCCCCCCCCCCCACCCTCCCTCCACCTTTAAACAGACTTCATCAACTGCTGTTAATAACAAGCATGGAAGAAAGAACTGTAGGAAAGGGTGTTAGAAGTGCATGAGTCAGAACAATAGAGCAGACATGCTCACCGTGACAGGTGGGTTGGATAGGGAGTGTTGTGGGGAAGAGCGGACCACTGGTGGAATCCCCCTTGCAGGGCTGGTACCAGGACCACTACCTCCCGCAAACTGACAGACATATAAAGAGAGAAGATGAAGGAAGCAGTTCATTGAAAAGAATAAAAGATGGTTAAAAAAAAAAAGTTGGGTTAGAAAGAAAGAATGAAAAAAAGTTATGCACTCAAAGAAGATGTCACTGGTTCATCCATTTTTTGCAACTCACCTCGAAATAATCACTAATTTTAAGTCCCCTTGCTCCTGCTTTACCTGGAACAAAGAGGCAGGGAGTTAAAGAGGCGAGCTTATATTTGGGGTACATGATGAGAGGATCATAGCGTGAGGGACGGTCTCACCTTGGCTGCTGTCAAAGTGGTCGGCTTTCCGCTTTCTTACTCTCTGCTCGTTTGCCTTTTTCTCAGGAGTCTGTCGGGAGAGTGGCGAGAGTCAACCGCATGCATAATAAGGTAACAGTGAGATTGTTAGCATAATTTTTTTTTTTAAATCAAAATGCCGACAAACCTCTAGTTCTTTGTCACTCAGAGAGCCCACACTGCATAGACTCTGATTGGATGATTCATTCTGATTCTGACCCGAGCCCTGTTGAGACAAGTTCAGAATAAATATAAATCAGGTTGCATTTCAATATAAAAGATGTGTGAAAGAGATAGACATGTATGTAGAAAATAATGCGGGCACATACAGTGTGTGCTCATTGTGTATGCATGCACTTATGAGAGAGTGCACACAAGCGTTAGACAACACAGAGTAAAATAGGAGAGAAACTGAGGGGAAGGGATGTGGAGATTTGGCTAAATACCGTCAACCATTAACTTCCCACTGAATCTAGACCTGCATCAGTCCTAATGCCGGTTCCCTAGGTGATGCCTGTCAGTCAAATGAATCACATCAAAATTCAGCAGGCGCTGTCCAATCAGGGAGAGATACTTAGTCATTCAGAGCACACTAGAGCTCTCTCACTGAACCCTCCTAAAATGGCTGAACATTAGGCATGCTGCTGGGGATGTATTCCTCCCTCTGTCTGTCACCTTTAGATAATGTCATCCATTTTTCTCCTGTTCACCGTGGTCTTAACGGTTCTTTCTCCTCCCTCTCTGTCTTTCTTTCAGGAGAAAACCAGCAAAAGATGCTTTGCTTGATCTAAGAATGACAGATTGCCCCCCCCCCTCACCCTCCCCCAAGCCTCACCCAAAAAAAAAAAAATCTTGGGTTGTTTGATCAGACTTCTTCAAAAGGACATGCACTTTCCAACAATTTGAGTAGGCCCTTTCTGTTCTATTACCAAAAAGGTGTGCTGGCGCTTTTCCTCAAAGGATAGCAATTTTCCTTTCTTTTTGCCAACTCAGTGATGACAGAAAGAGAAGCAGTGCCACAGGGCTGTTCAAGGTCAAGAAAAAAAAACTCCAAGCTCCTCTATGACATTAGAGGGCATTTAGACCACCAACCCATATTTCTTCACAGCCATTTGTTGACACACTTCTCTCTCTCTCTTTCTCTCTCACTTCCCCCCCACACACATACCATCTCTTGTCATACAGGGTGATTGTGGCATGATGCCTTAGCGGGAGCCGCCATTTTCTCTGCGGCAGCAGCCATGCCATGCTCTAGGCTCAGCTCTGCCTATGGCTGGCACAGGGCCCACTCCTGGCGCTGACTCTCACTCCCCAACTGTTCCAAGATCACCTTCCGCAAAGACAGCTCCATCCATGTAGCGAGCAGGAGGAGAAGGAGGAGGGTGGAAGGCTAAACGCTGCCTCCACTCACACCTGGTCAAGAACTATTTCTGCATTCCTCCTCTGCCTTTACCCCCCCCCCCCCCCGCCCTCCCACCACCCCACCACCCCTGTCCCGTCTGTGGCCTTTTTGGCAGGCGTTGCCACTTGCATATACAGCCACTACATCATGAGCCAGGGAGAGATGCCATATCACACCAGCCAAAAAACACAGACACAGATCAACCTTCTCCAGAGACAAAGAAAAGGAGAGGGGGGCCAAGCTTGTCCAGGCCAAACAGCAGAATGACACTGAGGCAGAGTGAGACAAAGAAAAGGAAGATATTCACAAAGATGTGTAATCAAAGTATATCTGTGATTGTAAGCACTGTGACAGGTGGGAAGGGTTTCTTTGCTGCGCCTCGGCCGCTCCTGAAACACAAACCTTAGCCACGCCGACCCCAGTGAAGCGAGCCTCCAACAGTTCCTGCCGCCGGGGGTCCAGGCTATGCAATTCTTCCATCATGGCTGCGGAGACACAAGAGCATAGATTAAGGAAGGCGTTGTGAGGTCTGGTATATTCAAGTGGGAGTGACATATCAGTGTTTCAAAAGGCATTGGTTGTGATGAGTCATGGCTGTTTTTAGCTATATGGATGTGGAAAATTCCTGTTCTGAGTCATCAATAAGCCTGACAATAATGTTTTCCACTATGTGTGTGTGTGTTCAGCAAGCACCAGCCATACAACTTGAGTACTAAGTAAAATACTCACAGCACTAAAATACACAGTCTAGCAAAAAATATATACATACATATATATATAGCCAATACAGGATATTAAATATGCATCAAAGACGTAGGCCAGATGTGTAGAGTCACTGCCTGGAAAATTATAGCATCATGTGATAACGCCCTGGCATTATAGGCCTAAGTTACATGGCGCTAGAGTTATGAAAGGTCACTAATGGAGGCACTGCCAAGTATACTCACTCACACAGCAATGGAAAAGGCCAAATAGACAATAAATGCCCAGCTTGCTAGCCTGTTCAAAAGGTTAACATTTATGTTACACGCCCCAACACTGACTGACTGACTGCTACGTCTGTGTTAAATGTTATCTGTGGCCATTGCATTCATTAAATGAATAGTGTTAACCTGCAGCATCCCGTGTCCATTTAATTAAGGATATACAAGATTAGGGGTTTTAACATGATGGTGAGCAGAGGGCAGCAGCTGTTAAGGATGTGGAAAAGCTAACTTAACAGTGGATAAATAAGGCTAACTAGGATGTTGGCCATCACTTAGCTACATAGCATTGGCGACCCAAGGAGCTAACTAGTAGCTAATGTTAAAAATGTGATTGATTTTGATGATTTACGTACCCACGAAGCAGACAAATGTTGTTTTAGATAGTGGCTAATGTACAAAAACATCAACACAACTAGTGTCCTCACCTTTTAATTGTTTTTTTAATAAACACACTAAGGACAGCAGGCTAACATTATCACTTAACTCGTCTGTCAAAAAGCAAAGCAGCATCTTCTCGGTCAGGTGCTGGAGCTACAACAAGACACCACATCAAATGTATGTTATTCGACAACCTAACAAGATACTTACTGTAATAGTTATATATATTTTCTCGCTCCTCCAATCCACAGGGGGCCAGTTGTTAACCCTGAAGCCGTCCCCCTGTTGTCCCCCCCACCCCCCGGTGTTCTTTGCAGACCCTCCCAGGCTAGGCCGCGTGTACAGCCTCGTGCCTCGCGTTGATGATTGTCCACGATGAGATGAGGGGACACTGGAGCGTGCGCTGTGGGCTCGAGGCAGACGGCAGTGGATTCCTCTTCTCCCCCTCCTCTCTCAGAGGCCTCGAGGACTCCGGGTATCCCAAAAAACTAAAAAAAACACCCGCCTTTATGTGCTCCTTAGGCGGGGATCCCCATTACATCCATCTCTCCCCGTTGCCTGTGTCGGGGTATCTCGTTTTCCACACACAATGGCGACCCTCGAGATTCTCCCCTTTTTTACCCCCCACACCACCTAGGTATAAATGATGTCTTCTTCTTCTACTACTACTACTACCACCACCACCACCTCCTCCTCCTCCTGTTCTTCTTCTTCTATCTTTTTCTCCCAGATGATTTTTTTTGGGTCAGCTCGATCAAAACAAAGTTCTTCTCCCAGTCTTTCTTCGTCGCTGCAGGAGGGGGGGAGAAAACAGATCCGTTTCGGAAGTTGTGGCTCTTTGCAACAAAAAAAAAGCGTTTCAGCTGAATCCGGATCGATTCGGTTCGGTTCTCATGTGTTTTGCAATGTAAACAATAATCAGTAAAATCTCATATTTTCTCGTGAGATTGTTCAAGTATTTTTTCACCTTCGTTCAGTCCACGCCTGCCCCCAAATCTCGTCTGGACCAATGGTAAATCCCTCTGTGCACAATACAATTTAACAGCGCCCACCCACCCACAAAATGATCACTTATCAAAAAAAAAAAAAAGAGAAAAAGTTGCCATTCCCATCATGTTCACACCCACATGCTGATGTACTTACATTATATCAAAAGATTTTTAAAAAGTACAACATTTTAAAGTTTTAATGTAGGGCTTTAACTATTCAAGAGGCTATCATGGAAAAGAAAGAAGAAATTAGGTTTAAACAAAACCCTTCTGAGCACAGCTTTGATATATCAATGAAAAACTTCATACAGATGGATTTTTATTTATGTTGCGTGTACAAAAAGTGTCATGAAGTTCTCTTAAAAATCATGCATTTTATTTCAAAACATCACATCATTTATTTAAAAATGTCTGGTTGAATAGAAACGATACAGAAGTAACCAGCCCTTTTCTCCAATTACTGAACTCATTGTCAGAAAATGAGAAATCATCACTCTTGTGGCTCTAGGATTGCAATACCATCAATAACCCTAGCCATACAACGAGTCTGTCAGCGTTAAAGCAGCTGGGATAGTGTAAGGCCTTTACAGTATGTCGCTATCCAGTTGCAGCCCCCTTCATCACAATAACAATAGAGCTTCTCATTCCCAATACATCCTTAGTAAAAAAGAGGCAGCACCGTCTTGATATCAGCACTTGGTTTCAGTCGTAGCCAGGTGGGTTCAGCCCTGCGCCTCAGGGGGCTGAACGAGAGGCTTGCGGTACTTGCACTGGATCCACACTCTGTACATGGTGAGCTGTTTCCCTCTGTTCACCTGTAGCCTCCTGTCCACGAGGTTCTGCACTTTCTCGAGTCCTGCCTCATTGAACATCTCATGGAGCTCATCTGAAATGAAAAGAAGCACAGAAATATGATCATTTCTACAATTTTAACAAACTATCAGACTTCAAAATAATGATAAAAAGTCTTTATTTTTACCTTGAGTGAAGAAATAAACTCTGGTTCCATCACCACGGACGTAGAAGTTATCTGACAGACACCTTCCTAAAATAAGAACAGAGATACCCAGAAGAAAACCCAGCATTATACAACAAGACATTAACAAAACTATATTCAGTTTTTAGTTATCTATAATATTCTTTAACCAGCATACTTTGACTGTCAAACACAGAAAGCTGCTTCATCATGACCTAATGCTGCAGTCAATTCTGAATCAGTATCACTAGAAAAAACAAACATCTTCAATTCTCAACACTCGTAGTAGCTCATGAATAGCAGACCTTTCTGAATCTGGAGGATACTGAACAGCTGTACAAACTATTTGGACTGTAGCCGTGCAGGACTAACCTTTCTTGAAGCGGAGCTGCGCCATATCGTAGCGTCCATAGTCCCTGAGCAGCATCACTCCACCGGGCTTCAGCAGCCGCGCTAATCTACTGATGGCAGCCTGCATCCTGAGACAGAGGTGAAACTTTAAAAGACAACCAGTGGCATTTAATTGCTCACACTAAAAGGAAACCAAAGAGGTAGGAAGACAGAGAAAAAATGTTCATACTTGTCGGGATGCAACGCTGACAGCACAAAGATCAACACTATAACATCAAGGGTTGCATCTGGGACGGGGTAACTGGCCTCCTCGTCACTCATGTCATGAACAAAGGCGAAGCAGCGCTCAGGGTCGTACTCTGGATTAGTCTGATGACATGACGGCAATGTTAATTCATCTCTTAATTAAATCTATCGACACATCCTTTCATTATTTATTACCATCATCTCACCTTGACTAACTCCACTGCAGTGCTGGAGAAATCACAGCAGTACACAAAGAGTCCCGGGTCACTGCAGAAAAGAAAGTTTAAGATTTAAGAGCTAATTATAAAACAGGAGCAGAGAACAGCATTTATCAAACATGAAGTCTTGACATGGAAATATCCTGCCTGCACTTACTTGTTGGTCTTCAGGATTGGAAAAACTGTGTTTCCCACACCACAGCCAACCTGAGGACATCAATTTATATAACATTCATTCAGTTTGTAGTGAGTGACGAACGCATACAGCAGCCATAAAACAATCCTGAGAGTAACAAAAAATTACATTCTGCAAAATGCATTCCTGCACGATCCTTCAAATTACTTTTAGTGATATTTTTTTCAAGTTTAGAATCAGATGAAGAAAAACTGGGTTGGACACAGGAAATAATACATATTTACCAATTAATAAGCACAAAAAGAGAATTAGTTCATCATAAATTATGCAGTTTTAAGGAAGTAGTCCATCAGTAAGTTCTTGAGAACAGTCAGATAAAGTAACTGAAAAAACAGCATCCTTAGCAGAGGAATAAAACAGCAGAACAACAAACTCATGTACTGAATAAAAGAGTTTTGCTAACTTATGTTTAAATGTATCTCTAACCTCCAGAATGCGATATGTGGCAGAGGAGCCGGGGAAGTCGCCATCGGTGTGAGGCAGAGCTGCTACATCCCTGCTTTGTTCCTGATCCAGACCACCCTGCGGACCGCCATCTGTGCCAGAGCCTTCAGGATGGGTTTCCTGGTTAAGGCCGCACTGTGGGGCCAACTCTGGGAACTCCGTGAAGAGCCAGTGACGGTCTTTGAAGAAGCGATTTTCATGTATCGTGTAGAAATCATTCCAGAACTCATTGGCCCGGCAATCAAAGTCATCTGCGAGACAAGGTAAGGTGGTGGAGTCAGTGTTAAAGAGATAATATAACCCATCTTTACCATATTTTAAAAGAATAATCAAACTCTGAGCATAATAAACAAAGCATAAAAATGATAGCTGTTAATTTCAAGTGGAAGCCAGTGTCGCTTTCAAGAAGCAGCCACAACAACATGAAGATCCACTTTTTTTTTTAATGTTTTGATCACATGAAAATTAAACTAAAACTAAACACGAAACCAGAGAACACTACCCTCCTTATAAGCAGTTTGCAGTTGTGATCCTGCCAGTCACACTGTGTGGTTTATGTGTATGAGACATGAGTCTTGGCAGTCAAACAGCACAACCTTGTTTCTCCTGAGGCAGCGGCTGACTGTTTTCTAGCACTTTCTTCTTGGCAGCTGCTTCTTGCTCCTCAGTCCACTCCACATTGTCCCTGTTGACGACAATTATTACAATTATTACTCAGGTCTGGGTTATAAAAGCACAGAAACAGAAACACTTGCTTGGGGGCACTCTTTCATACCATCAGCTATTACACCACAGCTCCCAATACCTCCCACTCTCACTAAAAAACACTGATGCTGTCCTTACTATGTAAATCCCAGGAACACTGCACACATGTACAGTATATAATCTCAGGAACTTCTGCATATTGCACATTTGTATATATTACAGATGTATTTACACAGAGATTGATATATAGTACTGTATTTGATTACTTTCACCCTTCCACTGCTACGTTTTTTTTCCCACTGTACTGCTGTATCAATATGAATTTCTACCAAGGGGGATCAATAAAGACACATCTTATCTTATCTTATGTTAAATTCATGATGGTGATACCAGATCTGATACAATAATAAAAAGGCCAAAACATCACACCCAGTAGCTACATGGAAATTTACATAAACAACCAATGAATGACTTTAGTGCCAGATAAATACTATTAAACTAGCTTATTGTCTAATCCACAAAATAGACTAATATGTTAACACCTAGTAGTACAGATATTTCCCTAGCCAGCTGATACAGTCTGTAACAGGGATGCACACCAGCATCTGTCTGCTGATTTGGGTTTTAAATTACCCACCATGCATTGTGTTGGAAGACCTGCCGCGGGTCTGTGAGGAAACGTGTCCCAAATTGAGGTCTCTTCACGTCTCCGGTGGATGAATCCGGTGACAAAATCAGCCCCGATTCACTGTTGTCCCCCTCCACTCCGACAACGGCATGGGGCGCCGCCATGCTGGATCTGACGCGACGGAAGAAGGGCCGTGCATCCGACCGTGCTGCGTTCAAGTACTATGGGAAATACCATAGACTGTATAAAAGAAAAATAAATACTGGAATACAATGAGACTCGTTGAGACTAATGATAATTATTTCACCCGTAATAACTTTAAATTTAGGCCTCCTATCTGTCCAACATCTCAGTTACAATTTGGTATAATCTACAGAGGTTCAGTGACATGGAATGCATTGCCATCTCAATTTTTTTTAGCACCTGCAAATTTTAAGAAAGCTGTAAGCTCGTCATTTCACAGTGGAATAAGGAATAAGTACACTACTTTATGTATACTTAGTTGACATACTTATCTCCACATGAGGGAGCTTATATGGAGCACGTGAAGGAGACATGTTTTTTGGTCCACATACACATGAAGTAATTCCACTGTTATCCACTGTTTCACTGCTATTATCTAGATCTGTAGCTACACACCAAACATTAAATTAAAAGTAAAAAAAAAATTATCTTGACGAGAATTTGAGGCTGCAACTTTGCAGTTGTGCTGCAGTAGTGGACAGGTGTAGTGTTTGTACACTAGGGGGAGACATATCTCACGAACACACAACAGGTTTTCACCTATATTAACCAGTTTTCTGGTTAACCGTTTACTTGCACTCTTCAAGTCTTTGAACATAGCCTACAGCACCTGCTTTGTAACTTTACACCTTTAGACATTTACTGATAAAAGCTTTGACAGAGAGGATGCATATTATAAATGCTAAGTGTGATTCTCAAGATGCATGGCATTAAATGTAACTGTGGTAAAATGTAGGCTATCTTCAGCAGAAGGAGGGAAGGAAGGAAGACATGTTATGTCATGTGCATCACTTATACGTGTCATGTCCCTCCTGGTTCTGCTGATAAAGACATTTTAAGATGATGACGTACTGGGATTTTCACCAGAATGCAGCAGAGAAACCACAAACCAGTGGTGAACTTAGAAATGATGTGCATGTTTAAAAAACACCACACAACAGTGTGGGTGTACTTGATGTGTAGATAACCAGCTAAACAGTACTAGCTACCAGTTTCCACATATTTGTTGTACAAAGGAAATTGATTTTGACAGAACTATGATGAAAACACCTTTTTGTAACCATAAATATGTAAAAGGTTTTGAATGAGTTTGGACACCAGAGAAATAAACAAGAACAAACAGGCGAAATAGCAGCTTAAGATTGATCTGTATGCAGCAGGAAATATAAATACTCAAAATAAATACCATCACTGGTGACAGAATGGCTAAAGTTCAGCACACTGACATTTATTTTATTTTCTATCTTTCACTCACATGGTAGTGACACGAAAAAACAATTTGATGATTCACTTCTGCAATTTTCTTTTTAATTGCAATTATTGTTACTGAATTTCTGTCATTTTGTGTGACTGTGGACAGGAATAGCTTTTGTGCAGTGATACACATCATATACTTGCAGTGATGCTAGGAGTTTGAAAATATATCTATATTTATTTTGTATCTATATTTACATTTAAATAGCAAATTGTGCTTTGTTTAATAAACTGCACTCTGTATAATTGAAGCTCAGAGACAGTGAAACAGTCAGCTTCTCACAGAAATCACACAGGGCAAGAGTGGTATTCATCGTGATGCCACAAGTGATCTGTCAGGACCGACATCTCAAAGAGTGAATATAGGAAGAGTTAAAGAACTATTCTACTTTAGAAATATTAAGCAAAGGATTGCTTTGAATCTAAAATATGAATTTAAAATAACTTGATTGATTTAGTTAAAATAACTAAATTGTAAGTCTGATTTAAATAAACGGTAAAAGTAGCTTTGACATTTGCTAAAATAAACCCAAATGTCAAGCATCACAGAAAAGTTGGTGAAGTCAGGTGTGATAAATCTTTATGCATTTCCTCTGAGTAACAAAAACAAACTAGAGGTAAAACCAAAGAATCTTTTTTTTTTAAAAACTGTGCAAATACAGACAACTAAGCAGTGGTGTTGGCAGGCCACAACCAAAAGACACCTCATATCAAACTCTTGTCTCCTATTAACAATTGGAGGGCATATGGCCAAAATTGATGTGCAATAAAATCTGTTCATATACACAAATACAAGATTTCAGTGTAACACAGTGCTGATCAGTAGAACATTGAAATAAATCCAACAGTTTACAATTCAGCAACAGCAGGACAGATTGCTACTTGTTTCAAACTGTTAAAAAAAACAATAAAAAAAAGCTCAACAAACACAAAAACAGGTAATGGTGCAGGGACGAACATGCATAGCAATCATAGTGCTTATTTAAAAAAGTTGTCATTGCTGGTATGCATTTCAAAAACAACAAAACACAAAAATATTGTAAACCAAGTCAGCCTAAAGGCTGCAATTAAGGCATCATACTCCTTTTTTACAGTTAACAGCTCAACAGATTACTTTCTTGTCAAAATTATTATTACAAATGTTCTTTTGCCCCACAAAAAAGATAATTGGTCTTGTACATGACTCCTTTTCAAGCTTGTTTTAATAATTTATTCAAATACACATTTTAGGTATACTAGTAATTTTGTGATTCATCTTTTCAATTAAGTGAAAATGGAACTTTAAAAGAGGTAGCACTCTTAAAACGGATGTAAATAATACATTTAATATGGTGGTAGACACTGGGGAATGATTCAAATGGTCTGTTCATTCAAAAAAACAAAAAAAACAATGAATGAGCACAAAAATATAAAATGAACATAAAAAAGAATCTTAAACAACAAATATTAAAGTGATAAAACTGCTTCCCAAATAGAAAACTTAAGTCACAGGCTTTCAAACAGCAGCATCTTCCCTTATTGTAAATTACAGTTTAGTTCTTTTTATTAATTAACTCCTATCTGATTGTAATAGAGGACGCTGCAGACGTGACAGAAAGTAAAATAAGAATTTAGCTGGAAGCCTGAAAGGGAGGAACTGTCTGTGATTCACATGAGCAGTTTTAGTTATGTTTTTAATATGTACAAAATCTTACATCATGTTGACAGCAATAACCACTATTCAGTAGCCGGCCATGTGACAGTGTAAAGGATCTTCTTCCCACTCATTTCCATGTTGCTACATTCCTTTTCTGTCGTTTGACCCCTGAGTTTTTCTCATCGTGTTCAGTCTTTAGGTACCTCGGTACGCGACGTTGGTGAAGGTAGAGGTGGCTCCTTTATAGAGGGGGTTGTTAGCCTGGGAATGAAAAATAGGTACTGTTGTTAAAATCAATCTCTGACTGATATTCAACATTTTAAAAGTACAGTATAGGCTTTCACCTTTAGAGGGCAGCCATATTCTATTACTGTATTTTGCAGTATTCCATTCATCCCTGAATGAGAAGCTTTAAGTGTACGTTTTCAGTGATATTATTTAATATTATTTCTCACCGTATCCCATTTGGCTTTGGCTCTCTCCTCCTCAAACCTGGCAAACTCTCTGCGGTCGTGGATGGTGACCAGCAGTTTCCAGATGAGCAGTCCAACCAGGCCCAGTAGCAGAATGGCTCCGGTCACCGCCAGGAGCACCACCAAGATGTCAGGACCCTCAGGACAGTCTGAGAAACGAGAGACAGAGAATGGAAAGGGTGGAGCGCAGGGCACAGAGACAGACAAAAAGAGCTCATTTCCATCAGTCAAGTTTTCATGGTGTTTGTTAAACAGTGGAGCACACTCATAAAGTTAAACAACTACTTGTGCTGCAGTCAAGAGGCAGACACTGCATACAATAATTTGGTGCATCATTACTACAGTACATATCTGGGTTTCTGTGGTATGTGGCAGAGTGTTACTGTGGTTAACTGGCTGATGATGTGTCCGCGCACATGGACACAGTGTTCCTCTGCTGCTGTAGAGTGCCAGACACGCCATTCTGTCCTAATAGTGTACCTAGATTATAATACTCAGTAATGTGACACCTTAAATTTCTTATATGTGCACATAACCTCTCACAGTACCTGGTTCTTTTAACACAAAGAGTATGGATTTGCCGTTTTCATCTTCATAATACTGGAAGTGCACCAGACAGTCGTTTTCATCTTTGTAGGAGCAGTTCAGTGCATTTTTATGGAGACCTGTGGTAAGAAGAAGAAGAAGAAGCAGAAGAAGAAAGAACTTTAAAGTATAATTAATCTTTACAAAACATATAATATTCATCAGCACATAATATTATTTGGCTGCAATGCATGTATCAAAGCTCCAACCGTTATTAAGAGCACTAAGCTCATATAATCAGCAGCAAGACTAAAAGTGACCACTATAGATCAGGATCATAGCCTGTAGTTAAGTTCTCACCTAGTTCTTCCACCACTTCAATTTCATTTTTGCAGATTCGACTGCAGCTGTTCTCCTTGATGTACTGTCCTCTCTTGAAGTGTTGACACTCGACACACGCCCTGCAAGCAGAGTCCTATGATTACCTTTGCACAGCACACAGTGTATACACCACTGATACTCTTCAATGGCAGGGTTTGGTTCAATTTGATATGCAAGGGCTGGACAAAAGAACAGAAACACCTTAATCTATATCATGATGAAGCAGTAAAGTGCTGATTCTGCAGTTCACAAGGCTGCACTTGAAATTTTTTTTTAAACATTTGTGTGGGAGCACTTTATTGTGATCTTGGAATGTGAGTACATCTCAATGGAGCAAAGTTCGCACTGCAGAGAGCGACCAGTAACGTCAGAGAGCCAAATCAGTTGGATTCACATTCTTTACTGTAGATTTAGTAGCAGAGCCTGAGGATCTCAAAGTGAGTTCATTAGTGATAGTAGGCGAGGTGATCTGTGAATCTATGAGTCAGTCCAGGACATGACAAGTTTGTAATGTCTAAAATATGAACATCTCAGCATCCAGCCACACAAGTAAGATGTCCAAGCTTTTGTGACCAATGCCTCTAAAAAAATTTGACAACAATCCAGCCTATTGAATTACTGTGAAACCTGTGGTAAAAGTGATAATTGATAACACTTGCTAATTGGCATAGATTTACTTGTGTACTTAATTTACTTTCTGTGTAATCATCTGTGTTAAATCAGTTAGTTTTCCTGTTATTTTGTCCACCCCATTCATTTCTCCTCTCAGTTCAAACACTTGTGTGATGGAATTACTCTTTTATAACGCAGGAATCGGGACAGGTGGGGCATTTTTCACAGGTGGCTCCGTAGGCACCGGGCTGAGTACACTGACACTCCCCGCACTCACAGTTACCCCGACCGCTGCATATGCCGAAGGCTGATTGGCAGGTGTCTTTGCGTGTGGTGCAGTTACAGTTTTCTCCTTCCCAGCCAGAATCACACTGGCAGCGCCCACAATCACACTTCCCATGACCTGAAAGAATCATAAAAAATTATGAAGAGGTTAATCTTGTCAAAGTCATATAAAAAAATTCCCTTTCAATTCTAAATACATATCTATATGTTTTGCAGTTACCATAAAAACCTGGGTGGGGACAGGAAACCAGATTACAAAATACAAATGACACATTTACCAAAATGAATCATAAAAAATGAGTGTGTGTTTGTGTCTGTGGGTCGTCTTGTTTTTCCTAATAACCTGTGTGTTTTAAAGTATGCATGCTTAGGCAAGAGTAACTGTGGATGAGTTTGTGGCATCTGCAACTATGTGATTAGTGTTATGTATAATGTGTCACTAAGGTGTTTTTTTTGTGTACTTATCTGTAATGACAATGTTGCTCATTTGTCATTATTTGGTCAACTTAACTGATTAACGGGCTCATTCAAAAACAAAGACATTTTTAAAAAATCTGAAAGCAGTGGCGGGCAGCGCAAAGGGAGAAATTTAAATAATGCATTGTTTTTCAGAGCAATTGTACTTGCCAAGTTGCATTATCTAACATAATAATCTCAGTCCTGACAAAGGCAGGAAATGTGCTATTGTGAGAGCGCTACTAATGATTCCCTATCTCCTTACGGGCAGACGCATACAAACACAGTGATAAAGACTTCCTGAGACTCTACCCAAGTGAAAAGAGCACAGTTGCTAGGTCTGTTGAGCAACAGTGTTAAAATGATGCAACCACCTGCTGACAGAATGTGGTGGCAAGCTTCTCTTCCTGGATAACAGAGACACCCCAGATCAGCACATTGGGCCACCTTAGAAACAAAGCCAGAGACCCAGGGACAATAGAGATCTTAGCAGGAAACCCAACAGGATTTGGCAATATATGACTAAGAACAAATTGAGTGAGTCATCGCTCAGCTGGGTCAGACTGGGTGGGTTACTGGTGAAATATCACATAGGGCCCAAAGGTCTCCAATTCCAGAGCTGAAAACAAATCATCCGGCTTTGTAAACTCCAGGAAATATCCCATCGTCACTCTGTTCTTTCCTACTGTGCTTGTCCCAGGAAATGGATCAGACATGCCACTGTTGTCATTAGTTAACTGTTAACTGTGTCACTAATACTAGAGCTGAGTAATCATTCTTACCCAGACAACAACATAACAGCTAAGACATGAGGAACATTTACAGTAAAACAAGAACAATCTGGGGATGTTGATTTTTTGCAGTGTAAAGCACATAAACTTGACAGGAGTGAGTCGCCTTGTTCTTTCCTTATTAGTTGTTGAGTTGATTCACACACATAAAAAGGGAGTTTTAGGGTTTACATCATCCCAGTCTCTCTGTGAGGCTGTACTGTAATCCTGCCCATTAATCACATGTCGGGGCTTTAGGGAAGGTTTACACGGGGAGCGGTGGGTGGGGGCTTGATAAAAGCTCAAAACGGGGATAAACACAGAACAGTAAAACAGCCACAGTTAAACAAGGAGAAGGAACAGGATCAAGCAAATGGGAAAGGAGACATATTATAGCCAGAGGAGGTTGGGCAAATTGCCAACAGAGGAGTGCAAACTTTCCCGTTCCCTCGTATTTATGGACCCTGGGGCTGTGCTTGCTGACTCCTGCTCCCTGGCCCCGCACCGGTCCCACAGCCCCTCAGCAGAGGAAGAAATACACAGCGACAGGGAATATTGCAGAGATGGAGCTTTATGGAGCCCCGGGTCGCAGTAGCTCCAATTGAGCTGGGGCCGAGGGACGCTCGTTCTTTAGAGACAACACGTCATGACTGTACTGAGGCACAGCGACTTAGTGGTCCCAAATTGAGCTCTGTGGACTGTTTTACACCAGTTCTAGTCTGGTGTGTGTGTGTGTGTGTGTGTGTGTGTGTGTGTGTGTGTGTGTGTGTGTGTGTGTGTGTGTGTGTGTGTGTGTGTGTGTGTGTGGCCAAGGTGAGTGTATGTGCTAAAGCCCTGAGTGTCATCACTAAATGCCTTAATGCCTATCTCTCAACAAAACAACCAACCTCCTTTGAGAAAGACTCTTCCTTGTTGACATAAGCATGTCATATTCCTGAATTTCAGTTTGCCAACACACACATGACCCCTCCATCTTCTCCTTGGGTCATGCTACTCCCACAAGGGGCCCACAGTGTGTGCTTCAGGTTTAGTTTAGCTTTGGATTGTGAAAATAACCCAGAGATACTTGTTTAAACTGAAACTTCTAGCATGATGCTGTGATGAATAAGACTTTTAAGTTCATTACTGTGTGATCTTTTATTATACTATCAAACAGGTAGGTATATATATATATATCAAGCTCAATTTGCCCAGTTTATAATACAGCCTTTGTGTACAAAGTCCAAGTCAAAAACAAGGTAACCCCGGTGACATCACTATAAGCAGAAAATGTTAAACATGAGACTCCCTTAACTCGATATTGAATCAGTTAGGCAATGTTAAAGTTTGCTCTGTTTAATGCAAGTGAAAGATAAAAGAGCAGTTTTTCTCTTGTGCTTTTGCTCGCCCAGCCTCCTTACGATCACAGGCCTGAACTGCTTTTACATTAAATTACCCAATGACAAAGCCCATTAAAATTTTATCACCATGATTGAGTAACTGTGCAATGAGCTGTACAGACTTGTATTAGGGAGTGATAACACACCAGTCCGCACTGCTGAGAGTGGGAGGACCACCAAACAACGTTCTCCGACAAGTCTTTAATAGGGAACGCACGCCAAGTTTACAAGGCTGATCGGGAATTGACCATTATTAAACATTTCTGTTTATGTGTAGCTGCTAAATGATGCCATTGTTTACATGTTCTTTACAAGCAAGCAAGGACTTCTACAAAGAATGGCACTCTAGTTTTTGGACATGTGAAACAGAAAACTATGTAAACCAACATGGGTCAGTTTACAGACTGCAACTGAGTGGAAACGGGCAGCTGTTAAGCTTGATAAGCTGTGCCCCCAGAGCAAGGAAAAGGAAGGGACGGGAAGCTCATCTTTCCTGCTAACATTGTTTAAAGTAAACGTTTGGTTCACCCAAGTAGAAAAAAACTCTTTTTTGTCATTTGCCTTTTGTTGTAAATCAGATAGTTTTGGTTTTATATGCCCAGGTTTTGAGATATCTGTCGTCCAGTGACCAATATCATGCTTCTTCATTCAGTGGAGGTAAATGTTGCCCATAGAAATTGCATATGAGATTTAAGAGTAGATCAAATTGAAACCCTTCACTGGGTAGTCTGTTGATTATTGGGCATAACCAAAACAGTACAAAATGTTTAATTATTTAAGCAAGACAAGAAGAATTCGATTCACCTGTACTGTTTTATGATGACAGTGGAAATCTCAAACTCTGGTCACATAAACTTTTTTTTGTTGGTATTGGTGAAACTCAGACATTGAGACTGCAAAGATAATGGCGATAATAAGATTTCTACTCACCAGAGCACAGAGCCCCTTTGAAGCGCAGGCAGTTGAAATCGTCACACTGGCAGTATTTGCCCCACACCTGACCAAACTCATTTGCATGGCAGGAGCACTGTCCGCACAAACAGTCTCCTCTCCCACTGCAAATAGGCCTCCCTGGCTTTTCGATGCAGTTGGCATCATCGGAGGGACTGTAGTCCTCCACTGAGCACTCACAGTGTGGGCCAAGGCGACCCGGGTGACACTGACACACGCCACATTCGTAGGTCCCGTTGCCGTTGCTACAGTGGGGGCTGTTGGCTTCGGTCTTTTCCTCACAGCTGCAACTACAAGCAATCTCCACTGTGACCTCCAGGGAATCCTTGAAGCCTAGAGGTTTGATAGTAAATGTGTGGCTCTTCTCCTTGGGGCAGCCACGCAACTTTGCCTCCACGCTAAAAGAGACCTGAAGAAGAAGAAATGTTTCTGTGATGATGATGATGTGATGTCTGTGTATGTAAATACCAGATGTGGAACATATCAACATTTCTACATACCGTGTCTCCGATCTTGAGGCCAGAGCAAGACCTAAGTCCAGGGATGACCTCTCCATTCAGGCAACTGGCATTGTAGGAGAGCTGTATCTCTTCTGGGACTCCAATCTGCTCCAGCTCCACTTTAGAGCGAATTTTCTGCTCACAGTAAAGTTATTAATTACACATTTACTGAAACAACATTAATTTGCATGCTCCATTTATTGTCCAAAGCTCAGGAATTTCTTACAGCATAAGCCTCTTCAATGAGTTGAATAACATTCCCAGAATCATCAGACAGCGTTCCCACAGTTGTGCCTGGAATGAGCTTACTGTACTCCTGGGAAGCGAGACATGGCAGGAAGGATTATTTTTTTGGTGTTTTTCATACCAATAACCTCATGTAGCGAGTGACATTAGCAGTTTGTTTACCCTGTAGAGCGGCACTACGTAGCTGGTCACAGCAAAAACTAAATTGATGTTGTTTTCAGACATTTTCTCAGTCATAAGCGCCAAGGAGGGATAGTCCTGGAAGATACAGGATGCAAATTGTGTTCAACAGAAGCAGAGTCTGACTGACAACTCCAAAAAAACATTAAAAACCAAAATGACATAATGATGTATTTAAATTCCTTCGTTTACCAGTACAGTAGATTTGTTGTAAACGTTTTCATTATCAAGGTGACAAAGTCCATCATTGGGCTGGACAATTCCAGCTATACGTCCATCCAGAGCGATGTGAGTTTTGGCATCAGTGGTAAAAACCAGAAGGTGCGAGGCATCTGGACGCCAGCCGATCCTGTCCTATATGTTGATAGACAAGTACAAGAAAGACTAACATGTACGTACATATACAATTCATATTTCCATATGCATATTGTGAGCATGTGTATCTTTGAATGTGTTTTTTATATATATACCTTGCACACAACTGCTTGCATGACAGCATCAAATCCACCCTCAGGAGCATCTCTATTTCTAGACACCTGCTGTTTCTTCACTTCCTCAGTGAAGCGTTCCACCTTCTCCGTCAGCGACAGCACGTGTTTGAATCCAAACTGAGCCTGGCATTGCAGATGAATCCTGTGTTTATTGAATGGGTGAAGGGGGAATGGAAAATCAGTCAAGGTGAACAATCAATTCAGTTGTTAAACATAACTGGACAGACTTTCGAATATTAGAAAATCTTCTCTTCAGATCTAACAACGACAACAACCTCCCCACCTACCCATAGCAAGGGTTTGTGACTGCCTCTGGAGGAAAGGTGTACATGTAAGGGGACGTGGTCTTGTCCACAAAGGCTCCAAAACCCATGCGCAAGTTGCTTGTTGTCTTGCCCATGGCCTTGGCTAGCTTATCGCCCAAGGTGCGAAGGCGAGCCAAGTCATCTTTCATTGAATATGAAAGATCCATCAGATAGTAGAGGTCCACTGGGTAATCCTCCACCTGTTTGACTGACACAGTGAAACGCTTGGAATCGCCTGAGAAGGGAATGAGTGGAAGAGGACAAATAAGAAGACTGTTAGCAGTGGCAAATAAAATGAGATCAACTGCTTTCCCTCAACCTTTAAACTCTCTGAGATGAAATATTAAACAATACAGAAATCAGTCTGTTGCTAAACCAACTCAGACCATGCTAAACAGCAGTAATGATCTGTTGTATCTGGTCTCTTGAGGGTGCATGTATCTGTACTTCTAAGGTTTTTAGTGTCTGGTTTTATAAGGCAATGGTTCATAGACCCCATAACTGATATACATCAAATCACAGACCCGTATTTGATAAGATTTGGATGTTCCCTAACTGTCTATACTGTTCTGGCAGATAAACACAGAAGAGTGTGAAACCTATGAACACAATATTCGTTATTATACATTCTTTCTGAACCGCAGATTGAGAACTGCTCCCATAATTGATGTCTGGTTGTGTACCTGGTCTCAGCACCATACGGAGCTTCTGAGGCTTTATCTGAGTCACGGTGTCAGTGGTCCCTGAGGCCTTGTCACTGAGGGGTGCATCGTCCTGAATAGTCAAGCTGCTGGTGGGAGATTCAAGAGCTGCACTACTGCACCCTCCATTCAGCAGATTCTCTTTCAAGTCACAGCGAGACGCACCGGACCCTCCTTTCCCAAATTCCTGAAACAACCCCATAAATTATGTTAAGCACTCAAACAGTTTGCACTCATGAGATGCTACTAATTTAGTCACCTGATAGCAGGCTCAGGTCTGCAGAGGTTACAGTGTGTAAGCATGTTGAAGAGTCATTGTGAACCAGCAGAGGATGTCAAGTACAAGAATGCTGTTGCGAAATGGGATTTCTGTTCTGACATGACTGAGCACTG
Organism: Scomber japonicus; assembly: GCF_027409825.1. NCBI lineage: Eukaryota > Metazoa > Chordata > Actinopteri > Scombriformes > Scombridae > Scomber > Scomber japonicus. The sequence goes on from NC_070595.1 coordinate 18,675,344, forward strand.
AATGGGAGGGTCATAGACACAGTATGTATATAATCTGTTTTTACGGTTTTGGGTTTTACCTCCTGAGAGCACCACGCACAGCTGGGATGAACTGCCAAACACTGTTGACAAGTGGTGACTCCTCGGGATGTGCAGATGTTGGAACCTGTGAGAATCATACAAATGCTTTAAAAAAAAGTTTAAAAAAAGGAAAACCACCAAACTTCCTTCCGATATGAGACATGTTTCATTATATTTATGGTGTACTTTTAGTGTTATTTCCTGCCTGACATCTGTTGCATGCTCCACGTTTGAATTAGCACTAAGGTGTCATGCCACTCTATTCAGCTGCAAACGCAGATACCAGCCAAGTCTTTAGCTGGTATCTGCGTTTGCAATACTAAACTATTGTGTCTGTGTGTGTTATCTACAGTGGCCTCTATGGGTGTGGCCGGATAAAGTTTATCACAGGAGCTCACTATTATTCAACTGACCTCTGACAGTAAATATGATCAATCTGACAAAACATAAAAAAGTTAAACAGTTTAACTCTTAATTATTAACTTTGAAATCATATCAGCTCCCAAAACAAGTGGCAGAGTCAAAGGTCCTGGAAGTAAATACACACAGCTGATTTATTTTGATGAACTGAGATCACCTTTACAGCAGTTGAACTTACTTAAAATTGACTTTGGTCTATATTTCAAATAAGATCTGCTAAATTGGACTTTAGAGAAAAGTCCGTTATAGTGTTTTATTTGTTTTAATCTGAGTTAACTTGGAAAAAACGCAGTAAAAACTCACTTTTCATAGGTTACAATATCTGACATTTGCCGATAATATGTCTTGATGTGGCTGTGGAGCCCTGGGGGACCCCTTGGTTTTCTCACAGAGGAAACCCATCCCGAGTATTTTTCACTCCCTTATAAGGAAAGCTGGCGAAAGCGCCAACGGAGCAGCGGCAGCGCAATTACAACAGTATCCCTCAATTCAACCCAGCCGACAGTGGATTACTCCGTGTTAAATTAAACATAATAATCTTGGAACAACTCTGATCAGAAGCACCTTTATTGTTAATACTCCGAGTAGATGCCCTTCATGTCGGGCGGAACACCACCAGGTCGACAAGGCAGGTGAAAGTTAATAAAACAGGCTACAAAAATCCAACTTTAAACTTTAAAGAAAAAAAAAAGAAATCTTACCTAAAACGTTTGGTACCGAGGACAAAATGAAGAGCAGTATCATTAGACGGTGTAAAAAAGTTCCCATGTCTGCCGTGTACCGCAGCCGGAGTAGACTTCTGCCTCTAGGCTTGTTCACTTCAACTTCAACGCCTTTCCTCATTCTTGACTTGACTAAACGCATGTTGGGTCATACAGCTTTGCCTCATTCATCAAACTCTTCATCCATTTCATCCAATGGAGGAAAAAGCTACATATATGGCTTTCTGAGTAAGCCCTTCTGACAGGAGACTGCAACAACAAAAACATCATAATAATAAAAAGCCTAATTATATGGCTGAAAAGACAGAGAGACAGAGACTATTTATACAGCTTGTATTGTTTTATTTTTATTTTCACACAAGAAAAGTCTCAGCAGACATTTTAAAAAAAAAAGTTTATTCCTAACTCTCAAAGCCTGCAAAATACCAGACACAAGCAAATATTTTAAACGAGTGACTTTAAATCTAGAAACATATCAGCAGTATGATCCTCTTCTATAATAATGTAACATGACGAGGACGTGTGGTGCTTGATTCAGTCTTTGTGGGAAGAAATACCCAGTAGATGGATAACAATTTTTTGGACAGCACTTTACTTATCTCCACTTTTCATCAGCTTAACAATATTTACTCTGAGATACATGTGAGGAAATCCACAGAGATAAATTCAGAGGAAAGATGCTGATGTAAATATGTTTAAATGTTAAATAATGATATGTATGTAAATATTGAACTGTGTATACACTGTAAATATATATATATATATATATATATATATATATATATATATATATATATATATATATATATATATATAATTTAATTTAATTAACTTCTTAACCTAATAATAACTTGACAGTACATTTATTTCATTGTATTTGTTTACCAGTTATATAAGGGAATGCAATTAAACTAAAACTTTTGAACACCCATGTAAAAAAAGAACATAGGAAATCATTACATGATAAGTAATTACATAATTTATTTGCTTTTTTCTTCTGCACTGCCATCAGAGCATTTGTTCCCCTTTCCCAAACTCATTTGAGTTTCATTGAGGAAACATAATATAGACTATGACGTATAATAGACAACTATTAACTCTTACAAAACCTAAACTTTAGATTTTAGAGTTTATATGGTAATCTGCAGCATTTGGTTTAATAATTGAACTTGACTCATTAATTGATATGAAATAGGAAATGAGCAGCCTTGTTTGCTTCCCTAGTGATCCTATCATACAGAGACATGTCACCACAACGAAGCAGTATTCAACATGAAGTTCAAAACTAATTTGCATGGGGCCCTCCACTGGACCGAGAAGACCACATGCAGCATATAATTGTTAATACATAAGCTCCACACAATGTGTTTTGAAACAGTGTAAAGCAAAATCCATTTTAAGTTATGGGCTCAAAGTGAATGAGTCACCAAAATGACTTTAAGTACACTAAGTTGTGGGGTTGTGATAGAAGGACCCCTAGTGGGAAAAAATAATACATAGCTGCCAAAATATAGGCGATATTGAATAAGTGATAGCAGTCAGTCATTTCTTGATTTTCCAGAGTCTAAAAGGACTGACCTTGCCACAAGCAATATCTGTGTAAAATGCATTTAATGTATTTTCTTCTTCCCATTTCAGTGAATGATGGAGAATTTAGAAATATGCCAGCTTGTAACTCAAGAAAAAAATAAATAAATAAAAAAAAGAAAATGAGGCAGAAAATGGGATAAAAGCGCAGATTGCACTACAGAAATGAATTTTGGGAAGTGGGTGGTGGTGGTGGTGGTGTGTATGTGTGTGTGTGTGTGTGTGTGTGTGTGTGTGTGTGTGTGTGTGTGTGTGCGTGCATGAGTGTGTGTGGTGGGGATTGTAGAAGCTGACAATGCTTCTTATCGCTGCACTTGTCCATTTATTGAATCTTTATCCCTGTACCCTGCTCTTATACTCCAGCTGGTTGCTAAGTTACTGCCACCCGTGTCCAAGAATTGCTGCTAGAAGAAATGACAGAAATAGAGAAATAAGTAGAAAAGCTATAACGGTCAACTGTTCTGCTGGCATTAAGTTCTCAGTGTGGGTGGATAGTGCAGGTAGGCCTTATACACTTTGGGCAATGAAGCCCCCTTTCCAGTATTGACTGATTTGGATCTATTAGCTCCAAAGCCTTCTGTGGCGACCACCCCCACACATAAATGGCATTTTGGGAAGAGCATAGCGGCAGTTGTCCTGACTAAAAAGCCAGAGACTGGGTCAGATGGCAGCCAATTAAGACTGTACATGACGAGAGGGGGGGGGGGGGGGGCAGCAGGAAGAGAGGGGGATGGAAGGGTCCTGACCTGTGTTACAGATCTATCTGGAGCCCTTTAAGCTTTTCACTGAGTCTCATAACGCCTGTGGCAGAGAGCCAATATCGAAACGCAATCGCTCTCAGACAAAATCAGTGTTTGGTTAAACACAGCTGGCTTACCCTTTCCGTCGTCGCCAGGTTTAAACGGTGGGAGGGAGGGTCAAGTGGGGGGGATATGAGTTTTTCTCAGGTGAAGGGTTGGCCGGCTCATGAAATGTGACGTGGGACAATGTGTATTTGTGTTGTGATGCTTCACCATCTGATCTGCCCTGCTCCTCTTCCTCCTCCTCCTCCTTTTCCTCCTCCTCCTTCCTTCAGCCCTGCCGGATCTGCAGCTTACGTTAACCTCTCTGGGGACGACAGCTTAGTATGTGGAGATAGCATAAATAAATAAATAACCAAGGACACATGAGGGATGGAGAAATTTAAAGAATGCAAGAGGGCATTTCTGTTCTTGTGTGGCACATCCAGACTTCATAACTGTGGGAAGTCTAATGTCGCCTGCTGTTAAATATAAGAGAGACAGCTGGGAAGAAAGAGGAAGAAGAGGTGAAGTAACAAAGACAACAAAACATGGCAAGTAAAGGGACAGAAGAGACAAGACAGACCATGGCGCCCTGCCATACTGAGATGCAGAGATGTGACTAAATGGAAATGAGTTTAATGGGTAGCGGATGATGGAGTGCATGAAATGTCTGCACTGGGGAAACACAGCAGCAGTTTCTTCAATTAGGCTACATTAATGAAATCTGTAATCTCTCTCTCTCTCTCTCTCTCAGTTAAACAAACTGATTTTCAGAACCATTGAAATGGACCGGCACCATAGGTGTGCCGGGATCACACTCATTCTCAGAGAGTCTAATATCTCTGCGAAATCAAAGCAGTGAAGTCATTATCTCCCTAAAATAACTTCAACGACTGACGGCTGCTTAGTTGATGTGGGGCACTACTCTGCTGTGGCGCTGCGTCCCTGCAATCTGTATCAGTGTGTAATTAATGACTGTACTTACCACTGTGTGATTAAGAGTCCCAAAGCTGGCAAACCTCTCAAGATCAAAACATGGCTTGTATCATTTTATCTGCTTTACCTGATACTAAGTTTATCCATATTTAATGTGTAAAGCAGACTTTTTTAAATGCACATTTTTCACTCTCCCTGGTTTTTCGTGGCATTTCAGTACACACACCCATTCTCCGACACACACAGGGACAAAGCAGCTTCCTTTCAGCTTCCTTTCAGCCCTGTGTGTGGGCTTTGATCAGCTAATAAAGGGGCATCTTAGGAGGAATCTGTTAATTGGAATGAAGGAAGTTGTAAGGGAAGTCTGTTCCCTCCGGGCCGCAGGGGCTTGAAAGGGTGTGTCCATTTTGAGCCCTGAGTCATGTCAGGCACTGTGGCTGTGGCACCTGCGAACAAAAAAATGATGTAGGGGTAAGGAGCAGAGGGGAGGCGGGTGAGGTCAAACACCACCTCCTTGTTGCTATGGATGTCTTCACTTAGTTTGCGTTGCTAGGCTGCCAATTCTCTCATATTAAGTGGAAACGTTCCCCCCCACACCCCCTCTCCTCCGTACAGGCACCTCATCGCCCCCTCCCTCTCCTTCTCCTCTAAACCAAAATAACTTCACCAACCATCTGTCACTGGGCTCACAGGTCTACTGTTGCTTAGGAACAAGTCAGACACTCACATTCATGTCCATACGCATCCTCCTATCTTTATATACAGTTGTACTAACAGTAACCACTAGTTAGGAACATTTCTTACCATGACCTGCACGTGAATGACTTGTACAGCATTCACAGATCAAATTCCTCTTCGTCATGCTCCAAATAGTGTGAAGTTATAATTCAGCAACAGGTTCTTCACTTTATTAAAAAACTAAAACTTCTTGAGAGACAAATAGATTTACTAATTTTCCAAAAGATTTTGATAACAAGATGTTCATTGAAGTTTCCTTTTTGATGACTTTGCAACCACATTTTTATAATGTATGGATTATTTGCAATTTAGTGGTTTAAAGCCTCAAAGAGACATTGACAGGTTTTAACTGCATGGGAGGATTTACATGTAGACAGAGAGATGATGTGTAAGGACAAGCTACTTTCCATAATCACACCGCCATGAATAATAGAACAGAATCAAATTGCCCAGCATTGATTTACATGCTGCAAATTAATTTGCAGCGACCAAATCCAAAGACTAATGAGATTATTTGATCTCATTGTGCACGAAAAACACTCCTTGTGCTTCTGTTATCAGCCATTAATAAATGATCTGAGAGTAAACCACCTCCAGGCTTATGAAAGGTATCTGCGGATGGAGCTAATCATTGTTTGTACACATGCTTGTCAGTCGGTGGCTGAAAGCTGCTTACCCAGACATCAGGAGCATCCTGAATTGAATTTCATGGCCTTTGTTTTTAGACAAACAGCAGATTAATCTGATAGGCTCCACAGAAAAGTCTTGGGAAGTCATTTCAAAATGTTTGAGGCAGTTTTTTTCATTATTACCCTGTTGAAGTTACTGTGACTGTTTAATTTCACATCTACATAAGTAAGGTATTAATGATAGAAAAGGAAAAGCTTTTTAGAGCATTAGTGTGTTTTTATACACTGCGTAATGACATTATATTAGTAGTTTGAAGAAGTTACAGCAGCTGTAATACTTTGGCAATGTTATTAGATAATGAATATTAAACTCATGCTCGGTCAGCCAAGATAGTTTAATAGTTTCTAATTTGGTTATAGTACCTCTTTGCAGAGATTTTAAAGTCAATCTCTCCTTGCAGCAGTTATGGCTCCATTAAAATCTGCACAGATATTTTCATAAATTTGAAAATTGCAAAGCACAAACTAACAGAAAATCCTCAGATGATTTTCCTTCAGCACAAATCATCCTCTCGGGTAAATCAGTCTGTTTTGTTGTCTAGAAGACAGCTACTTATAGTCATGAAAAAAAGTGGAGAAGCATCATAACAAATTGGGCGAGCTGTGTGCAATAGACCCAGCATAAGCAAACATGACATACAGTGTAGAGGGACATATTTGTGTTCCACGGGTCATTCTCTAGTCACTTTCTATCCTGAGAGCAGCAGGTCGTGACCTGTCTGTTTCTGAGGGTTTCATCTCTGTCTATTGAGGTTGGCTGGAATATGCAATGTCTTGATAAGTCTGGCAATCTCCTATGGCAACCAAGGTTATGTGAAGATACTGTATGCTGTGCTTTGTGCAGATGGTCAGTCTGGTCTCCTCTTTTAAAGGATAGCACGTAACCTATGTACAGACTTCAATTAACTTTAATCAGTATACTGTCTTGTGTATACTTCAATAACCAATAGAGATATATGTGGGAAGAATAATCTTATTTGTTGGTAAGGGCAAGGATTTGGTGACGCATTTAGATAATATTGTCTGCAAGTAGACTGCAGAATCGAGTGGCATCGCACAATGTACTGTAACTCTGTTCTCCTCGATCGAGCTTCAATAAATGCTCCTGTGTGAGACATCCCGGCCTCCTGACAATTTCTTCACTTTGGGTTAACCAGCTCCAAAATTTCCTTGACAAATTGGCGTTACAAACATTCAGTTTGACAACTGCTACCAAACAAGAACACAGGAGAATTAGGAGGAAACAAAGACCCTGTGGAAGTAATCAACAATTTAACTAAGCCAGATCCCAATGACTCAAACACTCTTGAGAAACCACGTTGGGCTGCTAACAGGAGACCAAGTGCCATTCAATTCTGTAAAAGTACAGCTTTAATCTCCCACATCTCCATATGCTCGGCTAACATGGCTTTAATTGAAGAGTTAAGGTGTTCCTCCAGGACTTTTGATAATGGTAAGACGTCACATACGCCATACTGTAGCAGAAAGACACCAGCTACCTGCTGTACTGGTGACATCTCGCTACTGTGTCTATATAGAGGAGGATCAAACACAGCTATTTCTGCAGGCTCTTCTTCCCTAATAAAAATAATTAGGTAGAATAAATAGCATGAACAATGGGTAAAACCAAAAGGCATACAACTATACACTCTCTCAGGTAAAGGGGACTATTTCAGAGTGACCTCCACCACTGTGTTACAGCGACTCTGTCCAAAGTTTGCATTCAGAGGGTAAATAAGCTCAACAGTCACGTAGAGGTGTTTGTTCACCTTGTAGCACTGTACAATCATTCACCTTTACCTTAACTGACCCCACGGACTTAACACCAAACCATGCTTGAATATACACCATAGCTTCAGCCAATACCGTAGGGGTATAACATTGGGGTATGTATACCTGGTTTTTAGGGAATTTTGTACAATTGGTTTCAGTTAGGGTTAGCTGGATCCTTAAATCCTAGTTTCACATATCTGTACATAAATGACACATAAAAGGGCAGTGTAATAAGTCTGTTCTTGTGTGGCAATGTCTTTATATTGTGAGTGTCTAACTGAATCCATTGGGTAGGTTTGATTATAACAATCATCAGCTCTTTCGTCCACTTTCGAAGCGAGATCATACCAATTAAAGAGTTTATATTATGTTTTTGGAGTAAACACTGGAGAGGGCAATGATTTTGGCATATTCTGACATAACCAACAAGTACTTAGTTTACTTAGTCAAACCTTAAGCTAATGGCTGAATTTGTTTTCGCTAGACTAGATCATTAAGCTAAATTTCACTCTGCTTTAATGCTTCGCTTTCAGATGCTATCTCATCCCCACATACAGAATTTTCAAATGTGTATCCTTGTGGAAATATGTAAATATTTATAAGTAATGTAGTAATAAAAACAAAGAGATGATTTTAAATTATGGGAAGATATTTAAATGATCACAATTACCTACAGGCTTTAAGAGAAATTACTCATTTGAGCGATACACTCGTTGCTTATTCTTTAAAGTCATATCATCTGGTTATTTTTGGTTAATCTAGACTGTTAAACTAAATGTATCTCCAGTAATAACAACCCATAACAAAATATAATTCAAAGATAAATCTCACATCATAGCACAAAAAGTATTAACGTATTTTTTCCCACAAATGCAGCCTGTCAATACTGTTTTGACCTCATAACATGAAACGTTACATTATGTATGAGGAGAAAGGCAAGTGATGAGGGACACCAGCATTATCTTCACAGAGATGGAAGAGTATTCTGTTGATGATTGTAGATTTCCAGTTTCTGACAATTTATCAAATGGTATATGTGCACTGATGCTTGCTTTCCCAAGGCTCACAAGTCTTTACAAGATCAGGTTGCAGGGCATTCACCTCTACTTTAGTGATATGCTTTTGTCCCGGACTGCTCCAATAGTAACAGACAACAATTGAAAGATAAAGTGATATTTAAATAACACATTCCAATAAAAGAGAGAGCTATCTTCTGTTCGGGGGATTCATTTCAACCGCTCCCTGATAAAGGAAACAGCCTTTGAAAGCAGGGGAGCCAATATTGCTGATAAATATTTGCCATGGTTCAATCATAGTTTATTCATTCATGTCTTAATTTCTGAGCTATATCTGCGGTGCCTATATTGATCCCTGTCTCAAGGCTCTTCAGTCACAGTGACAATTTCCTCAGCATTGATCATTAAACTCTATAAATACCTTTCAAAGTTTTCTTTATTGTTTTTCAGTGCGGATAACAATCGCATTAATCCTAATTGAACTGAACATTTTCAGGTTTGAGCACTTTCATGAGAAGCCTTTTGAAGTTAATGTATGTCTGAATCCATATTGGTGAGGATTTCATGCCTTATTGATGTGCAGAAATGAGGGTTACACAAGAGAACACTTCAAAATTCCCAGTTGTCAACGCATTTTCTTGAAGTGAGAGACTTTGACAGGAAGTACCACACAAATATAAAAACACTTGTTGAAGGATCTTTTTTTTCAGAAAAAGGTTATTAACACTTATTCCAGAGATAAAAAATGAAGTAATCAATTAAACAAGACAATGCATTTAAGGCATTAATCATAAAAACTGATGTAATTTTACTCCTGTAACAAGAAAGTTACATTTCTACACTGAATTCCATTAAAATCAAGGTTCTTTCTTTCTTTCTTTCTTTCTTTCTTTCTTTCTGCTCTTCTTGCTTTGTACATCAGAAGAGTAGCGCGTTATCTGAGGCCACCTGACTACCTCCCCTGTTGAGGAGTGGTGATGTGGTCCACGGGGAACTCATCATCACTTTAAAACGCACCAGAGACTTGGCACAAAAGAAGCGCACGCAGGCGAACCCAGGCACACAGGGACTGTCTCTTATTACACCGTATTTTGCACATTGCGCGGTGTCTAGGAGTACTCTCTTAAAGTCAGAAAAACGTTTCCTCTGAGTTGAAGAAACTTAGTTTTGGTAGCAACTGATGCGACGCTGTTTGACTGCAGCAAAGAGTTCGGTGATTGTGGATGTGGTCTTTACGCACCAAAGCTGTGACAGTAGACTTGGACTTTTAAAGCGTGTTATTTTTCGTCTTCTTTCTCTTATTTTTGCCTGAACAGTCACATGACGCAAAGTTTTGCTTGGAGTCCAGGTTTTGTGGTCAGACTGTCGAGCGGAGTCCTGTGTTTTACCTCTAATAACCCACAAGGAGACATGAACGTCTCTTTCTTCGACGTGACCCAGGGCGCATTGTTTAACGGGAGTCAGACTCTAGCCGGGACTCTGGCAACGTACACCGGCAATGGCACCGACAACGTGGTGACCGGTGACGGTGGCGGCTCTCTGGTGCTGCTGCAGGACGAGCGCAAACTCTTCGTCATGCGTGTGGTGCAAATCGCGGTGTTGTGTGTGTTGTCGCTCACCGTGGTGTTCGGTATATTTTTCCTCGGGTGCAACCTGATGATCAAGTCGGAGAGCATGATTAACTTCCTGGTGAAAGACCGGCGACCCTCCAAAGACGTGGAGACGGTCATGATCGGGCTCAGCTAAAGCATGGGGAGCTGGTGCTGTGGAGAACTGAAACGGAGATCCGGTGTGGATCTAATGCGCGTTTACAACTGCAGGTCCAGATCTGCATCTGCATGTACCTATAAAAGACGCTCTTTATGTGTCCTAGTGAGGGAAGATATGCAAAAACTTCACATTTCCTTCCGAAAACTACGACAGGAAAGTAGTCCAGCGACCAATGTTTGTGCGTAAAGCTTGTGCGTAAAAGACGGGCAAATGTTTACACGTGGGCCGATCTGTTGATTCTTTTGAGTGAATTTAATATTGCCAACTTGAACAAAGTGATGAAAATGTTTACAAGCTGTTACCTCATTGTTTGTTTATTTATTTTATTTACTTGTACATTTAAAATGATTGTGAATGAATATTTTTTAAAGCTGTCAAAAAGCATGATTGTGAGTTCTTATAGTTCCACGTCTGCTAGTGAACTCTGTGGACGTGATGGATATGTGGATATTCTCTATACAAAGTATTTTTCTTGCTCTCATTGGGTTAATACACTCTACTGAAGTGTTGCATGTTTATCAACAAACTCCGTCACAGCTTTATGGAGTAATTCTGGTCCTGTTTGGCATGCTCGCTAATTGTGATTTCTGGACCCGTTTTGCACTTTTGAAATCACTGATGCTGCATGAATTATTTTGTACCAAAATAAGTTTAAATTGCAGCATGGAATTAAAACATTGAATTGCACACGTTAAACATTGTCATCTGTTAATTAACATGATGCATATCATCCCAAAGCTGATTAAATCTTTTTGAATAGATTAGAGATCAGAAAATCATGTTTGCAAGGATACATTTTCCTTCCAATATTGTGTTTACTTCTTTAAACATAGAATTTAATTATTACTCACCATATTAAGACCTCTGCCAATCTCCAAAGGATGATTTCTTTGGTAATTAACTAACTTAAATTAGATTGTGAAATGTTGTCTGATCCATCTCTGCCTTCAGATATAATCAGATCTGATCTTTACTTAAGTGAATATATTAATGTTATAGTAGATGCACCTTTAAAATTAATAGGATCCTTTTTTAAAATAAATGTTAAAGGAATTGCATCAGAAAATGGCATTATGCATAGTTCTACCTTAAAATGCAGGCAAAAAAATCAGGAGCAGTAAAATCACGTCACAACCACACTTAATAGTTAAGTACTCAGTAAAAGCAGCGTGACATTTATTGCCGCTTTATATAGAGAGGCGATGAGAGGCCAGGCTGGGTTATACATCTTGAGGACAACAGGCCGAGCTCATATTGGCTTCAGACCATTTAATCTGATCTTTCGGGAGAGTGACCAGCTGCAATCAAAAAACATTCAGGCTCACCCTGACCAATTCACCTCCTAGCTGCCCTTACAGCACCTCAAAGGCTTAAGTATAGGATACAAAGAAGTTTGTGTTGTTCTACTTTTGTTTGATCAGAAAGTAGATAGAAAAGAGTGAAAAGAGATCATAAATGTGAATGAGCAAGCAGAGAGAAAGAATGCATTTGAGGGATTTCACACAAAGAGGTAATATACGGACATCCCTGAACTGAGAAATATCACTGTCAAATATCGCTGCAGTCTTCCTGGCTCTTAGTATATGCATATTCCAGACACCTCTTTTGGAAAGAAAAAAATCAATCTATTGCAGACAGGAAACCCACAGAAAGTTTAATTCTGGGTGTCATATATTAACTTCCCATTGAATCTTTCTCAGCAGTTTGGTTCAATTTCTCTTCCATTTCCTCACTATTTCTATCTGCACGATCTCCTCCTTCTCTCTCATGCCCCACTCTGAAGCAACCAATGTTCTCATTATTATTTCAGGACTTGTTAGGGGAGCTGGGGTAGATGAATCCTTACAAACACACCCATGCATTCACACATGAGCCCATTCACCATGCACACATAGGACATTGATGTGCAGCAGACCAGCAAATTCTGACATCAACTAAAAGTATCGCAGAAAAACAACATGAATAAATAAAACTCATCAGATAATTAGACTTTAACGGCTGAGAAACTGCTGTTCAATCTATTCTAGACACAATACATATCATGAAAATACTGAAACATGTTGACATGGTAACCACCACATTTCATGAACACGTGAGGCTATCATTATTACTTTTAGTTTTTCTGAGAAGGTAAGAGATACATGATTATTCACACTTACATGAATTCATTATTAAAGACTCAATATTATATTTTCTCTTGAAGCAGGCAACTATGAGCTAGTAAAACATGATTTCAGGAGGTCAAGAGTTCAGGATAAATTATCCACTGCAGAGAGCTGCTATTAAAACTATTTATAATAGCACTTTGTGAGTCTCGCATTTTCTTCCAAAGACTCTGATATAATCCTCGGGGAGCAAATAAACAAAATTGTTCTGGTATTGTTTCCATGTACCACTGAATGCTTGGTGGAAACAGGGAAACATGCTTGCTATTTTTAGAGGCGGGATAGTTAACCATTTGGTTCTTAACTTGCAATACTAAAATTCAGTTTGTACATGGCAATGGTGCATTTAGGGGTTTGTGGGGCCTGGATGATTCAAAGGGCTCACTGCTGGACAGACACACTGGAATATGCCAGAGTTTATAGTTGTTATGTGAGAACTTCCCCAAATTTATTCAAGCTCCCCTGCCTGAAGTTAGCCTTGTGCTTGAATGCTGAATTGGTGCCCAAATCCTTGATTAGTGACCTGGTGGTGTGCACAAAGATGGCTATCTACTGGGTTGAAAGAACACCTGGATTAAGAATGGTGAGGCCAACTTTCTGTATCAAAATGTCCAGAAAAATGGTAACAAGCTTGGATGAGATCGATGCAGCTTTTCAGGTTGTTATAAGTTGATGTCCAGACATACCAACTCTTAAACAGCACATTTCTTCAGTCTACATGACACATTTGAACTACTCCTGGCAAACATCTGTATTAACTGAGAGTAATGTCAGCCAGACAAATGCAATGCAATGTGGTCTGCATGTGAAACAGCCAACTCACAAATTCACTACATATGTAACTATTTTGCATGAATTAAATATGTGACAGAAACCAAGGCGGCTGAATCAAAATGCACCGCTCACACTGGCACTCCCTTATTTCATTCCACACTATACAAACATCACACAACTATTATTAGCATTGGCGCTGAATGCTGCAATTGAACACACATTTCTCACACAATAGCATATAATTACATTCAGGAAACTGAAGGATTTAGAAAAATACAAGTTTACGGAGATAGTTTTAAAAATGGAATATCATGACCAAGGCATAGCAAAAAAAATGCCTCGTTTCCTGACAAGCTGTTTAAAATACATAATCTTTCTCTGATTCTTGTGTGTTCCTCCTGTCATTTTCTCTTACAAAACTCCACTCTTTGATTTGGCTGTGTGTCAGTTACAATTAGTCACCATTTCTCCCAAGATCCACAGAAAGTTCTCATTTTCTCACTCTGAAGGCACTACGAGTCAGCCACTACCACTAAGCATATGCTAAAGGGTGAGCATGGAGCACCATCCATGTGTCCACAATCTGTTATGGACGCATTAACTATTACAGGGCTTCTTTTTTTCTCTTCACTAAGTGGTTGATTTGCTATAATCATGGTGTATTCGTCTGAGATGAAGGACAACACGTGCTGTTATGGGGCCAACAAGTCGGACTGCTTGACAAGAAGCCATTGTTATGATGAATAAGACCGGACCGGCAAAGGTTGAGTTGTACTTAATTATAATTTGTGCCTGAAGAGGATATTAATAGGCTAATGTTGCCGTGGCAGTGCAGGAACAACACGTTAACATGTTAACCCTTCACCCCAATCAACATGTTGCAGTAGTGCCAGTTTGATGCATTTCAAGCGCACTGCGTAGAGCTGCTGTACATTTGCTTGTCAAGAAGGGTCACTGCTGACCTTTTACAGCAGAGACCTCACAGAAAATAATGAACAGTGCACTAGCCAATGAAATCATGACAGAAATAATGGTGATTAAACCACCAATGGCATTCAACACTTAACTGTAACAGAGATAGCTTGGCTTTGAGTAAAAATAGCTAATATATCATTGCGAAGGTCTCTTGATGTGCTTTGCTTTTCACCGGAAGAGTTTGACATGATACAGATTTGTTAGTGATGGCAACACTGTAGAGAAAGCCATTTTTAATTCCCTGAGTATTTTTGATTAGAGGGCAAGATACACAAAAGATCTGTTTTCTATGCCGACGCAGGTCCCACAAGGATGAGGTGGCCTTTCTCAGCCCCGTTCAATCTGTTTCTAATGGGATGTGTTGTATTCAAAGGAGGAAGCAATAACAATGCATGCAATGAAGTTGAGGAATGGAAGCGGTATCTCATATATCTCACACAGGTGAGGGGATGTAAACACTCCTTTTCTCTCTCTCCCTTTGGTGCACACACACACACACACACACACACACACACACACACACAATAGAAAGTGCTATTGGCAATCTTTTCAAAAGGTGTCACTGATGCCCCCAGATGGCATCTACGCTCAGGTTTTAGCATCTATTTTGCTTTCATTTCATTTGAATACAGCTTGTTAAACTTGTTTCACTTATGCTGCCACTAAAACACAATGTTCTCTAAAATGCATTGTTTTTCTATTAGCCTCCACTGTCTGGATCCCACTAAAACTGGGGGAATTTTGGGAAGCACTATAAATGCACTGTAAACACCCAGGCGTCTTTGCACAAACACACACACACACACACACAGACACACACAAACACATACAGACGGAACACACACACACACATTTTCTCCACATCTCCTCAGGCAAATTGTGCCGCATCCAATCAGCAGGGAACCAATAGTCCTTGCATTCAAACTCATGAAATTTTAAATAAATCTATTATGTGCAGGCAAATGAACAACAAACAACAAAATTGCCTCATTCTTTCCATTACCCACAACAACATGAAGTTGAGAAGTTGGCGATTACACACACACACACACACACACACACAAACAAACACTTAACTCAATTAACGCATTTCGAACCATCCACAAAATGGTACACCTACATCATTTCACACCCGCAAATGTGTTTCTATGCTGCACATATTCTCAGCGTGAATATCAGCATCATTTGCCAATGGGACTGTTTCTGCTTTCATAATAATACTGTGCTGTCAGCTATAACCTAAAAGCATTCTTGAGTTTTTTAGGTGATGCGATGTGTCAATGTACTTTTTCACCTGCCCGGTCCTGAACTTTGCCTGTCAGCACATTCAGTTTGTCCTCCTCACTCCAGCAAGTCTGTCCCTTCCTCTCCTGACATTTTTTTTTTATCAGTCTGCACTTTCAAGAATTCCTCTCCCTGCTGAATTCATACATACACATGATAATGTAATAATAAATGAAATTAGGAGTAAGGTGACTATAATGTAAATACCCTCATGTGTGATGTCAAAAGAGGAAAGCTCTGATGCATTAAAGCTAGTGAAAATAAGCAATGACCAAAGCTTTACAGTTAAAAAGAAATTAATTACCCTCCTTCTTATTCATATTTTAATGGCTGTGGACACTTATTTTATTAGTGTACTTTGAAAAGTGCAACATTAATAGCAGCCATAATCTCAAGGAGGTAGTGGTTTTACACTCCAAAAGGTGGGTCTCATTTTTCATTACAAACGGTATGCAAATTGTTATTTAGTATTCACAGGTTTAGCTCTCGCATGTGTTTTTTTGTGTAAAGAGCTTAATCATATTCAGAAGGAACAGATGTCTGCAATAAAATGAAACAAACAGAGAGAAAGCCAGTGTTAGTGTGATCTTTAACAGCACAGGTGGCCCTGCAAGCTGATTCTCCAATGCAGCTTTTATGCACTGTAGAGGAAAAGAGGCAGAACAGGTATATCCGTCTGTGGCTCACTCTTATTGAGAATGACATGCTCTTTCCCCTGTGCCCAACCTCTCATTCAGGAAATCATAAACTATTCTAAATTAAATTATCTAATGAGCCTCCCACTGAAGGAAAGTTTTAGATGGAGCATAATACCGCCAAGGCTCATTGTCTGTGCAGGCCTTCGGCAGTAAGGTTAAATCTAATTCTCATGAGGGATGGCGAGTCATACATCGCATTAAACCATCTTTCATCTCTGTTTCTGTATTTAGCCAGGGATCACGTCCGGGTCAATCCTGCATCTGGATACATGCACAGATTCAGTCGGCGCGAGGAGACAGCTCAGGCACCAGGGACGTCAGATCAAAACAGAAGAAGAGAGCTTGGCACAGGTTGTGTCTGATTAAGTCAGTATTCAGAGAGGAGTGCTAGAAACAGGGAGCTGAGACACAATGACACCAGCTCATCTGCTTTTAATGGAGATCATCATCATGGGACTAATCAAGCCCACCATAAACAAAAAGCAAACATCCAACAGAGTGGGAGCTCATTCTGTCTGCTACGACATTAATATGCTTTTCCCTAATGACTGCATCCTCAATGCAATGGTTGGGTATCTCATCCCATTGATTTTCACTGAAAATCAGTTGTATTGATTATATACTGGTGTACTGATGTGCAGCATCATTACGAACGCCTCCCATTGCTTTATGACGCACCTCCAAAAACCACTCACATTTAAATGCAAGATAATTGGTGTCTGTGGCTAACTAGTTGATTATGTATTAATAAACTCGGAGTGTGCATAGAGACGTGTTAATTGGCTCGAGTTGGTGGTAGGCACTACATAAAGCTTGCCCATTGCCAAGGGAGGAGGTGGTGGTAGTGGTGGCGGTGGGGAGCGTCTGTCAGTCAGCCCTGCTCCTTAGGGAAAAGAGAAAAAGAATAGATATATTCAAAGCCTTATCTCTCATTGCTTCTCAGCCTCTCTTTTTTTTACCTCATCCTTACATGTCAGACAGTGGACCACCAAAGAGAAAATCACATTCACCCTCTCTATCGTGTCCTTCACTTTATTTCGGTTCCGTCATGTCACTCTTGTGCTCTCCTCGTCTTTAGATATCATCTCTTTTCATCTCTTCCTCCTTTTCATTCGCAATGACAGCACACTGCAAGTGAGAGGCTCCAAACTTCTGTTTCTATAAAGGGGTGGGGTGACATCGGACGGCCCCTGATGAGAAAGCTCACAGTCTTTCTGACTGTCCAATCGTCCTAATCAGAGACTTAGTAATCACCTGCCGCAGAGATCAATCAGAATTAATTACAACACAGCCAGACAAACCCACAAATACTGGATCGCAACACGTGAACGCTCATTTAAAAACTATTGTTGTGTCTTTTCTTGAGGGTATTTGAGCCTGTGAGCATTGATAGTTTATCAGTGACAGACAGGGAGAGGAAGAGGACGACATTAAACCTTTAAAAAATTGATCTTGGCTGACATTATCTAAACAAACCTCAGCGCGCCACACACATGCACACACACCCACACATGATTGTGAACACACACACACACACACACACACACACACACACACACACTCCTACCACCACATAAGGGCTGCAGGGTGGTGTTGCCATAGGAACGGGGAAAGGTAATGGCCATGTTCTTGAGCTGATGCCGCAGGGGGTGAGGGGCAAAAGAGGGGTGTGTGTGTATGTGTGAGTGAGTGGGGGGGTGAAAGTGAGTCAGACTTATGGACTAATGATAACAGCTTTAACTTCAAGTCTGCCACCATACTGTCACCATCCACCAAGGAACGGCAGCAACAACTCTGGGGAACACCAGCGTACTGACAGGGTAACATTTGAAGAAATGCAATAAGTTCTAGGCAACAGTGATGCCATGCTATTTGCTTTTAAAGAGTTCAACAGAACATTCAGCTAATGTGGTTAACTCTGTTAGCCTTGATACAGAAGGAACCGCTGGGCATCTCCATGCATGGCACCCCCCCTTCACCCCCCTGGGGTATGAATAAATGATCCCTAATGCAATGAGCTAACCCTTTAACTAACACTGATGACCATTTGAGTGTGTGTGTGTGTGTGTGTGTGTGTGTGTGTGTGTGTGTGTGTGTGTGTGTGTGTGTGTGTGTGTGTGTATGTATGTGTGTGTGCGTGGGTCTCATTAAATATTGCTGAGAAGTGCAAATAATTTAATCATACTTCAGCAGCTCAGTCCCTATAGATAGCTGTTTAAGTGTCAGAAAGCTCCAGGGTCTCATTCATATTTGACATAAATCATCTATGCATAACCATAGATGCATATATGAATATGTGCTTCCTATAATATTCTAATAACATCACACAGATACCATAAGTGAGTTTATATCATGACCTTGTGTGACTTCATTGCATTTTATAGACCTTGGCTAAAAAACAACTGTTGTATTAATGAGGTTATTCAGTACTTTTTTTCTAATCTGACACATGA
The DNA here is from genome assembly GCF_027409825.1 of Scomber japonicus. Taxonomy (NCBI): domain Eukaryota; kingdom Metazoa; phylum Chordata; class Actinopteri; order Scombriformes; family Scombridae; genus Scomber; species Scomber japonicus. The sequence goes on from NC_070595.1 coordinate 18,694,186, forward strand.
TGTAATAAGATTAGCAATGTGCAAAATCACATAAAATAATAAAACTGGTGTTACATGAAACTTTTATACATTACGTGATGAAAAAATCTTCACGTGTAAAATTTGTGTCAAAATAAAACACGATGATTCCAGTGATTGGTGATTAATGGTGATATTTAAGTATTGTCCTATAACCTTACCTATTATTGTTAATGATAATTCTACGTGAATATTACTTCAATTGAATTGTGAATTACATTTCTTGGGTGCCACGTTTGCTGCACTTTTCTCTCTTTCTACTTTTTTGTTGCTATATTTTTAAAAAACCCGAAAAAAAAACAATCAGTTATTCCAAAGCAGTTGATGTGAGGTGCGTAGGCTGTGCTGGATAACAGAATGAGAATTATCTTTAGGCCACTCTTGCCAATTAAATATAGTTTATTAGTTTGTTCATCTCTCAAAGAGTTGGTCCACCTGCTGCTGCGGTTTTTCCTACCCCCCCCCTCCACCCCCCCCCATCCTCCTTCTTCCTCCTCTTTCACTGCTTGATGCTTCCCTTTGTGTCACTTTGCCCACACGATGACAGGGGGCTTTTAAAAATAGAGACGATCCACCCAGATTACAGCGTTTTAATTACAGAGCTGGAGATGCGATGGGGGTGTAGAGGCCCCTTCCACTGACAGGGAGCAGGGAGGGTCGAGGAGGGAGGGAGAGTTGGAAGGCAGAGTGGTACAGTGAATGTAAACTGTGCCCTAATTAGTATAGTCTGCCATAGTGAAGCTCTAACTGTCTATTATACATGCATTGTGAGCTGTTTGGTATTCTGAGCTCTCCATAAATGCACACCTGTGGCCACATCACAGTTATTTTAAATATTAATTCAAAAACAAATCACCTGTTGGGAGCCTGTCAACTGTATCAAACTCAAAGCTTTAGCGATGACTGATTCTGGGTCTACATGTGCTTGGAGATGAGCTCTGTCCTCCACAGAAAAGCCTCTAATTTTAAAAGAAAACTGAGCTTGATGTATGAAAGTATGTTGTTGTTTTTTAAACCTGTTACCTTCATTTTTGCAAGGATTGAGAGGCCATTGAGAGCATACTCTCTTTTCCAAGGCCGCTCTCAATACAGAACATACAAAAGATACAAATAATATTTACACTATAAGAATTCAAAGATTCACAGCAGATATATAAGCAGAAACAACATTCAAAGACATTGAACTAAAGACATTCATAGAACACTATTCACACTATACCAAATCTGTACCACAATATAATTAAAATGAATGTAGGGCATCAGCTCTTACATTTTAGCAAATTGTTCCACTTGTGTGAAGCGAAATAGAGAAGACAGGAGACATAGCCTATGTAGGATTTTTAATACAATATAACACATTTGGGTTTTGAATATCTAAATAAATAAAAAATACTCTAGCAATTGCTTACTATTATTTTGGTTTTGTGCAATATTAAGTGATAATACATCTATACAATTAAAATGTCTTATAATTTAGTCAGTTAGTGAGTGAGTGAGTGAGTGAGTTAGTTAGTCATCAAAATGCAGTTGCAGTGGCAGAGAACACAACTTTTTACATTACAAACAAAAAATTACAAAAACACATTTTTGAAACACAGTTCAAGTTTTCATGCCTCCAGGAAAATTAATCAGTAGTTGAAGGATTACCGTTTTTTACAACCTGGACCTTATTTCTAGCATAAAATACGATCATTTACTCACCCAGACAACTTTGGTGTCATTTGGAGTCGTTCGGACGAAATTAGCTCCAGTGTAGCGCTGCGTATATCCGTATAATGCGAGTACACAAATACAAATATTTCACCAATATTTAGTTATGATACGTTAGCGCTATTCCCCTCCGAGCCCGTAGTGGCATGTTATCAACATCCGGGGTCTGTAGGTTGACCTACTAACCTCTGATCTGACATCATCTGAAATGACATCATCCAGGTCAGATGTCAGATCAGAGGTCCCGTGTACCCACATTGTAGGGATATACAGTCTATGGGATATACGCGGCGCAACACGAGCTAATTTCGTCCGAACGACTCCAAATGACACCAAAGTTGTCTGGGTGAGTAAATGATCGTATTTTATGCTAGAAATAAGGTCCAGGTTGTAAAAAAAACGGTAATTGTCCTTTAAGAATATTTGTCTAAATAATGTGGTTGTCTTATAATCAGCTATAAAAAACATAAAATTGAGTTTCATCCTAAATCACACAGCAAAGAGTCTTTCCTATTTCCTCTCAAGGAGTCCTGCCTGTTTCTACAACTGACACTAGTGATGTATACTGTACCTGAACAAAACTGCACACAGAGATCTTTGACTTGTGGATAAATTCTGCTTCACATAAGGTTCCCCACTCTAACAGTTTGTCCTGACCATCGTGAGTGTTATACTGTAATCTGCTTTGGAAAGTAATAAGAAAATCAATTATGCAAAAGGAGGATTTCACCTCATTAATCCAGGGATGTCCATGCACAATGTCCTAATTAAAAGTCTCTCTAGTGAGCCGCTGTTCAGAATCTGTTTCAAAGTCAAATCATTTTACATTTGTCTCGCAATTGGTGACCATCACATATTCTCACTTTATATATGGGCACTTAAATTAGTAGTTTAGATTACAGTTATGTTGCATCCATGAACTGTTTAAACACCAGTTGTGAAAACTTTGTATAAGGAGTTATAGTTGTTAATAAATACACTAATCAACACGTAATTACTTACATATGTACACATAAGTGTGTTCTAAAATATGTATGAATTGTTCATGATGATGCTTATAAATGCAAAATGGGAAGTGAAATAAAGAGTTCGATTCATTATATGTTCAAGATTTCAATCTGATTAAATACATCTTTTATCTCTTATCTCTGTGTTGTTAAATAAGGATGCGGTCCATGTTATCACATCTTGTAATACTGTAGCCATTGAGCAGCTTATCAATAATTGATAATATTCATGAGCTGAGCCACCTGGCCAAATGTAAGCACCGACTCTGTCTGCGATCAGATACTTTCCTGATTGAAAGTGAACATATTTATCTGCATATTATTTGATTTAAAAGTTTATACAAAATGAAAATCACTATATACATGTTCTGGCCTGTTTCCCAGCTGCACACTACATGTTAGTGCTGGAAAATGACAAATAAATATATCCACATTTTTTTACTCACTGCCAGAATAGCCCACTGTTAATGTCATTAAATAGTCAAAATGTATATATTATAGTACTAGTAATTAATTGGGACACACCGTTTATGTGCCTAAAGTTTAGGGCTTGTTAATCAAATTCAACATAAAAAAACTGTTATATGATGCATAGATGTGTATCATCCTTTAACACAAGTCTTACACAATACTACAATGTTCTCTATCTTTAAATATATGAGATGTATTTATAACCTTTTTTTCCAGCATGTGAAGAGAAAGCGGTGTGATAGATCTTATTATATGTTAATGGATAAACATCTCATTAGCACAATAAAGATGAAGAGCTTATTAGTAATACATATGAGCAAATTAAGTCTCAATTCAAGCTATTAATATCCAGAAGGTGTACCTCCTGCAGTTTCTTATTTAAATGGAATTGTAGGGTTGTTTTTTTTTACTTTGACATTTAAGATTTTCATTTGCTCACTATCATAAAAATCTCATTACACTTGATTTAATATAGTGAAGTCTAAACGTGGGTGGATTCTTTTTATGGGCAAAGTATTATAGTGTTAGTTTTTTGAGTTATCAGACGCTCTGCTGTTGGCGTTCAAAGTGAATTTACTAATTACACCAGCCTGCACACATACTGTAGGTCAATGTTGTGATCACAGACGGAGGGTGAGTGTGTGTATGTGTGTGTACAGTGTATGTGTGTATGTGTTGTGTGTGTGTGGGTGTGTGTGTGTGTGGGCAGACTGTTTCTTGTGTTTTGGCATCTTGGCAACCTGTTACTGTGTGCCTCTGCACTTCAGCAAACAGGTTAGAATTACATACTGGGTATCTTGTAAATGATATCAGCTGAAGCTCTCACATATGGCGTGGACAGAAGATATTTATCCACACTTTCAGCAGTATGATCCACACACTTTTCAAATACTTCCAGTGAGTGTTCATTAATTCAGCCTCTTCTTTGGCAGGTTATTAGAGTGTCAGTTTAAGCTCTTTATCTTCCCGACAATGAACAGATTGCTCTTTGTGTAGCTCAAACGCAAAACCCATCACTGATCCTGAGTCTTGCGTCATAATTCAATCATTTCTAGTATCAGAAGGAGTGATGTTTTTAATATTGTTTGGGTTTGGGAAGATAATCCTCCGATTTTTCCTCCTTCTGTCGAGTGGAGCTTCACTGCCTGTGTATGTAGATACTCCATTTTATTCTCAGCCACTGTGCCTCTAGGCAGAGAGCCTCATTACAGTCCCATCTCTCCTCTCCAGGCTCCTCAGCAGCCCACCATTATCCTGCAGCAGCTCCCAGCACCCATGATGCCTCCCGGCTCCACGCCTTCCATTAGACCTGGTGGTCATGTCAAGAAGGGTATGGCAGGCTGTCACCACACACAAACTGAATCTCAGGATTTCACACTAACCCTGTTCTTGCCTGTCTGTCACATTACCAGCTTCTCTGCAAGCACTCAGATATTTTATTTATGGTCTACTCTTCAACTTGGACAATTGTATGAAGTTATGAAGGAAAGATGGGTCCAAATGCAGAATCAACAGGCAAGGAATAGGAACTAAAGAAAACATTTTTTACCAGATGAAGGTAATAGAACTAGCTGGCTTGAAACGCAAGAAGCATAACGTAACATATTAACTGCAAACACTGGGATACATTGACCAAAACAGAGCAGGCAGATATAAATACACAAGGAGGTAATCAAAGAACAAGACACAGCTGGAGTGGGGCAGTCACCGGAAAAGGAAGGGAACATAAGGATTGGTGAACAATGAGGTTGGTGTGGCAAACAACAAACAGGACATGGGTAATGACACTTAACAATGAACATGACTGCTACGGAGGAAGAAAAACCCAGGTTTGGAGCCAGAGCCTGACTAAGAACCGGTTCTTTGCTTTTCCACCGCCAAAGAGCACCAACTCTTTGCTGGTCTAAAGCAAGAACCGATTACGTCAGCGGACTGGGGGCGGGGCTAACGTTTATTAGCCGGCTAGCGGGGTTAACGTTTATTAGCTGGCTAGCGTGGCATTTACAGAGGGTTAAAGATTTTTAGAAGTACTATTTTTATCATTTTCTTTGCCAGAGCTATCGTCTTCTTCTTCTTCTTCTTCTTGGAAGTGCTTCAAAGGCGCACGCTGGCTACGTTATACTGTGACGTAATCGCGTGGCTCCTTACCGGTGGAAAAGCAACAGGTTCGTAAGAGGTGCTTGGATTAGCACCAACTGAGCACTGGCTCTAGCACTAGCTCCGAACCAGCACTGGCTCCAGCTCGTAATTAACCAACATACCTAAACCTGGCTAAGAATAAACATGAATGTAACCTAATTACACAGGTACAATATCACCTGCAAACTTATATTTACAATTTAATGATGATGCAATTTAAATGTGGCACACAGAAACTGTAACTACAAAAACAAATATTAAGCTTCTAATCACATTTCACCACTAGTGTGAAAGCAAACTTCACTGTTCTGGGTCTTCTCCCACTGAGTTCAGTATAACAAATGGGAAAAACAAGACTGAGGGCCTCTGGAGAACCAGTGGAGGACGGTAGCTGGGGACACTGAGTCAGACTGTGAACAGAGAGCAATAATAAATAAGTGTGTGCATGAGATTGAGTGTTGTGAATTCATGTAATCCAGTAACCTTTAGTTTAAAGACTGAAAGGTTAAAATGGTTTCCCAGATACTTTTAGTTGTGGCAAACATCTACTAAACAAGTAGACAGTCCCCAAATTGGAAATGTATTTTGGGACATATGGTTGCCAAAGCCCAATTACATCATCACTTAGAGTTTAGATCAGTTCATAAACAATTCAGCTCTAACTCAAACTCAGTTAATTAAAAGCCAAGCTGGTGGTTTAGCATGTATCGTAAGCTGTACGTGGCACAAGGTTTGAAAAATGGCACATGAAAATGAAGTAATTTGATGGTTTTCCATTGGACTGCATATATCTCAAACTTAAATCTTGTCTACTCAGTGTGTGGAATAAGTGGATTGTTAAAAAAATCCAGGTGCATTACGGGGCTGCTGAAGGAGTCATTGCATTCGGATCTGCAGAGTCACTTCTCTGCTGCACCCTCATACATTCAGACTGACAGCCAATATAATTGTAACTATAGCAGCTTTTAACACTATTTTTGCTGCCAGTGTTACCGTCGCCCTGACAGGTGTGTGAATTTGTTTATCTCATTTACTTTCATTTGTTGAATTAAAATTCTAGGCTATTAATATGGATCTGTCACTCTGAGCATGTGCTGAATATCAACGGCACAATCAGTTATATTTTTGTGAAGCCGGTGAAAGACTCGATGTTATTTCTTCAGAAATCTGTCTGAATTACCATACAGATGTCCCCAAGTGCCAGGTTGTAATCGAGCCTAACCAGCCTTCACATGTTTCAGTGATTCACATGTCCTCAGCTGCACAGATACTTTAAAGACTCACATTAGCTCATTGCTATATTATTTATACAACTGATTCCTTCAAGGCAGAGAAAGTTTTTCAAGTTGCTAAATGTTGCATCACTGTGCTAACAAATACCAGATGACATTGTTCCTTTTGCTCAGAAAACATTTAATTATTCATCACCAGGGTGACAGATATTATTTGAAGCTTCTGTGTGGTCAGCCACGTATACAGACATGAGCTTTCTGGTATGGTGGATTTATAAGAACTAGACTTTCCCAAATGTTCTGCCTCAAATCTTAGTCAAGAAAACGTATTTATATTGCTGGGGAGTAATTAAATAATTTAGTGGGGTGAGTCATTGCCGAACAAATATTGAGTGACAAGGGGGTAAGAAAATTGAGCTTGGCACCTCACATACACCACCTCGGTTTGACACAAAGTGGGTTAATCACAGAGTCACCCAGAGGGAGGAGGACAGAATAGCAGCTTGATGAAATAGATAAGACAATCCTTGGATAGTGGATGAATAAGTGTGTGTGTGTGTATGTGTATGTGTGTGTGTTTTCGTGAGTGTGTGCATGTAATGTTCTCAATATACAGAGCTTGTGGAGCTGATGATGGTCCAGAATGTCCAGATGCACCAGCTCATCATGAACAACATAACCATGTCAGCTCTCAGATCGTTGGGATACTCTGGGTTCACAGGTAAGTCAGCATCAGTTAAGTTTATGAATCGGTTCAAATTTGATTAAAATGAGTTTGGAATGAAAAATGACACAGAAAATGAATGTCATCACCATGAAAATGAGCTTGATCTTGATTCTGATTGCCTTTTATCTTTAAATAATGAAGAAAAAAGGTGAATTTTATTCTTCTGAACTTCACACCAGAATCCTTCCACTCCATGCATCCAAAATCCCAAAGTTTACTTCCAGCTCACTGTTGATGTGTCAGTTCAGTTTTCAGTGCATTAAAAATAGTAGCTGGAAAAATGTGGAGTTTAGGGCTAATAGTTTAATCTAATTGTTGCACATTAATGAATAAAAAGACTAACTATCGGGAGAAATAACTTTAATCTCACTAGACATTTAACATATTGTTTTATTTAAAGATATATTCAGTTATCTGTTGAAAATTCTCATAATAAGTAAAAATTAAGTTCTTTTTCTTTTCATTTCTACAGTGAGCACATGGTTACTAAATCAAACCTCAGTAATGATCTTAGTCTTGCCCTTACTAATGAAGCCGGGTTGTTTTTCTCCTTCACTTTGTCAGGCACCCAGACATTTGGTTATGATTCAAGAAAATGAGGCTGACCCAGAGAAATGCCACCACTGTTACCAGCCTGCCCCGTACTTTTCCTACCCTTCATATCTCCTGCCTCTTGTGCCACACAGGTCTACCGAAACCCCAACAAACCCACCTCTGCTCCGCCGCTCGGAGACAGGTGATCACAGCCCCTGCATGTCCATTACATTTCATATGGCACCTCATTACTGTTGGTGCAGAGAATCAACTGTCAGATATAGTCAAAAGTCAAATCTCTCATTGTAAAAAGAGAAAGAATAATCCTGAAAAGTAATCAGATTTATTTTCCTTCTGGACGCAGTTTGTATCAAATCATCACCTGCCGGCACACTGAGAAGTTTTTATAACAGGCGCAAAAATCTAATTTAGATGGACGGAGCAAATCTATGAGATGCTGATTAAAAGAGAAGGGACATTTTCTGTGCAGGAGCCCTACTGTGTCAGGCTGTGTATTTTCCCATGAAAATCACACCTAGTGCAGCTTCAGTTCGTGCTTTGATAAATATAACAGCTGCAGGTGTGGCAGGGTTGTACTTTAAATGAGGCTATGTGTAATGTTACAGAGTTTTTCATCATAATAGAGTGCAAAGGTAAAGAAAATCTTGCAAAAAATCAATTTTCTATGTACATTTTACATCACTCAAGCATCCAGAGTCACTAATTTAACAATTTGATGAAACTGTGTGTTAAAAGTGATTTTGCTGAGAAGATGGATGTTTAGAAAGAATGATATTAGCCTTTCCATCATTAAAGTTGAAGTTGCAGCTCATGTAAAGTATAGCATGCATTCACAATACAGTCATGACCACACATCTGTTATCAGGTTTTCATGAAACAATTACTAGAAGTTTAGGGGAGCAAAGGAGAGGACCCTTGTATGTAACGGACTTAAAAAAGCTGCACTCACTTTCTCAGTGACTGTCAAATAGAAAAGTAGAAATAGTAGCTGAGGAGGGTTTTACATATAATCCCGCTAGAACTAAAAGCCCTTCTTTCACTCACATATTTAAGACATTCAGACAACCCTGCTCAAGTTGTTCCACTCCAGACAAAAACAATACAACATTTTTACAGCAGGTTTAAGAGTATGTATCTGCCCTTTATTTATTAACCGTCCTGTTGTCCTCGAGTCAAGGAAAGAAGGAAGGGAGGAAGAATAAATGAAAGGAAAGAATGAAGGAAAGGAGCGAGGAAGGAAGGAATGAAAGGAGGGAGGAAGGAAGTGAGGAAAGGAAAGAAGGAAGGAAGGGAGGAAAGGAAAGAAGGAAGGTAGGAGGGAGGGAGGAAAGAAGGAAGGAGGTAGGGAGAGAGAAAGGAAAAGAGGAAGGGAGGAAGAAAGAAAAGAAGGACAGAGGAAAGAAGGAAGGTAATGGGGAGGAAAGAAGGAGACAAGGAGGGAGGGAGGGAGGAAGGAAGGAACGAAGGAAGTAAAGACAGAAGGAAGAAAGAGAGAAGGAGGGAGGAAGGACAGATGGAAGGAAGGAAGGAAGGAAGGAAGGAAGGAAGGAAGGAAGGAAGGAAGGAACACTCAGGGTCAATTTGACCCGGGAGGACGACACAAAGGTTAAATGCAAACTCTAATCTGTGCTTTAGATTGTGTGTATGTATGTAAGCCTATATAAAAGCTTTTTTCATCACTGGATTATTCTTCTTCATATCAGAAAGATAAAAATTATACTGATGCGTGACTGTTTTTGGGTGATGTATGATCAGGCCTGCTGTCCCCCTTCCTCTCCCGCCAAGTGCCACCACCGGGTCTGTGGGAGCCAATGTCGCCCCTGCAGCAGGTACAAAGCACAGCACAGCACAGCAACACCCAGCCGACAACCAATTAATGTGGCCTGCTCCTGTGATGTCACAAGGGCCTCTGAAATGAGGTGATAGAGTAAAAGGTGACAACAGAGAGCATCGCAGTGTAATTGGGATTAGAAGGGCACTCATTGGGGATGCTGTTAGCGACTACGGTGCTGTTGATCTTGAACGGCAGAAGAAAAGAGTTCATCAGATGTTTTAGATCTGTAAAACGTTTTATCTTCTGTTTTGTACAACAGAGCTGCGGGGGGTGGAGTGGGGGGGGGGCATAGCAGAAGCAGAGAAGAAAGGAGTGGATCAAATAGATTTCTTCAAAAAAAAAAACAATCATTATCATTATTCCACACGTTTTCTTACTCCTTACAATAAATCTCTGTTTTGTCATTTCAACACTGCATTACCAAAGTTCTCCAGTTGGGAGCAGCAACAGATGTTTAAGTAGGAGGACCTCTGCTGTGCCAATGAATATAGACCACAAGCAAGAAGTATTCCTCTATTGACAAGCATTCACAGTATGCTGAGGCGCTGATCTGGGTCATAACATATTGTACCATTGCGGGTAACACAGCAAGAGGATCTACTGCTATGTAACATGGTGTGACCTTGTCTTTAAATACACTCTGATGTGTACTTAAAGGATAACCGGAGACACACCTATCAACCCCCACAGGTGATGACAAAGAATGTGTCAAAATGGTTGCGTAAAAATCCAAAGTATTGAAATATACAAACTCAATACTTTAGATTTGTTCAGGTAAGTGCAACAGGTGAGATACAGTATATTTTATTGTTTTTCCACACTGGCCCAAACTCCAGGTATGAGGGACAAGTGTTCAGGTAATGTACAGCACAGTGTGACCCAGTTCTTTAGCTTTACAGTAACTTGCTTGCAGCAGTAGCAGCAGCAGCTTGAGTTCACCAAATGGGATAATACAGCTGCAACATACTGCGACAGCTGAGGCATATAGGAATGAATTTCAGTGTTAATTTACTGGATTTGCCTGTGACAACACACGCCATCTCAATTCCCCACATTCATCGGCGCCCACTGGAAATAGTTTCAGGGTTTTGAGGGTTCATTTTGAGTTTGAGAAGTGAATTGTAACGCAGCAGTGCAGAGTTGGAAGCGTGGCATTTCAGAGGCTGTGTGGGAGGGTAATTTTAAAGATAGGGAGTGAAGGCAGCACGCCCAAATCTCTGATAAAACACTAGGATTAAGAGCTCAAATGGGAGGAACGTGCCAATAGGGCTGTCTCTCCACTGTCTCCAGGGCAATGCCAATGTTTACCCAGCTATTAATATCAAACCACCACATGCCGCCTATCACAGGGAGACAAGTGAGAGTGACGAGAGAGGAACAGTAAGTCAGAAGGGGTTAAAAAACACAAATATATTCAGAGGGGGAATAAGACTTCATTAGAGAATGCTGGCTGGTGGCGGAAGTAAAAAAAAATTAATAAGTTAAATGAAGTAAATTGTGGATTTAGAGAGTGAATAAAAGGACTAAAAGGAGGGGGCGCAGTGCATCCATTACAGCTTCGCACAATAACGGGGGAACAGTGCGTTCTGTGTTGAGAACGAGCACAAACACAGGAGGTGGAACATGAAAGATAAATGAAGGGATGTAAAGTGGGGAAGTGGGGATTGTTCGGAAGGTGGAGGACACTGTTGCTGTACGTGTATATCCAAATTATGAGGGACAGATACTCAGCTATTCATTTCAGGCCATCTGGGAGCTTTTTCTTATCAAGGTATATTGTAATGTTCCTTTCACTAATTTCATCAGTGTATTCGACTCAAAGATCCTGTTATTTATATATTTTCTTTTACATTCATTATCATATATCATATCACAGCGCTGTTTAGATTATAACCATTGTTTGCTGCTTTTTTCTCTTTGTTGTTTATCCTATTCTTTTCTGTCCACAGCCAATAATCTTCAGGAATCAATAAAGTTTAATCCAATCTATTACACAGCCTTATTCAGTGATTATGTGATACAGTTATAAGAGTTATTACACTGTCCTTTCAGCGTGTCCCAGCTGTTTCTGTTCTTGTAAATCAGGTTAAAATTGATTACTTGTTCATAATCTATCATTATGTTACTTTAATTTGATTAACTAAGCCCTTACTGCACCACACCATGAAATGTAAGATGATGTTCATGTTGCATCGTTGGGAGAAAAACACAGTGAGAGAGAAGCAGAGAGAGTGACTCAGCTTTTATTAGTAAAAATAATAAATATCTAGGAAAAACATTTCAGCATCATTGCACACATTTCGAGTTCATCACCAACACTAATGGAGTATCAGTTCCTCTATCAAATATATGAGCTGCCAGTCATCTAAGGTGGCAGTTCAGTCAATACACAGTAAAGAACAGGTTATTAGATTTCCTAAGTCTGCTTGATTAGAGTTGTCAGCCGGCACACACGCACACACACACACACACACACACACACACATACAGGGACACACTCACACACATATATACAGCTGCAGTGTGTGATCACGCCGGAGCATTCTGTACTCTTCACAGAGATCAGCGGCTGTCAAGGGCTTGTGGAAGGCTGGAGGTGGACCAAAACATGTTCCCGGACCCCCTCACCCCCTCCTCTTCCCCTCTGACTCTCCCTCCCTCTGTCCATCCCTCTTTACTGTTTCCTACCTGCCTCTTCCTTGTGCATGTAATTTTCCACTTGTCACTTTCTGCGTCATTGCATGCCTTCACTGCCTGTTACACAATCCATGAATCTGATAACCTCAAGAACACTTTCATTTACAAAATAAAGGCAAAGGTGCTTGCATGCTGTATGGTTATGATGCACCATTGCATGCAGTAGTTGGGTCGCAGTGATCTGACTGAGAAATCAGCAGATTTGGTGAGGCCAGCCGGCCAGCACAGGCAGGCATGGCTGAGCACACATTTCCCTACCTCTCCCAATGCCCTCACATAACCAACTACCACCACTAAACACCAACAATGACAAAGCATGACATTTAAATGGTGCTGTGCTTACCACAGATAGTGCTAAAGATCTACAGTAGGTAGGATTTATGATAAATGTCACTAGGGATAAATGCATATACATCTTGTCAAGCTCTTTTCTGACACGACTATCCTCCCCCATCTGTTATTTTTCTCCCTAACATCCCCTCTTTCTCTCTTTGTCCTTTCGTTTTTCACCCTCTCTGGGCCTCCTGGGACATGGAGCGACCCAGAGCTTTGGGTGCTTTGGAGAACTCCATGAGGGTCGGCTTGACTGGGGGCAGGTCTCTTGTGATGTCGTCCACTGTCCTCTTGCTTGGACAGGCTCCGTCTGGGGTGGGGAAAGGCCGCAGGTCCTCCTCGGTGTGTGGTGCTCCACGACCGAGCCTGACACCCAGCTCTGCGGGGACGAAGATGGGCAAGGGGAGGGTGTTTCTCTTTGGCAGCAGCTGGTGCTCCCTCACCCCTCTTTCCATAGTGCCCACTCTGAAGACACCAGAGGGGCAGGTCTGTACCAGAGAACGGGCGTTCCACAGTCGAGACATAGTCTCCCTGCGAGAGTCGTCTTTCATGTTCATTGTCTGCCTACAAGCATCAGAGGAAAATTGAAGTTAGAAATTTTGGGAACACTCAGTCGTCGCTGTGATTTACCTTTTTAATTAGACTGCAATTGCCTCGTAATATAAGACTAGTTAAAACTTTAAATTATCTTCAAATTACTTTTTTTTTCAAATTAACTTTTTTCCCTTCTCAGTCAGGTGACTCATGCAACATTAAGAGGACATGAGGACATGCAAGGTATCATCTGGTTGATGGGTAAGCTCTCACCTGTCCTCAGGTTGAGTGTTGAGTCTAACACTGTGCCAATCAGCACTGTAGCTCTCCCTCTGAGCCTTGTTCTCCTCCTTAACACTGCAAGACAGCTTAGCTCCCACCACCACACCATTGCACTTTTCCACGACGGTACAGAATGGCATCATCTTTGCTGTTTGAAGATCTATCTGTCTCAAAAGGATTGCTTCCAATGGGTCTCGTCTTGTACGTCAATCTTCTGGTTTGGTTTGTGATGCTGATTTTTTGCCCAAGTAAACAGGGATGCTCCAGGCTTCTCTCCCTCTGTCTTTGTGCTGTCTATGCCTGGGCTCGGGTCCGTCCACAGCTTTTATAGACGTTCTGTTGCTATTTCTGGTCCATGTTGTCACTGTACAATCAGTGTATACTGACATCCGACACCAAGAACGCCATGTCTCATTCCCCCAAGAGCTGGAAGTCACTCTGAGGAGGGGTTAAGGGTAATTGGGCTGAAAATCCCCTGATTCTCAAATTGTGTGCCCAATCACCTCTGTAATCACTCAGCCCAACACTTTCCACTTCAGCTGTGATTGCTGTGTCTTAAGAGGGGAAAGCATCATGGAGACAACCTGTGTAGAGGTTATGTAAACATGAAGACAGACACACACACAACAGGTTTGATCTACAGAGAGGAATCTTAATAAGGATTTGTTCTTGATGTACATGAAGGAGCAACAAGTGACACCTCACTAATGTGGAAAGAGTGGGATGACTGATGCAGCTGTTTTTCGTACACAAAGGCATATTTCCAGGCATGTAGGTTAAATATATAACTCATCTGTCACTTGGGGATAAAAGGTGAAAAGCTGGAGAAGTTTATGGAGTCACATCCCGCTGCCTTTTTATTCATAATACAATTCAGAAGGAGTTTATACAACAGCTGTGCCTTGTGATAACATCAAAACCCCTCATTAGATGCCATTACAGTGCTCTACCTCACAGTAGCGGAGAAGAGCTCCATCCCCAGTGATTCATTACCCTGGTGACAGAGTGCCACGCAAGCCATAATCAACTCAGGTTACACACACACACACACATACACACATTCACACACTTGTGACAGTTGTCTGGCAGTATGATGTTACTACTGGTCCCTGTCTCTGACTCATTCAACCACATCAGGTCCTGATATCATCAGATAACAGATATCAGATAACACACATGCAGCATAAAGGCATGATGATCCCAAGGATAAGACACCTGATCAATCATAATTCATAAGTCATTTAATGTGTCTTTTTCTATTTTTTCACGTGTATTAATGACAGTAGTAGTCACGGTGTTGAATTGGTGTCAAATTGTGACATTTAATATGTGTTACTATAATCACTTCCGGCCTAAATGGCTGCCATTCCTTTCCACTGACTATACATTCACAGTATGTAAGGCAGCAGTTAAATGTTATTTTCCATCTGCTTGTCAAATACTGTACAGCAATATTTCAATTTCCTCTCTGCAGCTTCTCAGCAGGGTGACATTGCATGTATAAAATATTGCTCGGTGTCAAAGAGAGAAAAGTGAGCAAGAGCACCGTAGGCATCCCTTAGGTCACACGTTAAGTTCTGTTATGACACCATAGCAACCGTGAAATGCCATGTGGGAAACCTAGTAAGTCACTATCCGAAGTCCCTCAGCGTTGAGATCATATCTTTTTAGGATCGACTTGACACAGAGCAGGAGTGATGCAGAGTGATGCGTTTAATTTGTATGTCTTGTTATTGTTTGTAAAGGTACAAGCTAAAACTGCAGAAGGACATCTGATGGCCAGATTTGATTGTTGCTTGTGATTTGTCTATCATGTTTTTACATGTGATTATGTTTTTCATAGTTGTCTATTTTTTAACCTGTCTGCAAGTCAAGTTTCCACAATAAAAGCAACTGAACTGAACTGGTTTTCACCTCAACCTAGCTGGTTTTGGGTGAGTCACACAATGCTAATGAGGCCACGGGATGCAGAGGGTCTGTAAAGGTGAACAGTGATGAGGCGAGTCCCGTCACAGTGGTCACCTCTCGTCCCTCCGAGGCCCGGCCAGGAAGAGCTTTGTGTTGCGTAAGAACACCGCCACAGCTGCTGGGAAGTGACATTTAAATGAGCTGTCACCGGGAAAGAGACAGAGAGTGGGAGGGAGGGAAGGAGGGAGGAGAAGGGCAATTGCAGGATAAAGCCCAGGTCTGTCAGGAGGCGGTAAATAAAGGAAAATATTGTGAGAGTGCAAGTTTGAGTAAGTGGGATTGTCTTTTCTGTGACAGACGAGTGAATTTGCGAGGACAGTGAGGAGCCGCCTAGACAGGTCAGTCTGACAGAGTGCTTGCTTAGCAGTGAGAAGAATCTGAGGCAAAGTTAACTTTCTGTATTGATTCCTGCAGTGGAAACTTGCACACAATCTTCACTAGCACTTAAGATCAGCACCACAGAATCAAGTGTTACAAGGTACTTGTGTGTCTGTGTGCTAGTAGACGACTGGTGCCGTGTTCAAGCATGTGCCCTCACCAGAGTGTCTCGCTTACATAACGACAACAACAACAACAAGCAGCTGACCACCAAAACACCACCATTGCCATCCATCTTGAATCCCTCTCGGGTCCCAGCGGGATGGTCAGATGCCGGACAGGCTGTGCCAGGTCAAGATTTGTGGTGCACATGCGGATCACTGTGTAAACCATGGGCGCACAGGCGGCAGGCCACGTGAGGGGCATGGAAACAGCCTGAAGAGCCTCGTATTCCACTTTAAGGAATGTGCCACACTATGTTTGGAAATCACTGAACAATACCTACTTGATTTTCACACAGCATATTCTTTTTAAATTTCAGTCTGCAAATCGCCATGCTCATTCTCTTTTTATTCTTTGTCCTTTGTGTACTTTTTTAAGGCTCAGATTACTTCACATGAAACAGCTCCAGGGAAGGCATCATTACCAACATGTGACATCTTACCCATAACGGGCTTCAGGCTGTAACTTTATTTCATCATAAACTAGACACCAGAACACATACACATATTGCCACATTAGTTTTTCATATTTTCACCCTCACCAACATCCCATCCTCAATCACATACATTCAAATTCAGTTCAACATACAGTACAGGTGGTGTTATATTTCCATGTGCTTTTTTTCCCAAAAGGTTTTAAGCCAAATGCAGATTTTCAGAGTCAAGAGTTTTGATTACAGAAACACACACATTCTTGTGGATCTGAAATTATCTTAGCAGGCTTTTTATTTAGTGTTGTTACCGATCATGTGACTGAATGAAATGAGTGCTGATAATCATAGGACAAAATATAAAGAGGCTCTGCTCAAAGGAACATCGCTACCCTGAAGGTTCACAACAGCTGAACAATGAACAGGCTAAGAACTTGATAAAACTTTGTGGTAGACGGACAAAAAAAAAAAAAAGGAACACAGAAGACAGTCAACATCTCTGTAACATTCACCTGGAAATCTGCTAAACCCTTTTAGGATTTTGACCAGAGTTAACAGTATAAAATGCAAGCTGTGCAGTTGGAGGAGAAAGGAAAAAAATGTTCAGCTTAAAACTTCCAAGAAACAGCAGCAGAACTGTTGAAACCAACATACACTTGAAGGTAAGAGCTATGTAATGCTGTCATCCACATTTCCAGGATTGATGACTACTGCCCCCTGCCTTGTGTCTGTTATTATTGCAGCCAGTTGATCTTAGGATCTGTCACTCATGTTTCCATCATCTCTTTCGCTATCGTTTTCCTCTTCGTCATCCCCTCCCCCGTTGATAGCCTCTACCCTGGCAAGTAGCAGCGGTAGGTTTATGGCGAGGCCCGGCGTATCCTCATCTGAATCCTCCTTTGGAGGATAGAAGCGCTTTGCCTTTGCCAAGAAATCTTCAGCTATATCTAGATACAGGAGGCGATCCTGTGCAGAGGGAGAAGGAAGTGTGATTATTGTCAGAATATGGATGTTAAAGGGGGCAGCGTTTGCTACTGAACCACAGGGAGGGAGTGTGTCAGTGTCTTCTCTTGATTGTGATCTTACACAAGTTTTATTCATAAGAGCAGAAATAATAATGTGCTTGTACCCCGCACCCAATCTTTTGTCAATACACATCTACTCTAAATATAGAGTAAGTCATATCAAGTTGAAAAGGAAAACAGTGATATACTTTTAAGGACATTAGACCCTATTTTATGTCTGCTCCCTTTGAAGAACAGCCTACAAAGGTGTGGCCTTTCGTGGATTGGCTCTCCAAATGAAATGTCTACAGAGGATTCATCATAAGTTTATCATGAGTTCATGCTTTTACCTCATAATTAAAGAAAAGAAACTCCAAACTCAGGCAAATGAATGACTTATTTTAAGTTAGTATTAAAACAACCTCATCAACCTATTCATATATTTGAGACAGTCAGTCTCTGTTAAATGTTGTCATTGACGGCGACAGCCCCTGCAATGGGACACATTATCTATGTTTTTCACAGGTTAATACACCCTGTGGTTACCCTTAGCTGTTAGGACTTGCTGCAGGATTGAGGAAAGTACCTTTGTTGTTGCCTGGAGCACATAGATGGAGTAAAAACAACCCTACTCTGGGTTAGGTTAAGGTTAAATATGTCTTACACCACCCAAGGGTGTTTTTCAACCCCAAGCTCCAGGTCACAGTGAGGACTACCATACTGGAAGAGTTTAAGTAATTTTAAACTCTGACAAGCAACAAGCCCCTGCTCTCACCAGAATGAACAGATATCTCTCAGGTGGTGGCTCTCTGCTGAAGAAAACGGAGGTCTCAGTGTGGAGCGTATTAAGCAGCGCACGTGCTGCTGGGGCGTTGCGCATGCGGTCATGTGAGGCCCCGGCAGACACTGTCAGGAGTGAGTCTGCCTCTGCCATAAAACCTAGGAAACAAGGCAAAGTATTTGTGGTTTGTCTGTATGCAGGAGCAATACTGTATCTCACATCCCATACACCCAGACTCACCTAGGTTCTCCAGAATCGTCTTCCATTTCTCCCTAACTTCTCGGCGTGTGTCTCTCATGGCCTCAATGTCAACACTCAGACGGCGATAGCCCTAGACAAGAATAAGACATGGGTGTAATTCTTCTCATAGGAGGGGTTCAACAGATTTATTCTCTTGTAAGAGGATAATTTGATCTATATCTGCTTTGAATCACTCATCACAGTGATTTTATGGTTGATGAAGTCTTAAGAAAAGTCTGCCTCACGTACCGTGGATCCCATGCGGGTCTTATTCCTGGCCTGCAGCAGGGTGTGAAGCACTCGGTCGTCTTCTCTCCCCGAGTGGCTGGGGTCTCCTGGCTCACTCCACAGGTTGGTCTCCTCATCGCGACGCTTCTGGATTTCACGATTGAAATACTCCAACGGGTCCTGACTGTTTGGTTGAACAAACACAATTGCCCAGAGACACAGTTATCATACATTCATACAATTATTAGACTTTACACATGAGAAAGCACATCATTTAATGAGAGAAATGCTCTATGGATTGTGTTCTTCTCTTGGTGTATTAAAAGAACATTAAAAATACTTATGTGGTGAAGAACTGTTTCTGGTCTTACGGTACTAAAGGCTGTTTTTCATCCTCATCGTCTTCGTCACCAGCGCAGCAGCAGCAGCAGAACTGCATGCAGAACTTCTTAAAACCTGCACCCATCTATTAAGAACAGAGTCAAAGGCTAGCAGGATTCACAGATAATCCAGTAGGAAGAACAACTTCCTCAGTTCTTCAAGCAAGGGTTTTTCCAGCTGAGTCTGGCCTGATGGGTATGACTTAGGCTGCTTTGCTTAGCTCCCAAATCCTTGTTGTCACTGTAGATGCTGATTCTAGTGGCTTCTGAGGAAGGGGACCTTATTCACAACCTAGTTCGAAAAAATATTCGGTAAAGTAAGAAAAGGCACAAAACGTGTATGGATCCACAAGTATGAAATCTAATAAATCTGGTTTCACACGCACTAATAAAAATGCTCAAAATCATCAAGAACAACAGGTAAAAAAAACAAAAGTCACAAAACTAAAAGTCACTGATCCCAAAACTCTACCTAATTTTCAACTTCCCATCGTCCAGGATCCCGGCACAGCTCCACCTCCTCCAGGTCATTGGCCAGAGCCTGACTGGGTAGAGAAGCTCAGGCAAATGGCAGCCCAAGGACTGTTGCTTCTCATCAGCCTCACATGGAAGACAATGAGAGCAGTGAAACGCTCGCTCTCTCATCGATTCAAAAACACACACATTCACACACCCATATTCTCAGAAGACAGTCACAGCACAATCATGTGAGCTGCTCCATCTCTTGTCCTTAGCATTGTGTTTTGCCCTGAGGACAACACATCTCCTCTTTAACTGTAAGTCCAGTTACACACTCTGGATGCAATCTACCATGGTTTTATTGATTTAAGGGTTATTTAAATCCATTGTATGCTGTTATCTTTGTGTGGATTGCTTAAGAATTTTGAGGTCTCAATGTTTGTGATTTATCCCATTTTCAGAGGTTATCTTAGAAACAGACAAGTTTTTTTTAGCAAAAGATTGCGATGCAGTGGAATAATAATGACCATGTGGTGGAAGTTGACTCAACCTCCACAAGCCAGCCTTCAATTTTGCCCTTTTTAGCGATAATGAGGCTGTCCTGCATGTGACATAGGCTCAAGTCACAGGATATTGAACTTCATGACATAAACACCCCCAGGATCCAATAATGGAAAATAAGGGGGTAGAAACTACTGTGATACTATGAATAGTAAGTCATTCAGTAACATCAGCTGTGATGCAGTTAAAAAGAAAAAAGAAAAGCAACATCTGTATCATTACGTAGATTTCTTGACAGATGTTAATCGCATGAGATGGTTATATAATAAGATAAGTGTAAGTTCCTCTTGACATGTATTAAGACATAAAAATAAAGTGCTTTGAATAATAGTTTGATAGTGATATGTTTCTACACATAAAAAGTGTAATTATCTCCTCCTTCTCCCTCATTGAACAAATCTAGAATGAACATGCAATTTTGTTCATTTCCAAAGTTTAAGCACTGGACGCAATATTCTTAGAGATGTCTGTTCTCTGTGTTCTCTTAAGTCTTCAAGTTTCCACATCGCACTTGCTTAATTTGCATATTGGAACACTACTCGCTTCTGAACTAGATGTGACATCACAAATTTAGCTCTTAGATAGATGTATTAAAGATGTATCATGTTTTTTATGCTGTTATAGTATCAGATGTCTATGTTAAAAATGGTCAAAGCTCCAAAAACCTGAAGAAACTATATGTAAAAACATCAAAAGCCTCTTTGTGATGATGATTTTGAGTAAAGAACAAGAAAAGAAGTCAAATCCTAACAATCCTTTAGATTACGAAGCCGTCAGGGCTGCTGGAAGTCTGCTGAGGAGCGGCATTTGGGAGCAGACCAATCAGAACAGAGTGGGCTTAACAGGAATGAGGGGGGCCCTTAAAAGAGAGAGGCGCTAAAATGGTCTGTTTCAAACAGAGGCTGAACTGAGGAGCTGCATAAAGGGCCAGTATAAGATAAATCAAGTGGGTTTTTTAAAACTGTAAATCATTCAAATATATAGAAATAGGAAATGTGGAAATGTGAATGTGGACTTTAAATGAGTGTTGAAGCTGTAGCACTGTCATGAATTCATTTTATTAGACATAAGACACTGGTTAAGACTCTATAAAAATGGTTGGTCAGTACTCCTGTGATGGCTTTAAATTAAGTCATGACACATACATTCAAAAACGATTACTAAAGAGAAAAAAAAAACAATAACTGAAGCACTTCCAGGCAGGTTTCATACAATATAGCTTTGTTGAAGCGTTGATATAACAGCATGTGTTACTTGAGATAAATGCAAAGCAAAAGAAAACGCTGATGTGTAACGTTGCTGTGATAAAGGCACCAAATTGTTGATATAATTACATCATATGACATTCTCTCTTTACAGTAAGTAGCAATCCAGCTAAATCAAAATAATCTTGCCTTTTTGACTAGATGTGATGCAGCACCCACAAATACTTAAAAACTGAAAAAGCCTTAAAGGCTGTAAGCCATGTTGTGACTGTGAAATGGTCATTTACATTACATCACAGTAACTCCCATAATTATGCTCCTTCAAAGAGTGAACAACAATACGAGTTGTTTCCTTACTTCCTGAAGTAGAAAAGCAAAAGACAATTTGTTCCATTAGGTTCAACTCAATATTAACTCCAACAAAAGACAAAACCTCAGTTTGTAGCCAGTTTTCATTACTTATGAACAATGATTTTTTTTTCCTTTTTTCCACATACATCATAACACTGAGTAAAACTTAACAAGCTGGAAGTGTGATTTCTAAATGATTAAAAACAAATATATAATGCTCATAATTGTAAGAAATGATAGAAAAACCTTATTCAGTGCCACCTTTCAGGGCTTGATGGAGGGACGGGCAGGCTGAACGAAAGTCAATGAAAAATCAACAAAGTAATAACTTCTTATGACAAATCATGAGTTCAGCTATTTTTCCACAAGGCCACTTGAGGTTATTGGCACAAAAGCTTTAGTAAGTGCACAAGGTCCTAATTTATGAACATTATGATCGTCCTCATTTTTTCTTTAACCGAGCTTGATAAATTATCTGCAACACAAACTGACGACCTCCTGATCTGACTCCTTGTTTGACTTCCTGGCCAATCCCAGAATTAAAAACTACAGCTTCAATGATTAGTCGTTTAGTTGACTTAAATGAGTTTTTCATGCAATTTCAGAATTTCAGCTTCTCTGATGTGACAGTTTGCTGCTTTCCCCTTGTCTGAACATTACAGTAACTTTAATATCTTTGGTTTTTGGGCTGTTGGTAAGAAAAACATGACATTTTTTGTTGGTATCACCTTGGGATCTTGGAAATTATGATGGGAATTTCTCCCTACTTTCTGTTATTTTATGGATCAACTCAAATATCAAGAAAATAGTTTAATATTTCATTAAAAAAAATAATCATGAGTTGCAGCCTGTTGCAGGTGAGGAAGTCAAATCAAGAGGCTTTCTCTTAGTGGATAAGTGGTGTCTCCCTCTTGTGGTCATTAGACATCAGAGTGACTTCTTTTCCTCCCAATCTATCACAGTGTAGACAAACTGTGTGGAAATAGCTTTAACCCATCCAAATTAAGTGTTTGTTACAGGCATTGTTGTGAAGTGTGGATTAGTTTATGGGTAGGTGCACCAGAGAACCACGTTGAAGCTGGTGCAGTGAAAAAAAAAAGAAAAAACACAAAAAAAATCTCCACAAAAGAAAAAAAAGAAGCAGCAAGTGATGTGTGCAGTAAGATAAGGCTCAGAGAGACAGCTGCTTGGTAGAAGAAGATTTCAGTCGACCGAACCGTCACATCAGTTCTTTCGTAACAAGTGAGACAGACGTCCACACGGTGAGAATCACTCACATGCAGGTCTTCTTGTTTCAGTAAAGTCCACCCTGAGTCAAGAAGGCTTCGGGGTGAAACTTCAAGTTCTCGTTGCATGGTGAGACACAGCAAAACATTTACAGGTCCACGCAAAAACACATATATATGCGATCAAGCTTAAAAACAACATGGTTGAAGTTTTAAGAACGAGGAGGAGCACCGTCTCTCTTTGTGATAACCGAATGACTCCTCTTCTCCAGTGACTGAAATGTGAAAATGTCTCACACTTCCTATGCTTAAGGAAAACAGTCTTCTCGGTTACGGTAGCTTATCCCTTCAGCTTTGATGCATCACAAGGGTGCAGCTATGCCGATTTTGGGATTCACAAAAAAAAAAAAAAAAAAAAACTGTAGTGACGCGTCCCAAACAGCCTTGGCACAGTTTGACATCTCTCCTGCTTTAAAGGTGTTGGTGGGCACGGAGAGAGGGCCGCAGGTCAGCTATGCGTTGACGTAAATGGGACATGAACTCAAACATGGTGGCGGCCAGACTCTGGTGGATGAGGTAGCGGGGCAGTCGGCCCTAATGAGAAAGAACACAGAAAGAATATGTGCATTTTTATTATTTTAATCTACATTTATTGTTTTTTTTGCCAATTTGACACTGGATTTATTTTTCATTTGCCTTTATCTTTACCTTCATACTAATTTATACATAAATAATGACCGGTTGTGTCATTAAAAGCTACTATTTGCTTTTTCTTATGATTCTATTTTTCTACATTTGCACCAACCCCCTTTTCTATATTCAAATTATTCATCTTTTTCTAATCTTAAATAGTCATACCATTTTGCCAGGACACTAAATTCAACAGGCACATTCTCACCTTCAGGTCTGTGTTGAGGACCCAGATGAAGGTGCAGACGGACGGGTTGCTGCTGGATTTAAGGACCACAAATCCACCTGGACCGTTCTCTCCCCTGAAGCGGGCCAATAAAAAACAGCAGAGGACAAGACGGAGAAGTTAGAGAGATGAAACTGACACGGCTGCACTTTTATTAAATCAATATCACGGTCTAATTTGCTGGATCAGTGACAAGGATCCCGGCTGCAGGCGCAGTCTGACCTGACGTAGCGGCCGCTCGGAGGTTTGGCATCGTGGTCGGTTGCCATGCCAGCAGACAGGTAGCAGTCTCGTTTGCGTTCAACTCGCCGAACATTAACAAAGTCCCTGAAGGAAGAAAAATCAATCACTCATCAGATAACTCTATTACAGAGCTGGGGTTCATTTCTTATTTTTTTTTAAAGGCAGAAACACAAATAACAGATGAGAAAAATAAGAAAAAGCAACATATAGAGTACTGAAAATGCAGGTCTGATGTACCTAGCAGACACAACTCCTCCTGCTGCCCCAGCGGAGACATCGTATGATACTAGAGTGTTGTCGTCAATCCTCTGGAGGATCTGAGGAGAGAGGCAGAAATCATCGTTAGGCTTCACAAGACCTAAAACTGAGCCCAAAAAGGACAAAAAGATGAGTCAATAAAAGAATCAAAGTTGTCACCTGGCAGGCAGAGACAGTTTTGTTCCACTGGACCATCTTCTCCGGCTGCAAAATCACCTCTTGATACACGAGTTCAGCGGTACACTGCATAAGAGCCTGAACGCACCAAAATAACAAACAGCTGTGTGTCATATTTACAAGACATATTGGTGTTATATCAGGTTTGTGGTGAGGCTGTAAGACCCAGTGGAGCATGTAAGAGAAACACAACTGTGGGAAAAAATGGAAAATATGACAATAAATATATATAAATGTCACAACCAGGATTTGGATTCTGACCTTCTCTGCCAGAACTAAAATAAATCTAACCGCATTTGTTCTGAATTGTTCACATAATCTCCTGAGGCAAAGGTCATAACTATGGACTTAGAAAAAATACTAATTTTAGCCATTACCAAAGATGATGGTCAAATGATTATTGACCTCTTGGAAAACACCATCAAGTTATATTTTCCCAGTCCCAGCGTGGACTTCTGGACAATTGTTTTAGTACAGATGACTTCAAAGGCAATGATTTGGACACATTATGGTGAAATTCCTCCTTTATGCAATACTGGGATTTACTTGCTGAATCTGAATCTTGACTTTGTCCTACGCCTCTTAATGGTGTGGTCAAATCATATGATCAAAGGGTCATGTTTAAAAAAAAAACTATTTCTACTATATAAGTATTTCTGAACACCTACGGTCTCTTTTTAAACTTAAATCTTTCATTAATAACAAAGCAAACACATATTTTTCACTCATTTTGTCTGAAAGAAAAAAAAGAATGCATGTCGGAGACACTTTGCTACTTCTTTGAACACTTAGGAGTGAAAAAAACTGATTAACTGATTATTAGATTAGATTAGATTATTAATTTGTGTCTGTCTACTGTTAATAGATAAAGAAGAAACAAGATTTTACTAAAGTCAAACTAATCAATATCTTCTCAACCTTTTAGACATGGCAAAAGTGTGTCTAAAAAGTAAAATAAATATAACCAGGCCTTTTATTATCTACAGTAATCTATAAATTGCAGCTGCAGCGTCTCAAACAGCCTTCAGTTATAGAGCATCTTGCAAACAGCAGACTTCCTGTTTTCCTCTACATGGGGTAATTATTCATGCTTAAGGAACTTCTTTGACTTCAGTTCTTCTAAATCCAGTGTGACAGCAACAGGACGTCTCTTTAACATCAGATTTAATTTAACAACCCATTAGTCTAAATTATTATTATTTTTTACCACCGTGCCCTCTAGAGGTCGTTTAAATACATACATGCCCGACAGCCGCAAAGCAGATTGATTTGGGTTATAGTTAGTGCTAGAAAGGATTGTTAACACTGCATTGAAATACAGCCTGACCCACTATTTACTGCTTTATTATAGAGCTACAATACTTAGAAACCACAGCTAAAATCTGTCCTTTTAATGTGATTTCAATGAGGATCATACACAGTTTCACAATGAGCACAAAAAGGACAGCTGTACCTTCAGAATGAAAGTCTTGCCGTGGAAGGGAATCTCCAAAGTGTAGACAGAGTCGCCCATGTCCTAAAATGAAAAGAAACATTGTTTTTTTATTTCATTCATTTCTTATAAAGCTGCAGTTTCTGTTAAAAGAAGAAGATTAAAAAAACCTGCTGCTACACTGTATCTATCAGGGATTCAAATAAAATACATATGCTACAATACTGGATTCAGATTCATTGAATTGCTATCAAACCGAAACCCTTTTAGCTGAAAACACCACAACAATATAGCATTTTGATGGTTTGCACTGTTTGAGAATGAAGGATATAACACAGTGGACTTAAGGGGGTCAGTACACTCCATCAGAAGGGCTTGTTGGATTGTCAAACAGCTTCAAAAACACACTCCTCCCACATCACATTTTATAGTATTTGGCTATTCATCAATCCAGCATTCATGTCTACCTCATACAATGATTGAGGTATGTGGAGCTGAGAAAGCTGGAAAGCCTTTTTTTCAGTCTTTACACCATTACTTCTTTCACTTTTTGTGTGTCCAAACAAGTGTAACACTATAAATACCTTCCTGGAGAGTCTGTCTGAGAATGTGCACATGTGTTATCCCCGTATGTTATTGTTCATGTCAATCTCGCCCCTTTCTCTGCCGGCTGGCTTTCATCCTGCCCTTCACTGTGGCAGTTTATAACAGCTATAAACACTTTTGCCTGGTTTCCACGACATGTCCAAACCAGTATTTTTAAAGTGGACTACTAAGAAGATCTTCAGTCATGTCTGCTGAAATGTCCTTGACCCAGCATCCCAATAAGATCAGAAGAGGAGAAAAATAAAAACCACACACACACACACACACACACACACACACACACACTCACGTTGTTTTTTTCAAACTTCCAGTTGTCCTCCTGGGTCAGGATCTGCTCTACCACGGACATGGCTTCACGACCCTGTCTGACATATTCCTTCTCCTGGAGCGAGAAGAAGAGAGACAAGAAAGAAAGCAGGAAACCATCAGAGGGATCGTCAGGTGAAGAGAAACCAGCAGCAGGAAGTGTAAAAACTCTTCAGATTGATACGGGTACCTGAGAAGTGACAGCGCGTCGACCGAGACCCTCCTCATCCAGATCTTCTTCAGAGCCTTTAGACACAAGTTCAAGTCCAAAAATTAGCACAACATTAAAAAAATGAACCCAAGACATTTACTAAACTAAATCTTCTTTAGACATCACCTGCGACTGATTCAGGTGGAGAGTAGAACTGTCCGTCTGAAACAGCGCGGGGGTAGATCATGGGGGCTCGCTCGCAGGCTGCGTTCACCGCTGCTAAGTAGGCTGAGTGTCAAAGAAGTGAAAAAAAAAAGAGCAAAGGTTAAAACAGAGAAACAGAATTTATGTTAAGTCGAGTTCAAACTACTGTGGAAGATAAATCACTTAAGTCCTTGTTGAAAGTTTGCTGTGGTGTTGGATGTTTATTGATATCCTAGGATACCGGTGAGCACACAAGGCTTTCCCATTATACAGTTCTAGCACTACTCGGCTCGGGTTTTTTTGCTTTTCTATTAGGGATAGTACCTGGAACTTGGTACCTATTGAATACCTGCTCTGGCGAGGTTCCTAGCGAGCCGAGCTGATACTAAAATGAGTGTCGTCACTGGAAGGGTCATGAGTAGGGCTGGGCGTCGGCGATATGGACAAAATTAAATATCACAATATTTGAGACCAAATGCCTCCATATCAATATTAAAACAATATGTAGATAACAGAACAGCTACAACTGTCTGTTAAGTTCAGAAAATTACGTATTTTACTGTAGTGCAGCATTTAAAACCAGGAAAAGACAACCAAAATCTAAGACGACATCTTGTCTCATATCACGATATCGATATAATTTCATTATAGTGACCAACACTAGTCATGACTGCGACGTCCAACAAGAGACTTACCCAGAGCAAATGAAATGGTGGCACTTTATACAGTAAGACAAAGGCAGTTATTAGCAAAGAAACAAAAGGCAGGAAGGGAGAGCATTTGCATTCAGGCCTTACAGTGTGACACACAGGCAAGATGTATGGATAACTTGGGGGGGAAGCGTCAAAAAAAAAAGGAGGAGGGTCTACATTCAGATTCAGATTAAATCATCAGGGGCAGTAATGATCAAGGGCAGTGACGTAACTAGATCAATGTGTTGTTCTCAGACATCACATCTCTGGCCAAACATGCATTTCTTCTTCACTTCTCTGACATCTTCCTCTCACCTCTCTCATCATCGGCCTCCTGCGTGAGCACCTTGAAGTCGAGGAACCAGGTCTCCAGCCAGGCCACCACGAACGAGGTGATGGGTAACACGTAACCAAAGGCATTCTGGGACAGGAGCTATGTATATAAGAGAAGGTCACAGGTCACACTGAAGCTACTGAGAGGTATTAAAAGAACTAAAAAGGACTTCGACAACTTCCATAAAAGAAGTGTTGGTTAGTTTTTATGCTGTTTTACTTCCCCATTGTACTGTAGTATTGAAAGTTCAAACGCTCGCCGCAGACTACTCTACACTGTATTGAGCTTTTAAATCATAAAAGTATTGCAGCAAGATGTTTAGATGCCTTGTTTCATCACCCAAAAAAAAAAAAAAAATCACATGAACACCCCAAACATAACAAGGCCTTTGTTACAGTCATATAAGAGAGGAGTGGCACTGGTTTTGGATACTGGATTAGCACCTAAATATGCTAGTATTTAAAAGCAGAGCTGTTTTAATAATATAGACTGAACAAAATAACATTAAGGGAAGCAGTAAGACCACTTATTATCTAACTGTTTCATCTATCTCAGATTTACAGTAATTCTGTCGGCCCAGCTAATGTCGCCATTTCAATGCGGTTGCTTCATATTGATTCAGTTCTTTAGAAAGCTTTGATTCCCACATCAGTGGTTAAATGAGCAATCTGCAGTAAATGTCCGTGACACAAAGGATTTAATACTTAAAAGAAGTCTGTGCCGCATAAAGGAACACAATCATATTAACTGTTATCAGCTGATCGTCTGGTTAGACAGCAGATTTCTGGCATTAAAAGCAGAAGTGAAAAAGTTGATGTGGCTTTAAGTGATATTCTTGCACCACTCAAATGTAGATGTGACGTTCAAGGACACTCACATTAGATACGATGACTTTCACAACAAGGAAGACGCTGGTTACTAGAGTGGTGACCTGTGGAGGGAAGAAGATTTAGATTCACGTTATAATCCACTGTTCAGATGTGTAAATATTAAAAAAGGATTGTTGTATGTTTCACTGTGATTAAGTTCACTTACCGCAATAACCCACCAGTGCTTTAGCCGAAAAGCAGCGTAACCGACTTGTAGACACAGGAAACGAAACAAAGCAAGGAGCTGTGATAAAAAGGAAGGAACAGAAGACGAAAATGACCTTAGGCACTTAATGTGATCACACAGTGCAGACATGTTGACTTAGCTGACATTTCTGTGAATAAAAGCAAGCATGTGACCGACCTTGACGGCTCTTTTAGAGCGCATAAAAAAAAGAGGAAACATGACTAATATAAACCCGATCCCTTTGAAACACAAAGCTTTCCAAACATGACCAGGATTACGCACTAATAGAGATCAATTTAAGAACTCTTATTCAACACTGAAGCAGACTGAGGTGTACACAGACTTGGATCGACCCACTTACAAAGATGTCAAAGAAGGAAGATCTGTAGTTGTAACGGACGACCTCGTTTTCTAAGCTCTCCCAGATTGTGCTGGAGATCTGCAGGAGGACAGAAGAAAAGTCAAACCACTGCTGAAAGTCCGCTTCACAACATACTTAAAGGAGGGTCCAAAAGTCTGAGACCACTTTCCCCATTTGGACTCAGATTTTTGGACCCTATAATCATAAAATCACACTTACATTCAGCTCAATAATCCACAGGAGGGAGATGAAGAGGAGGTCGAACGTCACGAAGAGGCAGAAGGTGCGTCGGACGTCAGAGATGACCTTACGCTCCGCGGGTGGTACAAACAGGTACGGGGAAGGCAGAGACAGGGTTGTAGAGTAGGAGGCGTTCAGGGAGGCGATGGCGGGGAGGCTACCCCCGAGCTCCCCGTACTCTCCGCCTGGCATTCCTGCAGTGAGACAGGAAAGTCCCTCCTGCAAACAACACAGACAGAGTTATCGGGACAGTGTTACGTCCTCTTTCTCTCTATTGAAGATGTTCTTAAAGTCCCACTACGCTCAAGAAGGTGTGTGGATGTTTGATGTATTGTGTGGAAGTTTGGTTTTTTCACAACTAGTTTGGAGACATTCCTCAACCCAATATGCTAACTTCCAAAATTTTGATTGTGTGATTGTGTAATTGTGTAATCCTCCAGCGCACATAAATGGAGAACAGGGGTGTGACGAGATCCCATGCCATGATATAAAGGCATGATGTTAAATAAAGTTACCTTTGTTTGTAACGACAGCTTCAACACTCAAGACTGTAGCGCTCAGGTGTGATTTTGGCCCATTCTTTTAAACAGATTGTCTTTAAATCCTCTTGTGAACCCTGATCTCTACTTCCTGTTGCCCCAATGGTGCTTACCAGATGATTCAGAAGTTGTGAAATACATCTGTAATGAGTCTCCTGATATGTTTTATAACAATCAGATTGCGAAGGCCTTGGGAGAGCTCTTTGCTTTTATCCATCATGACGTTTGTTTGGATTTCTTTGGTGACACCTTGGCAATAAAAAGCCTTTTTATAATCCATCAATATGCACTATCCCAGAAGATATTAATTTGCACAGATAGGAGGTAGAATTACTTTATAACTACTTATGGATTTTCAACTGTTTACTTACCTTTCCTTGGCTTGGTGTACTGCTTTTTCTTAACGTGTTCAATACTTTTTTCCCTGTGTCATTCCACTTTATTACACATTACTTCATCACATCTTGCCAACCCTTATTTGGAATTGACCCATGAACAGTAAGGGTTAACGCTTAAAAATTATCACCTAAGTTTTTTGCAAACTTCAGTCCAACTTATTATCACAAGTTTTACACATACACTACCGTTCAAAAGTTTGGGGTCACCCAAACAATTTTGTGTTTTCCATGAAAAGTCACACTTATTCATCACCATACGTTGTGAAATGAATAGAAAATAGAGTCAAGACATTGACAAGGTTAGAAATAATGATTTGTATTTGAAATAAGATTTTTTTTACATCAAACTTTGCTTTCGTCAAAGAATCCTCCATTTGCAGCAATTACAGCATTGCAGACCTTTGGCATTCTAGCTGTTAATTTGTTGAGGTAATCTGGAGAAATTGCACCCCACGCTTCCAGAAGCAGCTCCCACAAGTTGGATTGGTTGGATGGGCACTTCTTGCATACCATACGGTCAAGCTGCTCCCACAACAGCTCAATGGGGTTCAGATCTGGTGACTGCGCTGGCCACTCCATTACCGATAGAATACCAGCTGCCTGCTTCTGCTCTAAATAGTTCTTGCACAATTTGGAGGTGTGTTTAGGGTCATTGTCCTGTTGTAGGATGAAATTGGCTCCAATCAAGCGCTGTCCACTGGGTATGGCATGGCGTTGCAAAATGGCGTGATAGCCTTCCTTATTCAGAATCCCTTTTACCCTGTACAAATCTCCCACCTTACCAGCACCAAAGCAACCCCAGACCATCACATTACCTCCACCATGCTTAACAGATGGCGTAAGGCATTCTTCCAGCATCTTTTCATTTGTTCTGCGTCTCACAAACGTTCTTCTTTGTGATCCAAACACCTCAAACTTGGATTCATCTGTCCACAACACTTTTTTCCAGTCTTCCTCTGTCCAATGTCTGTGTTCTTTTGCCCATCTTAATCTTTTTATTTTATTGGCCAGTCTCAGATATGGCTTTTTCTTTGCCACTCTGCCCTGAAGCCCAGAATCCCGCAGCCGCCTCTTCACTGTAGATGTTGACACTGGTGTTTTGCAGGTACTATTTAATGAAGATGCCAGTTGGGGACCTGTGAGGCGTCTGTTTCTCAAACTAGAGACTCTAATGTACTTATCTTCTTGCTCAGTTGTGCAACGTGGCCTCCCACTTCTTTTTCTACTCTAGTTAGAGCCTGTTTGTGCTGTCCTCTGAAGGGAGTAGTACACACCGTTGTAGGAAATCTTCAATTTCTTAGCAATTTCTCGCATGGAATAGCCTTCATTTCTAAGAACAAGAATAGACTGTCGAGTTTCAGATGAAAGTTCTCTTTTTCTGGCCATTTTGAGCGTTTAATTGACCCCACAAATGTGATGCTCCAGAAACTCAATCTGCTCAAAGGAAGGTCAGTTTTGTAGCTTCTGTAACGAGCTAAACTGTTTTTAGATGTGTGAACATGATTGCACAAGGGTTTTCTAATCATCAATTAGCCTTCTGAGCCAATGAGCAAACACATTGTACCATTAGAACACTGGAGTGATAGTTGCTGGAAATGGGCCTTTATACACCTATGTAGATATTGCACCAAAAACCAGACATTTGCAGCTAGAATAGTCATTTACCACATTAGCAATGTATAGAGTGTATTTCTTTAAAGTTAAGACTAGTTTAAAGTTATATTCATTGAAAAGTACAGTGCTTTTCCTTCAAAAATAAGAACATTTCAATGTGACCCCAAACTTTTGAACGGTAGTGTAGTTTCTGGAAATGATGATCAATAGGCCTCATTTAAATGAAACTAAACCTCATTTCCACATTTCAGCTACACAGATAAACTGGCCCTGACTTCTCATATGGGATTAATCATTAGTAAAACTTCCAGACTTCCAGTAACACACACACACAATGTGAGTTTATCTATTGTGTTTTAGTTTCTACTGAGAGCTGCTTTCACTGTGACATCAGTGTAAATTGCCTGCAAACAGGAAAATAACCTGTTTTTTGTCAACAAGTTTGTAACCATTGTCAACACAGTGACTCACAATCAGTCAATGCTGAGTGAGTTTCACTGATTGTAAACAAGATGAATTAAAACTGCAGACATTACTCTATCAAAACTATATGCATTAGTGTTTGTAGAAAATATATATTTAAAAGTTTAAAGTTGCAGATTTAATGTAATAGTAGTGGTAATGGTGGTTTTAAGACCCTCGCCCCCCTTCTTTAGCTTCTTCTATTAAACCAAACAAACAAACAAACAACTGATGGTTCTTGATTGTATCTGTAAGGGAAATCTGAAACAAGACACTGACATAAAGTATTATAATCATATAAACCATAAAACTCTTCTGTAAACAAACTAAAACAGAAAGCTAACTTAGCCACTGTTAGCCACAAAAAAACAAGAGAGACGCCATGACACAAGCGAGCAGCTGCAGAAAGCAACTAGCTATGAAACTGCAGACTGGAGTTTAATCTAACTCTGTTTTGTTATCTTCATTTTAAGCACAAACCCGTCATATTTAGGGTATTTAACTTACTTGATTTACCGCATCATCATCATCATCGCCAAGCAACTCTTCTTCCGGGATGGACTGTCAAAGAAGAAGAGTCGCAGCAAGATGAATCCCTGCCGAGGAGGTTTTGGTTTGTATGGAAGATCATTAACGCCAATAGGATGATAAAAGCTCCTTTAAGTCAATAAAATGAGAAACTCTCATTATTTCGAGATAATAAGTCATTATTATAGACTTATTACCTCAAAATAGTAACTTATGACTTAGTATCTCAAAAATAATGAGATACTATCTCAAAATGATTACTTCTTATCTCGAAATGATGAGGTAGCAAAAATGACTTAGTAACTCAAAAAAAAAAAGACTTAAAATAAATAATAACATATCTCAAAATAATGAGAACCTATCTAAGAAAATGATTAAAAACTATGAGATACTATTTCAAAATGATGACTTAGTATCTCAACATAATGACTTAGTAATTCAAAATAATGAGAAACAAAGTCATAAGATAAGTCATTGTTTTGAGTTACTTTCTCATAATGACATATATTTTTTTTGTTCTCGTTTGCTGTTTCATACGTGTGAAACATAATGTTTTGCTTTGAAAGTGCTCACCAGAAGCATTAGTATGTATTGTTAATATTTGATTAAAAAAAACCAACCTCATTTAAATTGTGTTTGATTTAATTTGAGGTCTACATTAAATTGTTATTGTATACATTTCCATTTATATTCTTTCATTACTGTTTTTGGTTTGAGACAACCTAATGTTTTACTGTAACACACCAGGGGAGGGCAGCCTTTAAACACTTCCATAGCAACCATTAACACATTATACATAAATATGTTCATACAGTGGTTGAAGAAGTACTCACATCCAGTATGTAGTATTACAGTAAAAGTACAGAAGTATTATGAGTGTAGTATGCAGTATTACAGTAAAAGTACATAAGTATTGTGAGTGATGTACTATGTAGTAGTAAAAGTAGTGTTTTGGTCCCCCCAAAGGGTCAGCAGATAAATATGAGGGGTGGTGAGATGATTAATGGGAGGGGAAAGAAGAAAAAACAAAATTCTGATACACAAATGTGTTTTTTTACTTTTTCTCTAATCGTTGATTTTTGGTGAAATATTGGATCATTTGAACATTTATTGAAATGAAACCATGTGAGAAGTTTAAAGGGAAATCACTATTTGATGGAGCTGTTAACAACTCATAGACATCTGAAATGTGAGCCCGACTACACATTGATTTTTGTAAGACGTTAAAAAACAAAAGGGTTAGGGTTGTTTAATCTTTAACAATGTGTTATTTTAAAAGCTTGTTATATTATCCATTGTGTCAAATCTTCATCTGAAGAGTAACTAAAGCTGTCAGATAAATATAGTGGAGTGGAAGTATAAAGTAGCATGAAATGGAAATACTCAAGTGAAGAACAAGTAGGCCTACTTCAAAATTGTGCTAAATTTAGTATTTTTCATTTATAAGCAGTCAGTGATCAACACCACAAGGAGCAGAGGCAGATGTGCCAAACTCATAATAGCGTTTCCGGTCAGGACTTTTAAAATAAAACTCAGGTGTAGATGTGAAGTGTGATAACAGGAAGACTGAATATTGAACTTCAGACTAGTAAACACAGTGATGATAATGTTAAAGCCAAAAAAGTCTTCAAAACAACACGGTAAAGTTCACGTGACCACCGCGAAATCAGTCAAACAATTCAAGATAGTTAGCTGTGATGTACTTCCGGTTTCGCTTTTTTGTGTTAGTATGGGATTTAAAGCTTGAAAATAAGTTAACTGTATCATAAAGCAGCCCTATAATTCACTACATTTCATCTGTGCACTATAAAAGTTTTTAATCAGTCAAAAGAAAAATGCTTATGAATAATATAATGAATTAGTACTACTTTATACAATTATGTTGGGAGTTTTTGTTGTTCTTGTTAGATAAGTTGCATTAATATAGGGTTAGGCGTAGTGACTATGTGTAAAGAGAAAAAGAATAATCCACATTTTGGTGACAAAATTTAAACTAGAGCTCCAATATTGTCTTATCACAGATATGTATCAGCTTATATGTTGTTATATTCTATTTTTTAGGGTTATATAAATAACATTTTATGTATATTTGATCCTTTTTCTTAATCCAAAGCCTATGTAATACATATGTCCTTTTTGTTCTATGTGGGGTTTTTTTTATAGTTAATTATAATTATTAAGTCCCCATGTTACTTTAAACAATAAAGTTTATTTCTTAGAAGTGTTTGATCACCACATTTGAGGGATCATTGCAAAAAAAAGTATGTTTATGTATATATATTCTACATTCAACATTATGGGTTGATATATCAATATTGGAATTTTTTTACTCCCTAACATTAGCATCAACCCCAAAAATCCAGTATGGGTCGGGCCCTAATCTTAACAGACCCTGTTTTGTGATAATAGAAATTGTTTTAACCAGAAAGCTTTTTATCAAATATGACATGAGAACATTTCATTATTTCATGAGTTATTATCTGTTTAAAAAATACACCAAAAATCCTCTGTTGAGCCATAATACATTTTGGTATCCAGCAGAAGATTTAGTGTTTGTATTTTATGGAGGATGGTGACTGGAAAGATAAATGAGAAACAATAAAAAATAGACACTCCGATAAATTCAGATTTCACACAGACCACAGATGAGGCTACAGATGAAAGGAGGGGGAAAGTATTTATTTTTATATTATATTGATGTTCACTTTAAAACAACCACATCACATTTAGAAACAAGAGAATGGAAAAAAAATAAAAGTAAAGTAAAGACAGATAAGAATAAGAGTTCGTACATGTCTTCTTTCCATGGTTGTTTTCTTTTGACCCAGGAGGAGAGGGGAGGTGGACAGAGAGCGGAGGAGGGAGGACAGCGTCGGCAACAGAGCCTCAGCACACACAACCTGCTCACCCAGTCATCCAACAATTCAAGCAGGTCAGAGGTTAAAAAAAAAGAAGCTCCACACAGTTTATTTTATATACAGACGGCAGCCCAGATGATAGATTTATTCATCCTGTGGCACAACTGGGAACCTTCTTGCAACATCAGATCCTGGATCTTCATTTAAATTGGAAGTTAGATTCGGCAAAGGCTGACAATTTGAGAAGCAAGACAGTAAAAACATTTAAAATAGTCATCGACTTGTCATCCACCAACAGAGAGAGACAAAGTGAACATCTAAACTGTCATAAAAAGACTGACAAAAGTTTGTACAGTGATCATTTTGCTCAAATGTCAGTCAAAAACTGAGCATGAAGCCTGGTTTTAGGCTCCTGGTGCTGAATGCTACTTATAGGTTGTTTTTAGTATGGTTGTATACAGACAGTAGAAACATCAGCTGAGCTACTCACACACTGAGCATTAGCTTAGAAAAATAGCTCTCACAACAGATCCGTGACATACAAGTCATGAGTGAACAATTAAAAAGATGATGATAGAAAAGTGTTAACATACAAAAGGGAGCCTGCGAACACTCAGGAAGAAGTCCAAAGCATTTGGAAAAGATTTGAAATTGAATTACTGATTCCGGAAATCCGGTTCACGTTGAATCAAAAGTGTGATGCATCGTGGCAATAGCTGGATAATTTGAGAAAATTAGAGGTAGCTTCACCCTTTAAAGATTTATTTGAAAAATACTCAAATGAGGAAAAGTCCTGATTTAAATGCAATAATTGTACACATACACTCACTGTGCACACTCGTTAGATAAACCTTTTGGGGCTTCTTAAAGTGATACTCCCTAAATAATTTGGTATCCATCTATTTAGTATAGGCTAATTGACCTTGGACTGACTCAAAAGTACTTCTAAATATATAGATGGGCAGAAAGTGGATAATATAATGCAGCAATGGTTTGAAATGTTCCCACAGGCATTTTAAAACTCTTTTAGACCTTGAAAATGAGTCACTGATGAAATTTATTGTCACTAACTTTAAATTAAAGTTTCTCATGAACTTAAAAAAGGTAGATTTTGGCTGGAATATCGCTTTAAACTTCCTTCTTTCTGCCACAAGATGGCAGTAAAAGCACATTTAATTAAAGGAACACACATTTAAAAATATGCTGCGAATCAGAGCGATGCAGGCCGTGGTTTCAAGATGAAGTGGAACACCGACCGCAACACAGATTTAAAGACTTTCAAGTACTTTTAAAAAGGGACATATGAGAGACAATCCTTTGTTAAAAAAATGTACCCAAGAACATTTGAATGCATGTGAGATTTTGTGTTAGTTGTAGTAATCATTACCCTCTTTAAAAGGAACATTTAGTTCTGTGCAGAAGCATTAAGGTAGAAGGAGGACTGGTCTTTCAGGGTATTTGGTCATGCTGACCTTGTCCTCTCCACACTCATTATAAAGAAGGGGACATTAGGGCCAAAGTGGCGACTGTAGTCTGCTCTGTAAGTACATCATTCCTCACCCCCTCATAAGGAGCCAACTCCTTAAACACAAATTTGCTTTCCCTCTTTCATTTCGTGGAAGTATATATTTCGCTCAGTTACTCACTTTTAATCTCCACCCACAGCTCTCAGACATCCACTAAACAGCAAATCCTTTTCCTCAGCTTGTTTGAGTTCTTCAGATTTTAACCTCTTTTTTTTAAACAACAAAACTCCTTCACTCTCCCCAATCCTTCTTCCAAATGGTTGCCTCTCTCTCTCTCTCTCTCTCTCTCTCTCTCTCTCTCTCTCTCTCTCTCTGTCTTTCTTTCTCTCTTTCTCTCAGTTACTACCCCGACTGTTCTCCACTGTCGTTGCCTGGATTTTGTCCTTCCCCTCTTCCTCCTCCTCCTCCTCCTCTTCCTCCTGTGCTGCTTGGATCTGCTTGACCGTCTCCCTCACGCTGGAAAGCTTGTCTGATTGGTCGGTGGTGGCTGTCTCGTGGTGATCTAAGGAAACAAAAACTCATGTTAAAAAGCAGCAGGGAATCAAGAATACACTTTAGGCTATTTATAAACTTAAGTATCATATGGAGTGTCTTTGGTAGTAAAAACAGACTGACTGCACTTAGTTTGTTTCTGGTCGTCTATTATCAATTTAGGAAAGGGCAAGTATTTTAAAAGGAGGACTGAACTGTAAAGAAATGTGTAGCAGTGTCTTAAATTCTTACTTTTTTACACTTTCATGCACCTTTTCTAAGCTGCAGACCCACTGCCCAATTACAAAAAACATTGGATGAGACAAGAAGGAGACTATTTGTTCTTTGTCTTTACAGTTGTCAGTCACTAGGATTTCATCAGATGTCAATCATGTCATGAACAGCTACCTAATTAGATAATTTTTTATCTTCTGTCCGTCACAGCCCGCCAAGCCCTAATTGTGTTGCTCAACCTGAAACAACAGATGAGCTGTAATCAAATGACCCAATTAGGATCTATCAACATCCTGTTTGGGTACTTTGTTTTTTTTACTAGGATCCCACAAAGGGATTTATTGACGGAGCCTGTCATCTGGGCTGACAGAGCAATAATTCTCAAAGAAAGGACACTGTTCTCAAGTGATATAATAGAGATTAAAACCCATAATTGTGCTGCATAAAATCAAAAACATATACTAAGGTGGTGTATATGCAAAAAATATATTTGCTAAAAAAATCTAGTTTTTCTGGGTGCAGCTCCTAACTCTCTGGTGCATATCAAATAATAGAAGACGGGCTGAAATGGAGGAGAATACAGAGCAGGATCAGAGCTCTCTGTGCACAGACAGCTCTGCTCTCTGTCCTTATTAATCCTGTCTGGCCTCTGTGACTGGTATAGATGTCGGTGCTAGGCCTTTAGACAGCTTCAGCGTACCCTCTGACAGATTTGGGGCGAGAGGCAGAGGGCTAATATGACACTGGGTCTGTCTCTCAATGCACAGAGCTTCACCTGTCCTGTTGGTCGGCCCCGCAGAGGAGCTTACGTTACCCTTCCTCTGAGAACAGCGGCGTTATTCTACTTGGACCAAATGTTTTTCAGAGCAGGTTCAAGTGAGTAAAAGTTTAGGCCAAGAACAAAACCACCAACCGGTCATACTGTGGTTTATTCTTGCCAATGTACTCCTGTCTGCCCTTGTTTCTTCCATCTTTGTCATCTTGTATTATGTGAAATTCTTTGAAATTAATTTGTTTTTCATCATTTTTAACATGCAAACTTAATAAGGTCAAAAGGTTTCTTCTACTAATTGCCAGGTGATAGCCAGAGTGTTATGCAATGCCTGTCACTAAGGAAAACTCAATCTTAGTACAGTGAACTGAAGTTTGACAGAAGAAGGAAGTTGTTTTTCTCACAGTTTAAGGAGTAATTGCAACGGTGGCTTCTTATAATGGAGAGATATTTACCCTGAAATCTCAAACTCCATACAGACAACACCAGAATAAATATTTAGAAATATATATATAATAATAACCTGACAGAAAAATATACCCTGAGATATATCATCAGCTTGTGATTAATGCCTTATATTGTGCTAAAACTAATTTCCTTTATCTTGGATATCTAATATGTGGTGGATATTTGTTTTGGTACAAAATCAGATTATTCATGTTTTTGACAGTTGAAATTCAGTGTCTCCTATTAAACGTTATCATTAATGTGCTGTAGATTTCTCCACGTGGTGCCATATTATAGATCTCAGGCCAATGATCTAAAGAGATAAGAACAATATACACCACTAGAACTACAACAATTAGTTTATTAAATGATTAGTTGATTGGCAGCTGTTTTGATAATTGATTAATCATTTCAATCATTTCTTGAAGAAAAAAAGCAAAATATTTGGTAATTATCCTTTTTTTCTTTTCATATATGACACTTAATTAAATATCTCAACATTGTAGACTGTTATTCAAGACAGACCAAGCAATTTGAATCTATGTGATCTGGTTAAAATAATTAGTTGCAGTTTTTCATTTGAAAAATAATCACAACAACAACAACAACAACAACGGTGTTATCCTTGCTGCCGCTGTGTGTCACGTTGTCACTGACAGTATGTTACAGTCCCAGCCGGTCGACAGAGAACCTCCCTCTCACCAGCAGCTTTGGTGGGAGATGTGTCCTCTCCCTCCTCTCCCTGCCTGTAGTCCTCATCCTCCTCCCCTTCACAAGGGTCTTCCAAAGGAGGGTAGACACCTAGGTTCTGCATGTGTGCTTCAGCCATCTTCTGCACAGCTACACACACACACACAAACAAACACAAACACGCACACGCACAGGTAGACACAGCACGCACGGGGAGATAGCCACACAAACACACGGACATAGACACAGGGATAGAGGGAGATGTTGTTGTGGTTTTACCACGCTTCAAAACTGTCAGTTTTTATCAAGCCTCACGGGGGTTTTTGAATACATGCCAGGCAGGCAGGAAGCCAATTAAACACATGCACTGATAGATAGACAGGCAAGCCAGCAACTGCAAAATGGTATCCCACACTGATTTTTTTTTTTAATACAGTAGAGGCCTCGCTGTTGTTTTCTGTCCCTTCTCTCACCCTGTTCTCCCATCTGTTTGTTTGTACCCTCGACTTTCCTCGGCTGCCTGTTCTCCTCAGTGCTCTCGGCTGGCAATGCTGACTCACACGCTTCTCTCTCTCTCTCTCTTTCTCTCTCTCTCTACACCCTCTCTCCCCTTTTGTGATGTTACCTCAACTCCTCCTCTCACTTCCGCTGGGTCACCTTGGCCTCTCTCTCTCTCTCTCTTGCTCTCTTTCAATCTCTCACACCCTCAGATACACAGTGCGGCACTGAGGCAGGTCACTTATTCTAGTTTAAGGTACGTTATGTAATTAGAAATTATTCCAAGGTAGCTCTCTCTCTCTTTCGCTCTCTGCAACTGAGCTGCTGAAGGACAGATTTCTGATGAAAGAATAAGGCTTCCTGCTTCATTATATCATCACTTGACATGTAACAAACACTCAGAAATCCCAGAATAAATGAAGAGCTGCTGATAAGCACCAAAGTGATGAAGATGAGATGAAGAGTTTTGCCCCTTTAACGACCACATGCAACAAGCAAGAAGCCACATGCATAAACACACATAAGAGAGTGTTTGTCTTAATGTTTCTATTTCTATTATGTCTTTCCTATATGTGTGTGTGTGTGTGTGTGTGTGTGTGTGTGTGTGTGTGTGTGTGCCACAGCTGTATACACAACTGAGTGTAATCCTGGATGATCCAGACTTTCCTAGACTCACACTCAGTGTCTCACAGCTGTCACACTTTAATCTCTCTCTTTCTCCCTTTCTGTCACACACAAATATACAGAGCCTGCTGTTGAGTTTACACTAAGAACCGAAAACACCGAAACAAGCCTATGCATATCAGCCATGCAGAGAAAAAAAGAAGAAGAAGAAGGAGTAAAGGCTTTTATTGCGTATCTACCCATCTGTCACATGCATTCTTGTCTATCATGAAGCATGGAAAACAAGGAGGAAATTGACGGCAGCCGAAGCACGGTTAAAACGAGAAGGACTTAAACACAAGGATGAATCACAACACACACAACCACCACCTGCGGTTTCATTACCGCTCACACCGACCTTTGAGTGATGGAGGCTGGTACACGTTTGGGTTGACACGTTTTGGTTTGAGCACTCCGTTCTCTCCTACGACCCACTGTGAACACGGAGAAAGAGGCATTAATTAGCTTAAATAACCCTTTCAGTACATTTAAGATAAGAAAAAAACACTGTACAATGAATCCATATAAAAGTCTTTATTCCAAAATTAAATTACACAGTAGATCAAGCTTACATTTAGAGAAGTATTCAAACCCAAGATGCTATGTTTTATCAGGATTGCACTATGAAATTAAAATGTTCTGTATGTCTTGTACATACCGAACTTTAATCTCTTAAAGGCTCCTAAGCTTCAACTCTCTTTATCCCTATAGCATAGTTACTGCATGTGTTTGCCAGGAATGTAATACCTTCACTTCAGGATATGTTTGGCTTCTCATAAATGCCACCATTTGCCATGTGAGTAGTGTTCATACTGTAGAAGTGAACATGGTCCCAAAGTCTGGCATAGTGTATTTAATATTTTTGACATTTTGAGTTTTCCACTAGAGTTATGTAACACTGTACTTACCCATTTAGCATTAATAAGCAGTATATACATGTTTAATGTAGTTAAAAGCTTATATAAGGGCATTTTTAAGTGTTAATGAGCAGTATGTGTCAACAATTTTAACTCCTGCTATGAAGACATAGTTCATATCATGATAAATGTGTTTGACTACACTGTCAATCATTATCTGTTTGTTTCTTATTCTTTAAGTCTGTCTGAAAACAACAGTCACGTGCCCATATGAGCACTGAGACAGGGTTTTCTGGCTGTAATCATTCCTTTTGTTTATACTGACCATTAACAGATCCCCTTTTATTCCCATACTAATCCCTTCCAAAATCCACAGTCCTTATTTTGTGCAAAACTATACAAATAAATTAAGCTAATATGAGGCTTAAGCTATTAAAACGGGTCAAATAAAGAGTATATCATCCAAAGTTATAACTTTTTTAGTCGAAAATTCCCTCTTTTTATTACAATCCTTCCACTGCAGCCCAACAAGGAAACAAGGTTAATGTGAAGATAAACTTTTAAATAAATATTTGCACAAAACAAGGACTAGGAATGTGCCCCATAACATTTAAAGTACACAAGGAAGGGATACTTTAACGGTCAGTATGAACAGGAAAAATGATTACAGTGTGCAAAACCTCTTTTAATGTATGTATGGGTACCTAACCTTTGTTTTGAAAGGTGCAATGTGTAGAATTTAGAGGCATCTAGTGCACCAGACTTTGCACATATTAAATATAATCTCATGAGTATGTTTTAATTAGTGAATAATCCCATGAAAGTAAGAATTGTTGCATTTTTGTCACCTTAGAATGAGTCACATATATCTGCAGAGGGAGCAGGGAGCACCATGTTGCACTGCCATGTTTCTACAGAAGCTCAGAGTGGACAAACCAAACACTGTTGTTTAGATAAACCTTTTGGGGCTCCTTTTGTCACTGTAAGTTCTCCTACATGCTTGGAAGAGGAGAGCTAGAGGAGGGGTATTAAGTTCACCACTAGATGCCGCTAGATGCCACTGCAACACACTGCACCTTTAAGACAGACTTGAAAAATTGAGAACCTATCCTTTAAAGTAAAGTCAGCAAGAATTGGTAACACTTGGTTACTTGTTTGTTTTTCAAAGCTTTCAATCATGAGTTTGTTTTATGTTTGATTTTTTGTCAAACTGTTATCTCTAAGGTTAAGAATAAACTTTCAATCTCAAAGCATTTAGTAAAAATTTAACTTCAAGTTCTTGGGTTTGAACAATGGTTGACCACACAACAACAGTTCATGATGATAGACACACTAGCAGGGTTGAAAAAAATATTGTGATATGAAATAACAGCTGGGATTCATGAAACAGTCGATGACACAAAAGCACAATGAAATGTCAGACTCACGACTCCAAACTGGTATGGGTTCATGATCAGATGATGACGATGATGGATGAGGATTCACAGACACTTATTATTAAAAAAACTGTTTTGACTTCACCTTTACCTGATGGGTGGACTGATCATCATCAGGAGATGATTGGTCAGCTACTCTAAACAGCGTGGCAGGTGTTGGCCTCCTGCGTCGGATCTGTAAGCAATCACACACAAGCCACAAACATATGAATAATTAACACTCGTCAACACTCTATTATTAATCATGCTCACACACTGTCTTAGCAATCTAATGGAAAATGTTGACATTTCATGCTGGGTTGGCCCTCACTGACTTCATTAGTGCTGCTGCCCATCATGGATCAACAGCCAACAGCAAGTTTCGGAGTTCAATACTGGCCAGATCAGAGCACATGCCGCGGTCAGTGGAGTAGAGGAACACTCATTATGCAACATTTTAAATCTATAGACAAATACTGTGCATAATTAAAGTTATATAGTGTAAAACAGACGCTAAATTGATGCCGGCTGCTCAAATTAACCAGCATTTTTAGGAGTGTTAAACCTTTTAATACAGGATTTATTTGAAATCAATGGCCGCCTCAGTGTGTTTGATTGCCTGAGTGTGCCAACTACAGTTATATACATTAGCACAGATAGAGGGACCATGGAAAAAGGGAGTTTACATTAAATGAGCCCAAGTAATCAGCTCAGACACTCCCCTCCAATGTCAAGTCTCCCTCTCTATTTTGTTGCCTGCAGGTCTACACTTCACCTCTAGCTAAAGTCACTATATACAATGGACTCTCTGTCCTTTGGAATAAATGCCCAGCTGTGCCCATACATCCCTCCAGTTTACAAATATTGTGCCCTGAATGAA
Organism: Scomber japonicus; assembly: GCF_027409825.1. Taxonomy (NCBI): domain Eukaryota; kingdom Metazoa; phylum Chordata; class Actinopteri; order Scombriformes; family Scombridae; genus Scomber; species Scomber japonicus. Next base: position 18,738,926 of record NC_070595.1, read on the forward strand.
GACTAGGGCAGAATGAGTGCATTTAGCTATATTTTCTTCTTTAAAACACTCTCAGTATCCAACTATACTGTACACTATTAGTCATTTAAATCAAACTGGTGATCAACAGGAAATTTAACAAATTATTAATTAAGCAAAAGGCCAAACTGTTGATATTTTCTGTTTTAAATTACAGTAAATTTAAATATCTTTGAAGTTTATGCCCTTTGACTTTGGGTTCTGGGGATTCAGATAGGGATTTTCTCTTTTTTTTTTGCGAATTTCACACAGCATTTCATTCTTTTTCTTTTTTTTAAAATACAAAACCAGAAGAAAATCACATAAAATTAAACCACACATTAAGGCTATAAGCAATAACCCTATTTTACAATATTTTCTGGCAGTTTATAGACTCAATAATTTATCATTTGATAAGAAAAATAATCTCCAAAATAATTGGTCATGAAATCTTAGTTCCCACAATAGAAAAGATTATGCTGCAATCGTGGTTTAAAGCTTCTGTGGGTGCTTTGATACATTTTTCCACTGTGAAAAACTGGTCACAATTTAAATCAGCTGAAACCGACACAAATCCAACTTGAACACAGCCTCTTTTCCCCATGAAGGAGCAAATTGTAAACTTTTTACAAACCGCCTTTTCATGTGAACAGGAAATGAATATGTCATGCCCAGAAGATAAATTTGGGGTGGAGTATCACTTTAATAACTTGATGATTAAAGGAATGTTCAGAGCAGAGTGTGTGGGGGCTTTTGTTTTATAAAGAAACATGATCAATGCTTTTCCTCCACTTTCTCACAATTTTAAATTATTCATGGCTGGCATCTATAAAACTACCTTTTAGAAAAATGTTGGATGAAATAAAGGGCACTTAGGGGAAAAAAGTAAAGCAGCTAAGTGGATTTGACAGGTCAAACAAGCGAGTTATTGAAAATTGTCCTCTGTGGAGCAGGCCAACCTTGTCCGTGACATGAACCTTGGTGCTGCTGTTTACGGCACCACATAACATCACAGTAAGAGAGTTAAGTAGCCTGGCTCTATTTTGCGTAAAACTGCTCTATACGGAGGGGTATGTTTGTGTTTAGTTCCCCTCCGTCTTATTAAGCAAGCTGTGCGTCATCACAGCACGGCGAGTGTTGCCAAAGCAGAAGCTTGCAGGCCGCATGGTGGAAATCTGCCTTTGTCAGACGTGGCAACACAGAGTAATCGAGCGTGGATTTCTCCCTTATTTATGACACCAGAGATACATTTTAATCTTGTCACGCAACTTCCAGCTTTCCCATCTCTCCTGGATCCCTCACCACTATCTGTCTTTCTGTCATTCGCCTCTCGTTTCCATCTCACTTGATCCTCTGCTTCCTCTATCCTGTTTACCTCCACATCCATCCTTCATTCCTTGACAGTGACATTACCCTTATCCACTTCAGTTTCCCTCTCCCCTCTCATTCACCAGAGTGCGTCATAACCAAAATCAAATTATTATCATTTTACTTTGTCTGCCCTCTCCTCTCTCCTCAATTGATCTCTCTGGCTCCCTCTTTATTGGCAGGGAACATCCACAGGGCTTCCTCTAACACCACTCCACCCCCCTCCGTCTCACCCCTGGCAAGGTGTGGAGGCTCGGGGCTCCGTGCTGCTGTGAACCCTGCTGCCTCTGCCTGCCTGACACCTGCTACCAGCCAGCCACAAGAGAGAGTAGACACCAGATGTTGCCATGACCAAACCTTGTAACACTAAAGCCATTAAACAGGGAAAACCACTGGACCCTTCCTTGTAATTCTAGTCATGCAGATATTTGCTTTTTCGGTTATGTCCAATTTTGAGTTTACGGTTCTGTTGCATTATTGTGGTTTAAGTTAAGGTAAGCTTTGGGTTATGTCGCTCTGTCCTGACTAAATCAGCAGCTCCTGCTTCTTTTCATGCAAATAACATCTTTGCATGTATACATTAGCCCATGTTTTCCAGGCTTAATATCTTAATATCATCAATTTTTTCCAGTTTACTATCAAACGAAAGTGTGCACGTGATGAGTGCTTTTCATGACCCCACCAGAGGAGTCAAAGCATGCTGAACCTCTAAGAAGGTGCCATTGAAAAAGACAGTTGCTTAATGAAAGCGGGGAAAGATTCAGAACAACAGGTTAATTTACTCAGATTGAGATAAAAATAGGGCTGGTGAGATAAATGGAAGGTAAAATGATTGGGTGGGATAATTGAGGTCACTGAGAAGCGTAATCTGATGATCTATTTACCTGATCGCATGCTGGCATGCTCTCTGTGTGTGTGTGTGTATGTGTCATCCTGATTTCATCTACTTAATAATCATAGTGAGCTTGTGAAATGCCATGATATAACCTTCTATAGGAACCAGGAAAGGGTCCACTTCTCAAATAAATTGTAAAACCGGTTGTAAAATACACTAAATGACATAAAACCAATGACAATAAGTGTAAATGCGTCAGTGCTGAGTAAACACAGGTGTCTCTTTCTCTCTTTCATGTGCATTCACACACACACGCAAAGTGATGGTGGTGATGACGTGCTGCTGTGTGATATTGACATCACCAGATGATATAAACACGCATACTGGCTCTAGTAATTTTCCAGCCTTAAAACCACCACACACAGCCTGAGTTACGTAATATCGTATGTGACTTCCTCATTTATGCCAACACTGGGGCGCAGTGTGTGAGATTACACCCGCTATGCTTTATCCCTTCCCCAGTCCCTCCCTCCTTCCTCTGCTTCTCTAAACCCTCCTGCCCCCAATCTCACAAACCCCTCTCGTCTGCTGGCAGCTATTGTTTTTGCACCAAGATCAGTCGAGCTGCTGTGGACTTGCTCTGAGGGGCTCTAAGCCGGCTGCTGCAGTGGCCTTTCTGCGGCTCCACAGGTGTATGCCTGCAGGCTTCCCCAAGAGGCAGCAGCACCTCTCTGCATTTCACAGAAAGCTTTAGCCTCAATAAGAAGAAACGTTGGCTCTTGGATCATAGGATAGAAAGGAAATGTCTTTGTTTATGCAGAGCTGATGGGTAAATTTAGTAATGTGCTGACTCTGCATTCTCAGACAGAGAGGAGAGAGAGAAGAAAACCCCTCTAGTTTCAAAACTAGACAAAATTTAGTAAATACACCATAAACACCTAAATGCAATGCCTCTGTATTCATTTTTTATAAATGCTTCTTTAATCCTGACATATCTTTCATAAGTTTTATGACCTTCAAACCTCTGTAAAGCGCTTTGGTGCTGTGTTTTTAGAGCACATTTGGAGCACATAAATGAAAATCCTATAATTCGTTGTATATTTAGACATCTGTCAAGTTTAATTGGAGGTAAAGAGGTTAAGTAGCGGGACTGACTCAAATGCTCCTGACTCATGTACCCCACTCTTCACTCTGTGCTATGTGGGGTAAATTAGTCATTGGCATATGTTGACTTTCCACATGTGTGTGTACAGGTATGTGTGTTGGTTTGTGTATCAGCCTGGGTTGCAGAAACGGCTGATATGGGCCTGCTCCCCAGAGGCCATCCTCTAAGCTGGCGCTCTCGTGGCCAGGCCTATAAAAAGCGGCAGCAGTAGGACAGCATAAACTAGATCAGAGGGGTCTCTTGAGGTTCTGTAGGATGAGACAAAAACTCTGCCCCACACCAGCACTTAACAGTCAAGCATCTCAAGGGGAGTCAGCTTTACAAAGACAACACACCTCAGATCTCTCTTCCTGTCAGCTTCCATCCCTCGTGGCCAAAGCATTACATCGGGCCACCCTATCAAGCAGTGTGTGTCAACTATCTCTGATAGAGGTGGAGCATCCACCAGGTCCATATGGAGCTTTTATAACTCTGCCCCCCCTCTCTCTGTCTCTGTCTCTCTCTCCTGGCCTGTAACCCAGCTCCAGATGAATAGATATGGATTTGTACAAGATTGATTTGCAGTTATGGCATCTGCCCACGGGCACATGCCGCTACATCATCAGAGAAATAAGTACATGTGTACGTGCATGGCAACATACAGTACAATACAGTACAGTACACCAATGGGAACACACTCATAATGTTAATCCACACACTGGCAAGAGGATTATGGAGTAAATTTGTCCAACAAATGTGGGACCACAAACTAACAGCAATCCAAACTATTGACAAAATATGACAAAGAGCTAAACTGTGAAGGTGGAAAATCTAAATGTGTTACTTTTTAGTTTGCATTTCTTGCATTTGTGTGTTTCTTTAGGTTTCCTGTTATTCATATTTATCTAGTATTGGTGGATCCCCTTATTGTTGATTGCTTTGTAATCTTTCATTTCCTCATCTTTCTTTATCTAAATAAAATTACCTGCACAGATACAGCTCTTAAACCACTCACCCCAACATTTTCCAACACCTCCTCTTTCTCTGTCTTCCTTGTCTTTCTGGACATGCCTCCTCTTTACAACCTCTACTGAAATACCACTCTCTCCTCTTGAGGCCATTTATCTAATTTCTGTCCATCTCCGGGTGAGAGGTGCAGATTTTTTCTCCGCCTCTGCTGTCTTGATCTTTAGCAGATCTGAACTCTGCAGAGCAACTCAATTAAAGTCATTGCGTCGCCCTTTTCCTATGAGCTATGTGCTAATCCCCCCTCCTCCACACACACACACACACCGCCCTTTTAAAATGAAGTGGCTGAACCCCATGTGGTGTTTAAGTGCAATGAGTTCAATAACACAATAATGTGAAAAATGATCCCTCTCTGTATGAACGCGGTTGAGTCAGTTGTATGTTTCTAGTCCACAAAGAAACATTTTCTTGACAAATAACCACCTCCCAGGTTGAATATATGGAACAAAATTGTGTTGTATGTGTAAAAAAACACATTTCAAAGGACACCTATTCAAATGCTGTTTCTGTATCTACTCTGGTAACCGTCTACTTTGATCTTGTTAGTGGGAGGTAACGCTGCAGTCTGTTTTTTAGGCTCCAAGGCTACAAATATCAGCATGGTTAATTAATATCATTATATCTGCCTGTTGTTTTGTTTGTGACCATACTCACTTTGGAATTTGAGGAATTTTATTTGGGTTTTGCTCAAAGACCTTTTGGCTACAGCCTCCTGACAAAGCTGGCAGACAAAATGTTTCCATAAGCTTGACAAACACATAACCAAAGGCCAGATCTATCATGTGACCCTATATCAGATACATTCAGGCTACACTCAGTCACCACTCACAGTAAGCCACTGAGTAACACCCATTTTTCCAGCTGTTTCAAAGAGAGTCAAGGACATTACACCCCCAACTGCAGCTCAGTGAGGTCAGGGGTCTGTCACATATGCATGCAGCGCTCATTTTTATTCAAATGAACAGTATCACTGAATTCACATTATGTCCTGTGTGTTGCCTCTCAGCGTTCATGTAACACTTGTGCCGTGACCTTTGGCCTCACCACTGGCTAACTGAATAAACAGATGGGCCTGAGATAGCATCTGGAGGGGCTCTCCAATGACCCCCAAATAGGAAATGTAATTACACAGCACCCACTGGCAGAATGATATCATACTCAGACAACCCCCCCCCCCCCCCCCAACTCCCCCTCTCTCTCTCTCGCTCTCTCACTCTCTGTCACTCTCTCTCTCCTTCTCCTCTGTACCCCCCAGCATTTACGTAATTAGCTGCGGTTAGCTGTTTGGCCTGTTGTTCCAGAGACTGTTGGAGGAAAGGTTTACCATCACAGTGTAACATAGAGGATATGCCAATGGCTGATGAGTGACAGAAAGCCACCTGCCAGCCCCACAGCACACGCTGGAGCAACATACAGGGCGAGGCAACGACGGGGAAGGTGCCAATCAAAGCTTTCAAGGAGACGACAGCACGACTCACAACCTGCAAACACAGAGATAATTCTGCTTTCCTTGTTCACTTGTTCAAATTCAGCAGCACTGAGTGGTTTTGCATTATGCGTCTGACAAAGACCTGTTTCAGAGGTCAACAGGCAGGTACAAACAGAGGGAAGAGTAGCTATAGTTACTCATCTGCAATGTCATATCTACCCACAGGTGATAAATGAAAAAACAGGTCACTGTTGATGGTTGCTATGCAGCTTACAGGTCATTGCTTGGATGCAAAAAGCATGTATAAACACAAGATTATGACCAACATTTACCATCATCTACAAACGCCTCGATTTACCATCTGATAGCATAAATTCCAAATATTAGTTTTGCATTCCAGGCAGACAAACCAGTCACTACAACTTATTTCTGCTTTGGGTAATTTCCTCCTAAACATGCTAAAGATGACCCGGTGTGCCCTCTGTACGAGCCCATTAAGCCTCAAGCAGCTAAACGTGCAAAAAAAAATCTCAACAACAACATCAACTGCTGTGATGAAAATCAGAGATTACAACAGGCACAGCAGCAATAACATAATGCCATGTCTTCTCTGTGTTGATGAAACAGGGATAGAGACCAATCCCATTTGTTTTTATTCAGGCCTCAGCGCTTCTGTCAATATGCCATCATCAGTCTGACCATCCTGTAGCTCTTTGGCGAGGGGGACTCCAACTTCAGCTTCCCCTGAACCGGAAAATTAAATCAGGAAGGACAAAGGCAACACAAATTGCAGTTCAGGGTCCGGACAACAGGCAACAACAAGCATACTGATGTCTCATAACATTTGGCGGCAGGTCAGCTCCAGATCCTGTCCAGCCCTTATCCCCCTACCCCCATTTCTCTATTCACTGTTCTACTGTTGCCCTTCTAATCCTCTCCCTCTCCTCTCATCACAGATATAGCTGCTGCTGTTGTTGCTATAGTCAAGTTATAAGATGAAGTGCTTCAGATACACTGTGATAGAAAACAAAAAAACCCATGCATGTGCAGTTGGAGATGAACGAATGCACATTAGGGGGATGCATCTCTTCCTGATTTGGTTTGATTAACGATGATCCCCTGAAGCGACAAGTGAGTGATTGAGTAGGATAATGACACCAACTGACAACAGAGGATTTGTTGACCATAATGCTCAAAGGCTAAGAGGGAGTGTTGCAGTGCTGCAGGCCTCCATAAGGTTCTTCTGTGCCACGTGCATGCCTGAGGTGCAGTGGGCATTATGGTGCATTATCAGCTCACTGTGTACAGTGTCATCAGGCACAAATCACTCTACCCATGTTCAATATTTATGTTTTCTAACTGTTTACACATCACACAGCCATGCGCACAGGAACCAGCAGCAGATGATAGATTGTTCTGCTCATGTTGTCACTAAGTCAATGTGATTAAAAAAAAAAAAAAATACAAGTAAACATGCTTTTTTTGCACAGAACTATACCGCTGAAGTAAAGTAGGGAAAAAAATACATGAAGGGAAACTTTGTGTGAAATTGCTGGAGACAGATACAGTCCATGACCATGATGCATAGAGTCATTAACTAACCAAAACTCCTGGACTGTCAAAAACAGGGACGAACAAATAAACAGAAGAAAGAGAACCATTGATTGTGTCCAAAGCGTGTTTACAATCTGCGGTTTCAAGCAAAGCAATTCATCTTTTTTCTTTTTTTCTTATTTCTTTAAAGATGCATTTGGTTTTGCCTATACAAACATCATCAAATTGCTCTGGGCAGGTAACTTAAAAATAACATTAAAAATAATTTTCATGAGACTGACAGATTACATCATCGGGCAAACTGAGTCAGACCATTACAGTGACATTTCTGACATGTCCAAATGCAAGGAAAGATCACTGTACCCTCTTGCCCAGTCCCAGCATGCTTTGTGCCATCTAACAAGATGTTCTTTCTGGGAGTGCATGTTGACAGTCCCCCAGACTGCTAATGTTTACCCACAAACACTCACTGCATCAAAGGTCGTTGTTTGACGTTTAACCCAGAGGAGACCTGACCAGGTGGATGATAGAAAGGGTTGGAGAGTGGTGGTGGTTGGGGAGTGAGTGGTGCAAGAAACCCTAAAGTATGCCCTTCATGGCATTAGGTCAGTTAGGTTCAATATTGATCAATATGAACTTGGTTGCTGTTTGAGGGCTTTAGATGGATGCTCTATGCTGCCCTTTTAACATCCCCTTTGACATTGTGAGTTTCAATTTAAAGGATCAAAATGAGCTGATCAGATCAGGCTGAGTCGAAGGAGGAGAAACATGGAGAGATGTCTACTTGTCCAGGCCACAGGGAGGCAGACTTGTAGGGAATCAGGGATGCAGTGTCTGCAGCATGACCCTAATCTCTGTCCATTATGCACATTACCCTACATCACTTGCAAAGCACGCAGGATTGGTGTGTGTGGGTGTGTGTGTGTGGAGTGGGGGGTAGGGATGGTAAACACAGCCATGTGCTTTCTCTGTGTTTTTGCGGACAAGCACAACTTTCTTCCTTACCCCTCAATGTGAAGATTACTGAAGAATGATCATCTTAAAAAGCCGTTCATTCTAGGAGGATTTGAAGGGGATGGCAGAACATAACTCCAGTCATAAAAAAAAAGATGTCAGGGATGCCACTGGGGAGCCAGAAAGAAAATATTATGATGACAAATGTGTTGTTGCGGTTTAAAAAATTCAAGTCCGGGCACTTCAGGGCTTGGAGGAGGATAACTTGGACAGGGCTTACACAGTAATTTAGTGGTGAGTCTGAAGCCTGCCAAAAATTTCTTAGAACAAGTAGAAAGGTTTGTCAGTGAAGAGAGACACTTCACTTGTGAACAAAATTTGAACCATGTGACATTCAGTTTACCTTGAATACAGAGCCCACTGTGGACAGTTGTTGGTAGAAAACAGCTGCTGATTATCTACAAATAGCTGACTTTGTTTATCTAAAAACAGAATATTGAGACACATTTTCAATGCTTTGACCACCACAAATTAAATTGTATTCACCTCCATGCACTGGGGTGGTTGTAGATAGTTCAAGGGATAAATGTGTAAAAACTTGGCCAAATACAACCAGAATAATTTGCAGTGCTAAATACTGCTAGGGGTAAGTGAGAAATTAGTTTTTGTTGCTATGTAGATAAACCGAGTCTATTTATAATGGTCGACCTTGCAGAAATTCAAGTAGAATTCCTTCGGTGCAAATATTCAAAAACAGGTGAGAAGTGTTTCCATATCTTGCGCCTTTGAGGCATGTATATGAGTAGCTGCTATTTTCTCACACAATGTACAATATTTCACTGAGTGGGAGGTATGGTAGTGTCTCACACATCAATAACGAACCCATCGCTGAGCATTCATGCATACACATCTACAAACATGTAACAGCACCAATGGAAACAAACTATCTAGAAATACAGAGCTGTCTATTAAAGTTGACCTTTTAGATGCTAACTGTGGGGGAGCTTTGGGGCGACATAGTTGTTCAGCCAGTCTCCATGGTAACTAGACCTTGGCGGTTCAGTCGATAGCGTTTTTTGTGGTAGAAATGCCACCGGAAACGACAGTAAGGATTTTCTGGTTGTATAACAAGTTGGAGAAGAATGGTATAGTCATTGCAACTCATTAGCAAAGACGCACTTGAGGGCCGCAGTAATTGCTGTGGGAGGGGTAGCGTTAACCGTTAAACTCTGCCCACCCACACGTCCCTGGAGACTCCAATCAGCCCTGTGTAGACGCTATCTGCTGTTAAACACACATAAACACATCCTCTCCTGAACAAACGCCCCCCCCCCCCCCCCTGTTTTCCTCACCCCCCCTCCTTAGGTGCATTTGTTACTTTTATAGCCTGCACACATACTCAGATATATAGAATAGAATATCATTGACAGCCAATTTGAGACTTTACAGTTTTATACTCTTGAAGCATCTCTGTGACATGGATGATTGAATGAGCTTATGTCCTTAGCTGCAGCATCAAGCCAACAAACTGATGCAGAAGCTTGAGCACACACAACCTATCTAGAGGTAAAGGCCAAGGCTGGAGGGGAGCCAGCCAACGTGTCCTAAATATAGCTGATCACTGTTTGTCCATAAGGTGATTGAGCAATAAGGTCCACCCCAAAACAGAAAAGGAAGTGAATTTTTTTTTTTTTTTTCAAATAAACGCACAGCTCACATATGGTACATAGATATCCTGCCGATTCTTGGAAGAGATGATAGGCATCAAAGTGTGATGATAGGCCATGAGATACAGAGAAAATAAGAGGGGGAGGTGGAGAGCAGGTTTTTTTATGTGTAAATGTGAGTGAAATATTGCAAAATCATTTCCACTTTAGCCCATATATTCTGTGTTACTGTCTCAAATGAGAAATTGAGCTGAAGCAACTTATGTCATAAATTTTCCGGTGACAAGAATGATCTAAAAGGATAGTTTTACAATTTCACAAGTCTGTCTGCACAGTCAGAAGCCAAAATGAACACTGAAAACAAAAGATCAGATGAGACTTTAGCTGCCTGAGTTTGTCCAATAAAGTGGAAATCTTCCACTGTCTTTTGGCCTCTTTGTGTCTCGGCGGACAGTGCTTCCCTGTTCAGCAGCAGTGGAAGGATTGTGACAAAAAGAGGGACTTTGGGGAAAAAACAGACTAACTTTGAAAGATACTGACTCAACAGCAAGAGAACCTATAAATGTTTGTTTGATCACCTAAATATGGTTTTAGGACAGACTTGAAAAAATTGTGAACCTATCCATTAAAAGCTGGTAGAGGAAGGCAAGAAAATCCAATTTGATTCAAGTCTTGAAGAAGGAGGATTTGCTTTAGAAAATAAATGATTATTCTCAGAACTGAAGAAGCCTTCTGAATAAGTCTTCAAGAACATCACACAAGCCACTCTTGATTCCTTTTGATATGCAGTTATCAGATTTTCTTTGCTATGCAAAATAAAAACTACAAACAAACGTATTATGAGAGTATGATGGGAAGAGGGAGCATGATCGCAGGCCACTCAAGTTCATTTAAAGTCTCCCTCATGGAAGATGTGAAATAGGGACAGTCCCTAAGGGAGCTGACCCCAGACAGGTGTGAGAGATCAGGTTGTGGGGCATTCTCACTGCTTTCCTTTATATGGCACATCTCTCTCTTGCTTTCCCGCCTCATCTCTCCTCAAGCTCTCGGGAGGGATGAGCCATTGGCCTCGATCTACCTTGGCATCAACCGATTCCTACTTTGGCCCACTTTCTCCTGCTCTAAAATAAGAGCCACCAGCAGCATTAGGGCAAAAAAAAAGAAAGATCTGAGTCGTCCAATCAAAAAACGAGTGTACAAAGTTCACAGAATGATACAAAGCCATGCTGAGTCAGTCATAAGATATTTTGTGTGGCTGCAGGGCTGAGGGATTGTACTAACAAAAGTGTGACAGAGGTCAGTCACTTACATGCAGTAAGAAAGACAAGCTGCCAAAACCCCCCAAAAAAGGAGGGAGTAATTATTAACACTGTCAGTTGTGTGACCACCAACAAAATGTCAAGGGCTCGCTGTTGCTTTGCTAGAAAGTTACAAAAGAGAGAGCTGGATACGTAGGCAAGATAATGGCTTTCATGTCAATGTCACATTGTTAAACAGGTCAAGATGAGATGAGACAGCAAGGCAGTAATCTCATGAGGAAACAGAGAAAGGGAAATGTCATCATAATTTCTCAACCGAGTGGCGTACAGAGCCAGCAGAATCAGCCCTGTGTGAAAAACTTGTCAAAAATGAAACACAGCAGAGAGAAAAGGTGATGCAGACAAGATGTTCTAAAGTGAAGAAATTTGGCCAGTAGTGGTACGTCCTTTACACAATAAACAGAGCTACCCCTGCCTTGAATAACTAGGTGAGAGCTAGAGGAGGAATTAGTCAGTAAGAAATGTGAGCTGTGAAACACAAATAAGAAAACAAGTCAGAGCTGAAAACTAAACTGAATTCTCGGAAACTCTAATCTGCCCCAACTCCTGCTCACCATCTCAACTTGCCGAGGGTCCAGGTTGGTGGGTGCAGCGGAAGGAACAGCAAATTGGATCTTCTTCCTCTCCTTGGGCTCCCCCTCGACCTCGGTCGTCACGGAGGGCTCCATGGCTCTGGATCCTGGGGGTCTGACTCCCAGCGGAGAGGAGGTAGTTACTGCCGAAGATCACTATAAACTTCCTGGAGGAACCTCCCACTGCTGGGTAGTCCCAACTCCTGAAGACTTGTCCACCCTTCTCCTGCCTCACTCCTTCACACCCTGACACCCTCTTCTTCTCTCAGCAAAAACACCAAACTCAACAGACTGTCTTCTGTTTCACCTCCTGTCCTTCTTTCCCTCTTCAGCAGTTGCTAATATTCTCCTCTACCTCTCTGGTTCTCTCTCTCTCTCTCTCTCTCTCTCTCTCTCTTACTCTCTCACTCGTTCTCTGATTCCCCACCCTCACAACCTGTGCAGCAGCAGTGAATGAGGCATGTCCTTAGATGTGGCTGTGAGGGAGAGAAGTGGGTGGGTAGGAGGGGAGGTGCCAAGGGCCAAAAGAAGGTGGAGATATCAGGGGAGACAGGAGGAGTCAGAGCAAATAGGGGAGGGGAAAAAAAGAGGATGTAACAGGGGATAGAGGAGAGGGGGGGCGGCTGCTGTGTTTTTCTATCTATCTAAGCTGTGGTTGATTTGTAATCAGAAAAAAAATAATAATCTCATCACATCAGCTGAGCCTCTTTTGGCCTCTATTTGTGAATGAGAGATTTATGTTGAGAGAGGGAGGGAGAGAGGGAGCAGGGAGTGCAAGGAGAGATAAACAAGAAGAGAGAGATGCATTGTGGAGAATGTAGCGGGAACGTACATGAGATTCCAGCAGCTAAGCCAATGCCACTGACATCACTAGATTTATTAGGTTGGATGTTGTTATATATGCCGCTATTGACCAATAACTTTCAATGAAAGCCCAGCTCAGCACGCCTGAGACAAATCCATTAAAAATGCTTTTTTAACCTGCAAACAGCACGACTGAATCTAACAACAGATGGAATAACAAAAAAAGCATAAAAGACATCAAAACACTTGTTTCAAGAATACAAAGAGACCATTAAGATGGAAGAGAGGAAGGAGACGAAATAGGACAACAAGAATTTAAATAGATCAAGTTTAAAAATAGAGACAGAGGATGGTGGAAGTAGAGGTGAGGCAGATTGTTGTTGTGAAGTAGAAGAAGAGGGAGAAAAAGGGCAGCTCCATTGCTATTTTCAGGGCCTTGCTGTTATTTCACTCACATGGCAGAGGGATTTGGACAGTGGAGAGCAATGGATTTGGCCTCGGGGCAGAGTTGAGCTTTGGCATGGGCTGGAATAAAGGAGATAGCTTCTGTGGTGGTAGATTGAGATGAGGAGGAGGAGAAGGAAGAAAATAGGTGGCTGTAGGGACTTGGTGGGCAGAACAGAGAGGAAGGTCAAGGTATATGTGGCGCTCTGGGAGCACAACTGAGTCCAGAAACACATTAAACAGTCAACTGTTTATCCCACTAGTGAGAGAAAGTCCAACATGCCAGCCTGTTATTTATTCACTGTTTCCATGTGGGGGTGGACAAATGGGCTCGGGATTTGATTTTTAAAGGGTTTGCCTGGGTGTTTGACTCCTCAACAAAGCCACTCCTGTCTCCAACAAAGAATGACCTCCTCAAGCCTGCAAGTAGCGACTCATTATCCCATCTCTGTATGTTGTGGTTTATGTTCATGACAAATTTGACAAGTTCAACAAAATAATTATCCAAGCAGTTGCTAAATGTTTCTGAAGAACTTCCCTCACTGCCATTTGATTTTATTCCACAGTGGTTATGTAAGTTGTGGTGCATTCGGCAGGAATTGTGCAATATTTCACGAGGAATGTTTAATAGGCTCTATTCAAGAGGTCGGCTCACTACAAGCTGCAGGATTCCAGTGTTTAATGAAACTTGTGATTGAGTAATTTTATTGTCAATAATAAACAAATAATCAAGGGTTACATTTGATTTAAGAGACCAGAGAATCAGTTGGAGGAGTAGCTTCTTTTTAGGAATCTGTGTCTGAGCAGGATGTGATAAACACGGGTGCACCCCAGTGCTTTTGTTCTTCATTAAAACAAATAAGATGCAGATTCTGGACTCAACTTGATCTCTGCAAAAAAAATAAATAAAAAAATGCTGAACACTTGTTTGGTTTGAGGGCAGGTCTCGCAGAGCGTTTTGATATTAACAGCATGTGTGAAAGAGCTTGATTAGCTGGTGTCAGGTCAGCACTGTGGTTATTAAAGGGCCCCCTCTTCTCTTATCCCCCTGCAGTCACAGAGAACCTGCAAGGGGTATAGGCTGAAGATATTAAATGTCTGGGCACTTTATTAGTCAGGAGACTGGGTTTTACAGCAATGAGATCAGTAAAACATTCAACTGTTTCACATTAGTGGAACACATCATGCCTTTTCACATGGAGCAATCTTTAGTCTAAAAACAAGAGAAAATTGGCAACATCCAATAAAATTATGGCTAAGCTGCATGCAAATATGACACCTATGAGTGTTTTGTTGCACCTGTAACTAATAGTGATGTCACGAGGTCCTGGAGTACACTTGTACTTTACAGCGGGGTGAGAAGTCAAACCACTGGGGGTCAGCAAAAACAAGATTTACAGAGGATGTTAAGTCACTCTTTTGCAAGGAAATACGCCAACTGCTATTTTATTACTGAATTCATTTTCTTAATATGTTTAAGCTATTTTATTGGGACATAGTGTACTGTCTGCGTCTGAGCCATGGCAATTTTCCACATGTTTTGTCAATTAAGTTTCTATTCTATTTGATCCAACAAGCTGTTTGGAAAGAGTTTACTGTGCAACCCTGATGAGCAAACCCAGGAGGGAGGTAAAGCCATGATAAAACTGGAAAGAACATGAAAACAGTTAAAACGCAAACTAAAAAACAAGTTCAAGGCTGGCACAGTAAACCCAAACAAGATGATTATCTTTGATCTGAGACTCTAATATGAGATGAGGCGTTTAATCTCCAAAAATAATCACAATTCTCCAGTAAATTAAAAATGTTTCTTTAGGCCTTGGTTTGCAGATTCAGTAAATTGCAAGTAACTACAAACATGTGAGACCAAGTAAGGTTATAATCACAAAAAGGAGAACAAGATTGTGGCTCAGAAACAAAGTTAAATTGTAGGTTGTGTGCTCCACTGCAGTACAGTTAACTTAAACCAAGTTTGAGGCACATATAAAGGATATGAACACATAAAATCTATTGTATTTTACTAAATGTTGACTGAGAACAGCCACACTGCATACATAATGGCTGCATGGATTAGAGCACCAGGAAATCAGATTTGGGTCACCAGTAAATCAGATTTTTTTTTTTTTAATTCAGACAACACATTCTGTTCTTGGGTAAATCCAACAATATTTACTCCTGGGAGTTGCTCTGCCCAGTCTGCTTGTTGTCAACAGCTCCACAAGTGCAGTTGCTGCTCTGCTTGGATAAAAATGTGAAGCTGACTTTGTGAAATATGAACAAAAAGGTAAAAACTTTGACAATCAACACCATATCAAAGCAATACACAATAACAAAAATGTGTGAAATCTTGCATCACAAACATGAGTAGACGTTATACCTGGATTACTGGAAAGACAGATTGTCAGGTAAGCTTTCAAACCTATGAATGCAGAAGTGTCAGAGCAGCCAGGCATTGCAAAATCCCCAGGCCGTCTGTCATATTAACAAAATTACTCCACATTGTGGACACACTGACAAGTAGAACAAATCGCTCTAATTGGGAACCAAACGGACATTCCTCAGCATATGAACTAATTTGCACAAAACCAATTGCATTCTCCATTCTCTTGATTTTGATCTCCTGTGTATATCTCAGCTCATCTTGATATTTGTAATGTCCTGACACTGCTCTGTAATTCCTTTGTTAATATCTGATCACTTACACTGGTTATGTAACAACCTCTCTACAATGTGTCTGTGAGTTTGATACCCTTGGGAGTGTCTGCATTAGTTTGTACCTCTAATTAAGCAGTTGCTTTACATTTGCTTCACTCATCTACAGTAGACCCACATGCGTCTGCCTCTATTTTTATTGCACTTCACTGTGTTTATACATGCAATATTTGTCAGGCACGTCATTAAATCTCCACACTGGCACAACCAGAGGAAGCTTGATAATGACTCCAGTAGGAAGCAGGGACACGCTGTACAAAATGTGCGACCTGTACACTCACACACTCACTCACTCACTGACACTACACACACACACATATACTGGAGACTCTCTAAACTAGCTCCAAAGACAGATTGGGGAAAAGTGTGTAATTCTATCTTCTATTAAACAGGGCATCTTGTATCATGTGACAATAAGGGGACAAAAACCTCCCTGTTATGACAGTAATTCACAGGCCCCTCAGACCTCCTATAGATGATATATAATCGATGAAGATGATAAAGATAAAGAATGAAGTATTGCTAAAAACAAAACAAAAAAAGAACAAAGAATCATCCTGAAAAAAGTCGATGGAGACATATAATCTATGCACTCTTCAACCCCTCTCTCTCTCAGGCTGCCTAATTCTCTCTACCTGCCAGGTGCTCTTGCAGTAATAAGCCGATACCTTCACAGGGGATTTCAGGGACAAACATTGCTGTAAAAGGTGAAATATTCCATTAATCAGGATCACAGAGAAGCTTTGTGCCGGCGTAGCAGGTGTCCTGGTAATTCTGTTGAGGGGCACTGCCGTCAGTCAACGCATGACTTGACACCTCGCTCATCCCCCCCTCCATTTGGTTATATAACATGCCATCACACAATAAACAGGTACCACCACCTGAACAGCCATAGACAGAGACACCTGGGAAAGCTGCAGTGTCAGTAACATGTAGAAGGATGTGAAGGATACAAGAGTACCATCTGCTGTTCTGTTGGGGTAATTACACTTTAGATGGCATTTAGATCATGATATTCCCCTCCCTCCATACAGACATCAGAGATCCGACACAGATGAACACATCTTGTGTGCGTTTCAAGTCACCATATTTTTCCACTTGCTTGATTTGAATTGTTCCTCTGTTTTTTATTTTAACACTCCATCTTGCCTTCAATTTATATACATACAGTATATATATGCACGAAGGGGGTTTCCTTATTTCTTTCTCGATTAGGATCCCCATTAGTCTTGCAGTCACTATAACCACATAAACTTAACAACCAAACCAGCTCATCTCATAGGAGTACACACATAACACACACACAAAAACACAAAATTATAAATCATTGACAATTCTTCAATAAGTCATTGCAAACTTACAATTTCATACAAATGCAACAACTCTTGATAAACACAAATCTTTTCCACATTTTCCTACATCTATTTTTTTTTTTCTGCATGCTAATTTTATCTCTGCTGCATATTATTGTCTATTATTGCATATAAATGGACAAGAAGGGGTTACCTCATTGTTACTGTTGCAACATCAGACACCCAGGACTGAACATCCACCTGGAATCTGTTAGAGCAGCACAACGCATGATGGATTCATCTCTGAGAAATAAGACGAAGAAACGATGAAGTGTGGGAAACATGAAGTTGGGTTTCTGGACAAATATTAGATCCATAAGACAACAAAGAAAATGGAAAAATGAACAGCACACAACATCAGTGTTACTTTTTTTGTAAAGAATAATGTCAGAATATGTACAACTGTTTGAAGGTTTCAGTCTCTCAAAAAGTTGTATATGCACTTTCAGTTAGATGGCAAAAAATATTACAGATGTGGAAATGGAACAAATCCTTCAGATGTAAAATAGACTTCAGTGGTTTATTTGGTGATATTTTACATTCAAAAATGGCTGAATGTAAAAAGCGGTATAACTCCTGCATTACGCAAATCACTTTACAGTGTAGCTCCTCATGACAAGTCCACTTTATAAATACAGTCTGACATTTAGGAACAAAATGGTATAAAAATGTTTTTCATTTCACATTAGAACACACTGGCATAATATCACTAGTTACTGCCTGTCAAAATCATGGAAAAACAAACAGTATTGAGTTCTGAAAATGCTGACTCCCCTAAAAATTATATTTGTGGACTTCTTTCAGTAAAAATGTAACTAAATTAGTACTACCATTGACCAAAAAAGGCCCCATTCACCAGTAACTATGGTACCGGTGGTTATCAACCCAGCTCTGCCGATTAAGGGTCATTCTAGTCACCCCCCTATGTCATGGTGCAGCTGTTTTAAAGCCTGCCCAAAACAATCCTGAACACAGAAATGGCGAGAAACAGTTACAGTTAGAAATGGTCTAACACAAGTCATTACTACTTTCACGTTTTCAGCATTTATTTATGTACATGTATATTGTGTTTCAAAAGAAATCCTTTATTTTCCTATATATGGACTCGGTGATTGGTGATTGTGTACAAGTGACAGCAGATGGCAGTAAATTCCAGTAGATGGCAGCCTTTTGTTACATTTGGCTCTATAAAAAATGTTGTTTAAAGAGCATCCCTAATGGGGGTTGAAATTGAAACTGAAGTTCTCATTTAGGATGAAAGCAAATTCAAAACATGTCACCACTGGGGGATACTAAATGTATGGATAAAATGTATAAATCACTGTTAACAGGATGTGGCAGCGTGCAAATCGAGATACTATGTAGACAGAGAGGAAACCCCCCTGAGACACAAATGAGACACAGGAAGGTGAAGGATAAACTGCATGGATGGCAGATTCCTCAAAAGGTAAAGATATTTTTGGCAATGGAAGACATTCTTTAACTTTTATTTTGGAAGTTTTTGGTGAGGCAGAGCTGTGGAAAGCAAAGACAGAAGTGAAAAATGACAACAGAGGTCTGAGTGTTTTGTGTGAGTGATGATATATGTGTGGATGGGTGAGAGGACTAACTTAGGGTGGGGTGCTGGAGATGTAGCAGGTGGAAGACATGGTGGAGGCAGAGACGGAGGAGGACGTGGCAGTAGGGCAGTGATTTAATTAGCACCCTCTACCCCCTCCAGCCTTTCACTCATAGCATCAATAATGCATGGCCCCTTGTTTCCACTGCCATAATTAATCCTCTCTTACTATAATTAAAAGCCAAAAATCCCACAAGATGGTTCAGCTTGGCCAAGCACGGGTTGGGTTGGCAGAGGAACTGATGAAAAACTCCAGAGCCTCACACACACCCTGTGGACCGACAGATCGACAGACAGACAGACATGTTGACAGAGAGTTCAATAGAGAGATCAATAGCCAAGCCAGCTCCAACACAGGCAGAGTGAATGAGGCATGAAGGCAAAGCTGAAATACGTGCAAAATGTGACATGCAGGCAAATTAAATGAATGAATTTGACTGAACCGGTCCTAGAAAATGTGCCTTTGTGCACAGTGTTTGAGAATGAGTGAGAAAGTGAGGGAAGAGCGAGCCAAACACAAATCTATGAAAACCGGTTCCACTCCCAAGAAGAGGATGGATGTACAAACACACACACACACACACACACACACTTACACAGGCATCCTGCTCCCAGGTGAGGATTGTCTCCGCTGCAGCCAAGCCAGACGAGAAGGAGAGGTGGAGCTTTCTGATGCTGCAATTAGGACCACACTGTCTGGGCGAGCAAACAAGAATGAATATTTCAGTCCGGAGATCTCCATGGGTACCTATGGTGGGGGCCTGGCACACCTACAGGCACACACACACACACATACAGACAGATACCCACACACACTTAGACAGATACACAGGCTTACCAGGGCTGCCAGAATTATTCACCTCCCAATCACAGATGCCACAATTATCACATCCGTTTCACTGCGTAGGCTAAATGATGCCAACTGTTATGCTCATTGAACTATTGTACATGGTTTACAATATCAGTATAAATATGCATCAGTAGGAGCAGTTGTAGTATGTAGCTGATGGTTTCTTCTTTGTGAAAGTAGGTGCGACGAGCATTCGCACTTGGCAACACGCCAGGAGACAACACAGTTGGTGGAGCAGAGGTCATATCTCATATGCAATCTAAATTACATCTCTCCTCTCACTCTCTCTCTCAATATCTTCCTCACCTCCTCTTTCAGACAGAGAGTACTCACCTCGCTCGCTCACCTCTTCAGCATTTTTAACTGGTGCTTCACTTCATAGGCTCCGGTGTGCACCTCCCTCTTCCCCAGCACACTTGTACAGTAGGAGCATTCCCCCTGGTGTGGGTTCATTGTAGATGCTCGGCGCGGCCCTCCTCCTGCCCCGCCGTCCTCGGCCCCATCTCCACTTGATTTATCGCTCTAAAATACCACTGCACTAATTAGTCAAGTAATTAATTAATAGGCATTTGCATTTGTGCATATGCAATTAGAAGGCTGGAGAGAGGAGAGTGCAGATGGGGTCCGGGAGTCTGGTGGGGGTGGGAGGGTGAGGGTGTGTGTGTGTGTGTGTGTGTGTGTGTGTTTGTGTGTGTGCGTGCGTGCGTGTGCTGTATTTTATATTTGTGCCAGCAGAAGTTTGCAATTTTTCCAGAAAGACAAGTGAAGTGCAGGTCATCACCTCACATGTCTGACAGTGAGGAAAGAAAAGGAGGAAGGGAGGGTGAAGATGACAAAGGTAGGAGGTGTGGCTTGATGACTTTGAAAAGCTTATTGGGTATCATTTGTCCACTAAGAGGAAAAAAAGTGAGAATCTGATATCTTAAAGGGAAAAGGCTTCAATTTTTGCATTTTGATTAGATTCATTTAGCCTATGAAAAAGCACAGCAGGTGGCCCTTACTTAAGACTAATCCGCATACAAACAGGATGCAAAGTCATTCTAAAATATTATAATTCCAAACAAGCTCTCCTCCGGCGTTTCAATATCAGATCAAAGCCTCCTTGATTGGAGTCGCCTTGAGCCCGGTGCTGGCTAAAGCCATGCTGTTGACATTTAGCATTTATTTTGGCAAGGTGACCTGAAGGTTGTTTGGGACTTGTTGAGAAGCATCAGCCCCCCATGGCCGCAGCAATCGAACCCAACCCCCCTTCTTTCCCCCCACTGCAGCTGAGGTAGGATAGGGCACCGATTTGGCTGGCAGGGAAGCTCCATACCCCTCTATTCCCCCTCCACACACAAACACACAAACACACACGCACACACAAACACTGACACAATCACCCCACCATGGTTTGGGGCAGTGCCAGGTTACCATCCCCTCATCCCATAAGGGATGAGACACATTAGTGAATGTGCAGCATCACCGCTCCCTAGCCACAGCTGCCACACTACCGTTGACCCCAGGGATGACCCCCGCAACCCTCCCAAACACTCTCAGTTGTGGTTGCAGAGGAGATGTAGGGGTGAACCAGGCCCAAGGACATGAAGAGCTTCTATCAGCTATTTTTCAGCTTCCAGGTCCCTGTTCCCTCAGCCCGACGGGTCTCTCTGTGCCAAATTGGACATGGTGGTCATCAAACTCATTTCTCCCACATTAACTCCACTAATATGTGCTAAATAGAGAGATCTCGGGGCTGGGATGGACACAATGCAGCTAAGCAGACACGCTAGAGGGATTGGGATGCTGGTAGTGCGGAATTCTTGCATCTAAGCCACTGATGTGCCAACATGCCTCCTCCTAAATCTTGGGCACCTCTGCCAGCTCCTAGCAGCACCAAATCCCTGTCATCTCCAACTACACCCCCCCCCCCCTCTTCCTCCTCATTTTTCATACATCCCCAGTGAGCCTGCACACCTGGGTCTCACTCTCTCTCTCTCTCTCTCTCTCACCCTTCCTCTTGCTGTGACAGTTTCCCGCTTTCTCTGATGCTCGCCCCTGAAGGCGCCCCTTGCTCAGCATTGCACCCTGGAAAACACCAGCAGCAGCTCTGGCAAACCGCACACATTCGGACACAGCTTACCAGGACACATTTGATCCTCACACTTCACCACATGAGCACCAGTCCACACACACACACACACACACACACACTAAGCATACAGCAGAAGTCTATGTAACATTATACCTTTTAATCTGACTCCTTTGCAGCTTTGGCAAGTGGGTCATCTGTGCCCGGTGTTGTGCCCACAAGAGTCAGAGCAAATCACAATTGGTTTTGGTTGTCGTTCCTCTGAATACATGGAAGCATAATTTGATCCAATTAGGTAAATAAATAAACAATATGCCTTCTGTTCCATGGCCTTAATGCACTTATAATGCATCCCCATCCCCCTACCACCCGCCGGAGATGTGGTGGAGGGTAAACCATGCAACTAAACCCACTTTACCCACCTTTCATTTGCTGAGGCGTTAATTGATGTCATTTTCATAACAGGCTGCATACAGCATTATTGTATTATCCTCTCAAATTCCTTTAAAAAAGCAGCTCATTGCTTGTGTAGATGTGATTTGATAACAGCAGCAGGTCACAGTTGCTTACTGTATTATCATATTAACACTATTAAACACTTCATAGGCGACCCTGTGGAGTAATCACTACAACACCCCTATAGGGAATTACTATGGCTGACATTATGCACTAACCCTACTGTATATTAACTTCCTGTTCTATGATCTTCCTCATGGTGACTGCTGGGATTTGTTCGCAGCTCATCATCTTCTATGGTAAATTGCATTAAACATTGACTGGAGTTTGGCAGGTGAATGGGAAAATACACAGATTTGATAAGAAAAATAGCCTACATCACTTGAAGCAGCAGCAGCAGCAGCACAGGTCAATAATGATGAGTTTTGTTGTTCTACCATTTTATTCTCTCTCTCTCACTCTCTCTCCATCTCTCTCTCTCTCTCTTCTGTTTTTCCTCCTTTTTTCTGGCTGTGTGAGCGCTAGCACGGTGACAGATGGCGAAGCCGCCCCCCTCCTCCTCCTCCTCCTTCTCCTCCTCCTCCACCACCACCACCACCACCTCCTCCTCCTCTCTCTCTGCCTCTCTCTCTCTCTCCCACCATCTCTCTCTCTCTGTCTCTCTCTCTCTCCCTCTCTTCCCCCGGGAGGGCAAATCTCTCCGAATGCGGGCGCATGTCAATCACCGGGCTCTCCTGTGATGGCTCTTGCCGGTGACGTGCCAGCCATATGGGCGCTGGCATCACAGCCTTAGCTGGTATGTAACCCCGTCCCCGGTAGCTCACAGTTGCCACACGCGCATCCTCCCTCCCTCCCTCTCTCTCTCTCTCTCTCTCTCTCCCTCTCTCTCTCTCCTCCACACACACAAACACACACACACATACACACACACATACATGCTCACTCCTCACTCACACACACAGACACTCTCAAGACGCACGTTCAGCTCGCAAGCTCCGGTTATTCGAGTGCGCGCGCTGGGGAGAGAGGCACCACTAAAAACAACCCATCAGAGCCAAAAGGAGGAGAGCTGCACGCTGCTGCCTGCACCTACACACACTGATAGGGAGCGTTGGTTCGCTCACTGGTGAGGCCCCTGAAGATGGTCTGAAACTCAAGCGCAGTTTTTTTTTTCCCTCTCTCTCTCTCTCCTTCCTATCCCCCGTGAAGAGCTCCAGACGAGGTAAGTTGGAACATAAACAACAACATTAGCAAGGGGGGTGGAAAAAAAATTTGGAAGCTGAAGCGCAGGTCCAAAATGGAGGAGAAAATTAATCTAATAAACAGATGAACAGATGTATTTTTAATGTTCATCTGTGTTTGTTTTTGTTCTTTTAAGTAGCCTGTTTTTGCTTAATTAAGGCACCTTTATCTCTTGTAATTTGTAGGGTAAATGCTAATAATTAACTGGCATGAATCCATATGGAAATGTAATGTATAGTCGCCCAGTGTGTGTCTGACTTTGCTCCAGTGTGTTCCTATTGATCCTCAGTATATAGGCTCTTTACAGAGTCTTAATCTGCTAATGGCATATTTTGGCAAAAATGTCATGAATGGGTAAATATGGCATGTTGGCCAATTTGTTGGATTTCCTTATGAGATGCACAAAATAGCTCCGCACTCCATCCCCCTCTCTCTCCCTCTCTCCCTCTCTCTCTGCTTGCCCTTCAACTTTTGGCATCCATCTACCTGGATTATAAAAAGATAAAGATCAAATGCCACGCTTGAGTCAAAAGGCATCAAAAGCGACTCCCTGTCCCGGTTTCACACCCCTTTCCAGGATCATTTTCAGGGAGTAATCTTGAGGATTGGAGTAGCCCCTTTACAACAGCGGCGCACGGGCAGTAAATAGATCATATCGGACACTAATTTGATTTAGAGATTCCTGCGTCTGGACATTGAATCAGAGAAACAAAAGACGATGAGCGCCACAGATATCTGTAGAAGATTTTGATATGAGCCCCCGCTGCCTGAGCGAAGGACGTCCTCAAGCTTAATGGGAGATTTATTGATGGTTTTGTCGATGATTTGCACGTCCAATCTCGGAGCAAATGAAAGGGTGGGACAACGCCATTGACTGTGACAGGCGGTGTGCATTATGATTTATCTCTGTTTGTTCAATTTTATCTCCAACAATCTATCTCGACATAACGTTGTTTAAAGCACAGCCGGTGCTGCTCCAGGGGAGTAAAATGCATGCAGGCTTTTGCAGGTTATTTGTGTTTCACGAGTTGTGTCTTTTTATTTTTAACGAGGGCTAAAAGGATACAAGCGATTTCCATCTGTGAAGAGCCGCCTTTTAAAAAAGTGCTTTGAAATCATGCACTCGTGCATACTGAATTATGTGTGAAATCTATTTCGTGTAAGCTGCATGGTCTGTTAATTAAACGTTGTTGTGTTTTTTCTCCCTTCTAATTGAGCAAACCTCCTGAGCCTGAGATTTAAAAACTAGATTTTGCCCCTGGCACACCCCCCGAGATAATTAACCAACCATCACAGCCTACCTTACCACGGGCTGCGAGTCTATCTGCTGCTGCACTATAATAATAGATGGGAAGTGAAACATGTTAGGGAGGAAGCCAATGGAGGCTTATTGAAGCTGTCAAAGAGCACCTCTTCTTTCTGTGATGGGACTGAACTTGAAGTGGTAGGCTTATCAACTTTTGATTTTAGATTTATTAATAAGCATGTTTGCTTACTTTTAAAACATTAAATGTAATTCGTTATAACAATGGCCTACTCTTATTTTGAGGCATTTTGCGAAATAATTGGGATGCATTTTCTCCTAAATAAATATTCTATTATCATCATTATTATTATTATTTCATCTGACCAACGATAAAAAAAATGACTATTTTAT
The DNA here is from genome assembly GCF_027409825.1 of Scomber japonicus. NCBI lineage: Eukaryota > Metazoa > Chordata > Actinopteri > Scombriformes > Scombridae > Scomber > Scomber japonicus. The sequence goes on from NC_070595.1 coordinate 18,764,000, forward strand.
TTATTGTAAAAGACAGTGAAGTTTACCTTTCCTGGTGGCTACTGTTTAAAGGCCATAGTATTAAAATAGCTTTCTTATTACATCTTAAATTAGGAGATGTCCGTAAACCTTAATTTAATAATCTGCGTGACTTTTATGGAGCAAACCTATCAATTAAATAAAATCCCTTCCGCCGCCACCTCAGAGGAGAGGTGCAAGGGTGTAGATGAATAGTGCTGGAATGCAGCCAGCAGCGTATATATATGGGCGTCAGGAGGAGTGAAAGTGGGGGCCCCCGTGGGACCTGTAATGTGGCCCCTGCCGCTGGGACCCGCTGCTGAGAGGACGCGAGAGGGCACGCGGATGACAGCAGGGATTTAAATGGGGATCCGTCTGGCTTTAACCCAGTGTGAAGCTTTAAGAGCTGTTTTATTTCTCTTTTTTCACACCCTATACACATTTGCACTTTTTGTCCTGTGGGTGAAAAAAAAATAACGACTCTGATATTTAAAATGACATTTTAAAAAAACATTTCAAGCCTGCGTTAATAGTGAGATTTGTTGGATTTATAATATGGGACCTATATTGGGATGTTTATGGTGACGTGCACCGTAATGTGTTTAATTATATAGGCTTCTTTTTTTCTGGTATTGAGCCATTATATCTTCATTTGCTTATTCTAGAGCTACATAGACTCTGTGTGCATGTCCTGTGCTTGTGAGGCCTCGTTTTCGATTTCTTTTTCTCTCCTCCCTCCAGAGCCACAATGTTGACGAGGCTTTTCAGTGACCCCTCGCTGCTTCCCGACGTGCAGAAATACTCCGGCTGGGCGGAGGACAGCGACGATGAGAGCCAAGTCAAAGATGATGACCAGGACACACAGGACGATATGGATTCCTCTGAGCTGAGAGGAGACAGCCGGACGCATTCCGAACACGCTGGGGAAGACGACGAGGACGACGATGTGGAGGAGGAGGACGACGGAGAGGATACAGAGGGGGACAGGCCCAAGAAAAGGGGGCCCAAGAAGCGCAAGATGACCCCGGCCCGCATCGAGCGCTCCAAGATGAGGCGGGTAAAGGCCAACGCGAGAGAGCGGACCCGCATGCACGACCTGAACTCTGCGCTCGACAATCTGCGTAAAGTGGTGCCATGCTACTCCAAAACGCAAAAACTGTCCAAAATCGAGACACTGCGGTTGGCCAAAAACTATATCTGGGCCCTGTCGGAGATATTGCGCTCTGGGAAAAGGCCCGACCTTGTGAACTACGTCCAGACGCTGTGCAAGGGACTCTCCCAGCCCACGACCAACCTCGTGGCGGGATGCCTGCAGCTGAACTCCCGTAACTTCCTCACCGAGCAGCAGTGTCAGGACGGGAGCAGGTACGGGTCCGGCTCCTTCTCCATGCACTCCTACCCGTACCAGTGTGCGCGTCTCTCCAGCCCCCACTGCCAGCCGGGCTCGAACTCGCATCCCCTGAGGACACAAGGCTACTGCTCAGCTTACGACTCTCTCTACGGTGGGAGTGGTTCCCCGGAGTATAACAGTCCTGAGTACGAGGGGCCCCTCAGTCCGCCCCTGTGCGTCAATGGCAACTTTTCCCTGAAGCACCAAGGCTCCGCGTCCCCCGAAAACGAGAAGGGGTACCACTACTCTATGCATTACTCCGGCCTGCCTGGCTCCAGACCTACCGGGGCCCACAACCTGGTGTTTGGCTCCTCGGGGACCCGGAGCGGCATTCACTCTGAAAACGTCCTGCCTTACCACGACATGCACTTACACCACGAACGGGCCCCTGTGTATGATGAACTGAACGCGTTTTTTCACAATTAAAAAAGAAAAAAAAGAAAGAAAACGAAAGAGAGAAGCCTATCGTGCGTCCCTTTGCAATCAACAATCTATCCACGGCACACTTTTTTTGGAAGAAAAAAACAAAACATACCTACCAAGGATTTAGGAAATTCTGGAGAGGTGTTTCACTCTTTGTCATTTGTGTTTTTCGTTTAATTTATTCAGTGTTAAATTCTTTTGGTTTTGCTATAGTCAGGGATGTAGTGGAGGGCAATCCGTCTGACCCTATTGGTATTATGAGTAACAGAACATTTCCAGCTTTTAAAGGCTAATATAAATCTCAAAGAGGAATTTTGATTGAATAAAACCTACTAAGATCTATATGAGAATAAGGGAAATTAAATTCGTTTAAATGTTTTTTAAAAATGTGATTTGTGTTTGTATTGGTGGCTGTTTGCATTTACCTGAAAGTCAAAGTTTACCCACTTATTTATTTACCACTACATCACTGGCTACAGCTCCACCCTGAAATTGGCAGTGATTTTCTAATAAATCACTGAACCAGCTAATGCAAATCACATTTACTTCGCCTATACGTGCGAGATTTGGGATGTTTGGGATTTTTTCATTTCTGTAGGAATGCAAAGGTAAATGCAGATTTAAAAAAAAAGAAAGAAATGTGCTGGGTTGGGTTGTTAAAGGAAAAAAAAATCTGTTCTCCAGCAAATCAATCGTTTCGCATCTATGCAAAACCCAACGAGACCACAGAGCAAGGCAACAAGGCCCAGAGAGACACTGTACGTTTTATCAGCACTGTTGCTACACACACACACACACCTACACACACCTACACAACACACACACACACACCTACAGACACACACACACACACAGACACACACACCTACACACACACACACACGGGAATCAAAACCCAACAGATCTGACAATGGCTGGACTGGCCAAAATGTTATCATCTAAAAATGAAATGAAGTGAAAATACAATGAAATCAGACATGTTTCTCATTTTTTCAAACTCTGATTTATTCATATTACAATTGAACCATTGCACCGTAATTTTCTTTCAAAAATTAAATTTTGGTTCAATACTTTTGATTTAAAATGTACTATGTTGAATAAGTTTATTATTATTATTATTATTATTATTATTAATTAATTAATTAATTATTATTATTATTATCATTGCACGTATTTATTGTGTTTTGGGTTTTTGGGTTTGCAATGGATGTTAATAGTCTATGGAAAATGAAGGGATCCAATGTGTTGCTGAGCTTTTCTTTTTCTTTTCATAAAATTCAAGTCTTTCAACTTTGTATTCAACCAACTGTGTGGTAAAATAAAATGACAATAAATAAGACTGTGCAACTTGATTTCTATTTCTTCTTTCAGACCTCTAGAAGTCTTAAATAACTTTCCCATCGATGAGTTATTAATCATTCGTTTTTATTATCGACTTAAATGTCTCTTCATATGGAGCATGATGGATTTATTAAAATATGTCACTTATACCTATCCGTTTTTGTATTAGTCGATAACGATAATGATGCTGAGCAGGCCTGTTGTGCCACAACCTGCAGGAGTTCCTCTCAGTGCCTTTGGGGCCTTAATCTCATATACCCGGACAGGAGGGAGAGGGCAGTATTGTCACTCATCCAGATGAAGTAAATTGGTGCCAATGAGTCAATTTGCTTGGCGGATAGTTTGATTTTTATTCAGAAATCCTTTTAAAAAATGTATAGAATGATTTTTACATGCAGACACTGAAACAAAAGAGGTTTAGGTATGGACATTTGGAGAGTCCACAGGCTCATCAGAGCACCCTGCTTAACAAATACAAACAGTGCAGGTTAATTGATGCCAAGCGCATACGCATTCAAGGTCATCGTGGTGATAATCGAGATATTTTAGGACAGGATGTGAGGCGGGCATTTGTTTCAGCACCGCGGAGAGCTCCAGCAGCTGCCGCTTGGCTCCGTTTAACGGTTTTTTTTAGGCTCAAACTTCAAATGATCCAAAATAATTCAAACAAACTGTAAACAATATGATAATAATGCGACACACGATGTGCTTGTCATTCACTCCATATGCTTTAGAACATGCTGGCCACATTTACAGGAGGTATTTTTAGATTTTCTCCTAAAATATCCAAAACACACACACACGCGCACACGCACACACACGAACACACAGTTTCACAGCAGGAGCCTGCAGCCTATCACGAAGCGAGATTACTATGTTAGCAAGCTATCTTTGGGTTTAATTCAGGTTTTCCGGTATCACGAAGCTGGCTCACTTTTTTAATTGGGATATATCACCATGGCAACTTATGCGGAAAAGCTAATGGGTCACAACCTGTCATCAACCCGACCACTGACCAATCAGATCACTGGATAAAGGCAGTCATCAGTCCTACAGGATCGTGACATGGACACAAATCCTACATTTTAAATCAATTGAGAAAAAAAGCAAATATGTGTTTTTATATGTCAGTGGACACATTTTATTGTCATAGACTGTCTACTTCTACTTAAAACAAAACTTCTTTACGACACTGGACACATAATAATGATTTTTGCTGCATTTTAATTGTGCTAAATTCATTTTTATCCCTAGACATGAAGGCTGATTTTTACACTCTGACTCCATCACTGCAGCTCAGAATAACATGAGACAACTATGTAATGATAACTTCAAAAACGAAAGGAAAATAATCCACACACTGTTAATTGGCTCCCAACATTATAAATGCAACATTTGAGGTCACTGACTACTTTTACACTCTGTACTTCAGCAGCAGAAACTGTCTAGCATTACTTTTAAGTTTTATGACATATTCAGAATGGTTTCTTCATCATCTAACTAAATATTAAAAAAACACTCAATCTATTCAGTCATAGGCAATATAATACATGTATTTTAAGCCTTAACCTACTTTTAATATGTGGACATTATTTCTAGTTTTTCTACATCTTCTTATTTCTTCTTATTCTGTTGTATGATCATTTACATTTCACTTAAAAGTGACTTTTGTAAAACCCCTAAAGCAGAACTTTTCCTGAGTTAATTGATATCATATGAAGTACTTCATTGATAGTTCTGATTATGTTACTCGTAATTATCAACCCCGCCTCTTTCACGTGAACGCGCATCGTTGCTGGATAGGATAACCCAAGAGTTGGCTGAACTGGTTGATAACCAGCATCGGCGTACATGGTGATCCAGGACGGCCAAGTGAAACCAGTTCACCCAAAGAGAGCCAGACTAAATTGAATCAGGCCTCAGGTCACGTCAATGCATAAGGAATGACAGAATTGCAACTAAAAGAAAAAAGAAAGCAAGTGACAATTATAATAAAACACACCTGTAGTGCCTTTTTAAATAAACGAAATATCGACAAAAGAAGGTTATTTTTTCTTTTTTCTTCTTTCAAAATGTCTTAATTGTGGCGTTGTGATAACACCAGATTCATCTTTGCACCATCCGAGGATGCATTAAACATCACACATAAATTATTAAGACGCCTCCCGTTCATAGTTTCATCTCCTGTAACTTTAAACACACATTTCATATTAATGTCATATATTTTTATTTATGTGACATTTTCCGTGATGGGCTGTTGAAATTGATTAAATCGGGATGTTTATTGAATGTACAGTATGTGTTGAAACGGGTGAAATGGTTGGATTTCTCACACACACACACACACACACACACACACACACACACACACACACACACACACACACACACACACACACACACACACACACACACACACACACACACACACACACACACACACACAGTGAAAGGGGGCAGCCGTTGCCACCCCGGCTGGGTTTGGAGCGCTGCCTCGGGACCCATATGTTCCCCAAAATGACCTGGGTGCTCTCTGCTGCAGGAACACACACAGGCTTTTGGGTGGGCAGGGTGACGGTGGTGACCAACATCAATATCAATATTAATATCGATACCAGCGACACTGACAGTCCTAACTGCTTATTTTTATTTGAAATGAAAACGGAGTGAAATATCAGCTGAGGGTTTGGAGAGAATGACCACTGCTGGAAGGTTCAATGTTAATCTGGTGGTGTCAATTATTTAAATGAGGTTCAATTCAATAAAAAATAATACACATTCTTAAAAAGCAGAATATTTTTGACCATAATATTCTGTCAGTCATTATTAATTCATGCAGTCTGTTAAGTGATTTATTTATCTCTGAAAGTTTTAGAGTATGGATGGTAAAGAAATGCCGTCTTATTTTTTTTTAAACGTTTTAAACCTAAAGTACATGATATACATTTTTAAATTAGTTTCAATTAACACGTTCAAGTAAATATATTTCAATAAAACTAGAGTGTAATATATAATCAATAATAGATAAACTTACAGATAAATACATTTTATATCGTTTCAGGGATATTTAGTTCCATAGAAATAGTCTGCAGCATGTACTTCTAACGTAAAAAATATGCTGTTAATGCCCTCTAACTCTCCTTGAAAAATAAACTTGATAAAGATTAAAAGGTGACTAAAGATGACATCTTAATTAAAAAAAAAAATTAAAAATCAAATTTTGGCTGCACATAATACTAATACTCTGGAAAAAAGGCTCCTAAATGTTTTACATCATTCTGTAGAGATGCATCATGGCGGGACGTTTGATGGTGTAATGCATTAAATATATTTAATAATTCTTAAATCAGGTAATACATTCTGATTTATTTTACAATATTTCGTTTTTTTCTGGTGTTTTATCATCTTAATACATTTCCTGCTCAATCTTCCAGGTTGTGCATAAAAACACTGCTCTATATTACATACAATATGTTCACTTTGGCACGCGCTTCTACCTTTGAGTGTATTCATTTAGTAATAGTGTCCCTGGTGTGTGAGTCAAACCTGGAGCTCTGCAGTGCTGGTTCAGGTTCTGGGTCTCAACCCACCACCGCAAAAACCCCGAGGCCCAATCTGCTTTTTTTCCCCCCTACACCTTGCTGTTAGTTTTAGGCCTCTGCATTCTTCTATGGCCTCATCAGCAAAGAAAAGAAAAAAAAAGTTGCATGAATTTCTGGAGGAGTCGGTCCAAAAAGTGAAGCCAGCCAGCGGTGGGAGAGGGCATCTATCAAAATACTCTCTGACCCCCCCTCACGCCACCATCACCACCACTACCACCACCACCTCTATCTCTTCTTCCTCCACAGTCCGGAGAGAGTGAGAGAGAGTGAGAGAGAGAGAGAGAGAGAGAGAGAGAGAGGCTGGCAGGCTGGCGGAGGAGAGCCGTGCCAAGTCCCTTAATGTTCCCCAGCAGCAGCACCAGGAGCTCCGGAGAGGACAACCCAGTGTGTGCGCCAGTGTGCCAGTTCACCGGGCCAAAGTGGCACTGCTGGGAGGAGTCGATGTTTCTTTCCTAATTTTTGCAGCATCTGTTCATTATCCAGGACGTTTAAAAACGAGAGCGCTCATCCCGAGTAACCCTTCGCACCACACACACAAACACACACACGCAGATACACAGTACAGCTTTTTTTGTGTGTGTTGGCCTATGAATATGCATATCTACCTCTAATGTTGCTGTACATGAGCTGATGTACTGAATGAAGTCTGTGTTGCATCCTCAGAATTACACTGTGTTAACACTCCTTACATGTGCTAACCTTGCAACAGGGTTGGCACAAATACACAGACATACATTTGCATGAGTTATACACTAAAAAAGTAGCAGAAACTTTAGTCTGGTTAATATTCTGTTGTTATAAAAGCATTTTGAAGACGGTTGGAGTGTGAAAATGTCAAGAATTGGGGCAAATGTGTTAATTGGGCGACCTTTTGTTTTCTAACTTCACTGCCAGATGATTATACATTGACACGTCTGTTGAAACCTGTGTGTAACATACCATCAAACTGACCAATACTTTGATTAAGATATGTCACACATTTCTTTTTAAAATAAATAAAACACTAACAACTCATTTAAATGACAAAAAAAATATGACTCGCTATAATTGCAGACGTTGCATGTAAGATTTGGCTGAACATGAAGGAATTCACAGGTGTTTTTGCGTTTATGAATAAATCTTTTTTTTTCCTTCCTTATTTACTTCAAGTCTCACAAGTAGAGTTGAAATTTGCAGTCAGTTTTACTTAAGGAAAGAAAAAAAAACTTGCAGTGACACTCTGTGCTCCACTCAGGGTGAAAAGTGAGTGAATGAATCTCGCTGTTTAAATTATCATGTTCATGCCCACTCTTTTTCTCACTCAACTTGGTAGAAAAGAGAAAAAAAAAATCAAGAGTGTCTGTCCGACATAACAGTCAATAGTGCGATTATCTAAATGTCACATGTACTATGGTGTGTGAATACCAATTAACGTCTAGCTAAAATAATAAGAGTTTTTTTTTTGGAGGGGGTGGGGGGTGGTGGAAAAATGCAGATATCAGATAATAATTTTAATATAAATATGTGAGGAATAAATGTATTTAGGATTGAATGCAGAGAGGAGGAAAAGATAATCTGGGAGATTGTGAGCATTTGCAATCTGTTGTTGATTAAAAAACAAACGATGTGGCAATGCAGCTTTGATTTAACAAAAAAAAATGCATCTCTTCATAATTGTGAATAATTTATATGCAACCCAACAAAATGGAAAGAAAGAAGGAAGGATGTAAACATTTATGAACTTCTTTGACACCTGCTGCAAACAAGAAAAAAAAATTGTTACACATGTGCACAGAGGAAACAATCGAGCACACTTTGCCAGACTGTATATGCCAGTGTTCCCCCACGCTGCCAGACACGGGAGCGGGGCCCTGTCACTGGCAGTCCATTCAGAGGAAATTCCACAACATCTGTTTGTTATCACACAATGGGGCACGGTGTGGCACGGGCAGTGGGGCAGAAGACGAGGCGGAAGCTAAACTGAGAGAGTGCGCTATACTGCTGGAGGTCCTGCCATGGAAGGGGGTGGGGAGGGGCTTTCAGGATGTGGAGGTTGGGAGGAGAGAGGGGGAAGAACCAGAGCACCGGGTAGAGGTGGGGTGAAAAGACAGAGGTGGAGATCCGGGTGTGCGCCAGGTAGGTTTCAGGCCTTTGGCGGGTGGCCAGATAGGTTTTGCCGGGGTTTTGGGTGGTGCCAGATGTTGTAAAGGGGGTGTGGGGAGTTTGTTTAGAGACTTTGCCTACAGAGTGGAAGCAAAAAGTCTTCTTGACCTGTCCGACAGCTCTGCCTCGTCCTCACACGGAGGCCCCATGTTGCGGTATGCTCCGCAGAGGGTCCGGCGGGGGGGCGTGGCTGGCCCCTGTTTAGGAGGTTAAGTAGGAGCGTGCACTGGGACGCAACTGGATCAGAAGAGAGGAGGGGGTTTGGAGGTGGTCGTTGGTTGCTGGTCTGCACAGATGGCATGTGTGCGTGCGTGTGTGTGTGCGCGTGTGTTATGATAGGGTTGGATGATGCCCTGGTCACATGGGCAGCAGTAATTGGCCTCCATATTGACCAGTTTGCAGCGCTGGGGGGCGGGCAGACTCCCAGCTGGACCTGTCAGATGGCATCGCATCCACCTCACTGATCACCCCCCGGACGACCTCAGCACCTCTCCCCTTTTCCTTTCATCTCGGCCTTCTTCTTCATCCCTTCATCTCGCCTCCTCTCCGTCACCTTTAATCTCCCGTTGCCCGCCTCCTCTGCCTTCACAGGGATGACCTGGTCTGTCCATCACTGCCTCTGTCTTCCGCCCACAGCTCCTCCAAACTTAGAACACGAACTCTACTTTCAGTCTGTTGAGATTTGTCTGAGTTTTGTGTTCTTGCTTTTTTCTTTGCAGCTATTGATCTCCAAGAATTTCATAATACAGCATTTTTTCATAGCTATTCCAGCTGCTGATAAGTGACTCACACTCATAGTTGCTGATAGGTTAAGAGTAGGGCTAGACAATATTGATATTATAGGCTATCGACATCGTGATATGAGACTATATATTGTCTTAGATTGTGGATATTGTGATAGCGTGATATAACAGAAGTGTATATAGGCTGCATTTCAGTAAAATGGTGTAATTTTCTGAACTTACCAGACTGTTTTAGCTCTTCTATTTCCTGCCTTTACCCACTTTGTCATTATATCCAAATGACTGATGATTATTTATCAAAATTTAATAGTGTAAATATTTTGTGAAAGCATCAATAGTCATCCCTACAATATCGTTGCAATATCAATATCAAGGTCATATATATATAGTGATATTTGATTTTACCTATATCGCCCAGCCTCGGTTAAGAGTGAATGTGTACTTTTCTCCATGTGCTAAAATTTGGAAACTTTAAGGGATTAAAAAACACACTGATAGGTTTGAGTGGCAGAACCCTTTTTGAACTTGCTGGACTGACTCTTGAAATGAGGCAGATCATCTTAAAAACCCTCCTCACAAACAGATACGTCCTGAAAAAAAAGGACTAACTGACTTGCTAAAAGAGATTTTTTTTTTTTTTGCAGTGTTAGTTTAAAACAGACCTCTGTGTATGTGACTGACTTTTAGCGTGCTATCACCCTCCCACCCGGAGCAGTAATAGTGTGTGTTTTTGCTGTGAGATGCCTGACTGTGAGGAGTTAGCACTATAGAAAGGATTTCATCCCAGACTTGGCAGGGGAGGGTCTCTGGATACGCAGAGAACAATCGTCTCTCCTTCGGTCCTGTCAGCCAGCAAACACAGAGAGCTGGCACACACTCAGTGGGAAAAGAGCGGGAGTGACAAGGGGGATGGACAAACACACATACACAGATACACAGACACACACACACACACACACACACTCATATACATGTGTGCCCATCTTTTTTCCTCTCAGTACCAAAATGGGTTCTGATGATGCCGCTGGGGATTGTGGGATGACAGGCTGGTTCTGCGAAGTGGATGGGAGGACCTCATGAAAATAGTCTGTAAAATGACCACAGTGTTAGCCTGCTGTCAGACTAACAGACAGACAGAGACGACAGGGGGGGACGGAGGAGGAAAGGAGGAGAGAGAGGAAAAATAGAGACAGAGAAAGACAGGAAGAGATTGGCAGAGCAACACAATGTCTGCCAATGCGTGGCCCCAAAGCTCACATGGGAATACATAAGCGTTCTTGCATGTGTACGTTCAATATACACTCATGTGGACAAGTGTTTTGCTCCTGCAGCTCCTTTGCTATCTGTGTTTTTTTAATACATGTGGATGCAGAAGTGAAACTGCTTGCTGTGTGTGCATGCATGCATGTGCGCCTTTATGCGTGAGCAAGAATGAGGAGGAGGCGGAGGAGAGGTGGGAGAGGAGGGTGAAGTGTGTTTGTGTGTATGTGTGCAAGGAGGAGGAGGAGGAGGAGGTGATGGTGGTGGTGGTGGTGGTGGTGAGGGGGTGTGCACGTTTAAATTCTGTGACATCTGTTCATTACAACTAGAGTGTGTTTATTTTTATACAGCCAGCCACAAGCAGAGAGCTCGACTGGCACCGCTGGTTAATGTACCAGCCCCGCTACGACGGCAAAGCAAATGAAATATTAACCGGCAGACATAAAGAATGAGGAGAGGAGCGAGGACAAAGGGAGAGAAAGAGGGAAAATGATAAGATAATATGTGACAAAAATGCGCACACGGTGTCTCCACTCACGCACACAAAGTCCCCGTTCTGATCTAATTAAGGAGACAAAACACAATCAACAACTCAGAGTGGAAAGGCCTAGAAAACTGCAGGCTATGTGTTGCCGTGAGAGAGATTAGCGACATGAAAATGCTTCAAAACAGGTGATTGGTTTATCTTTTTGTGTTCATCATCTTCAATTTGAATTCATAATGCAAATGTAAAACATCTAGTGCCAACTTTAAAGCATTGACTACAGAGGACACTGCAAAGCAACAGATATCACATAGAATTAGCCAGAGAAGGAGAAGAAGAAGAAGAAGAAGAAGAAGAAGAAGAAGAAGAAGAAGAAGAAAGAAGAAAGAAGAAGAAGAGTCAAAAGCCATGCTTCTGTTTGAAGGTCACCTCCTTTATGGTGCATGTAGCTTAAATAGTGTGTTAAGCAGCTAGTTTAAGTTGCCCACATGTACCACAGAACATGAACTCATTCATCCTGCATGTATTTTTGATGCTATATCCATTTTTACATCACTTTCTTAATTCATTAGTTTTTTTCATTGAATTGGTCTTGTTATAGGAGCATCATTTGTATATTTGTTGTATGACATACATTAGTTATAGTGTATGTCCGTCTTTCATATGTGGCTCATTGTGACGTGTTTATTTCTACTTTGTTTTTTCATGGGTGACAAACTAGCTTCCTCTTCAATAATACATCTGTTCAGTGGAAATGTGCAGCAGAGATGCTCGGTGTGACCGCTGCTGAGGTCACAGTCCTGTAGTTCAGCTGAGGTCACTCTGTCCTGCTGCAAAAACTCTTGACCATTAAAGTGAACTATAGCAGACAACAAGCACCCCCCCCTTATCCTTCTCCTCCTAAACCACCCCCTGCCCTCCCTTCTCTTCCAACTGCCCCCCAGACCCACCACTCCCCGGCCCCACTCCCGTGCTCCCCTGGGACGGCCTGCTCTGGAATGCCGCTCATGGGGAAGAATCTCGCTGCAGGCGCTCAATATGTCACATATGTCTCAGAGAAAAGAGGGAGACAGAGAGGGAGAGGTGTGACAGGTATAGTGGAGAGCTTTTACACAGCAATGACAGGTTGTCTGAGTCTATGTCTATGTGTGTGTTTGTGTGACAGATTCCCAGATTAAAGGTTTAAAGGGTTCAGATTAACAAGCTCAGGACACAGTGCCCCCGCTCTGAGCAAAAGGGAATTAGGATGGCATTAACGTCTACTCTGCACCAGCACATTAGCCATTCATTACCATGTGGTTGCACAATCAGTACCAGGCCGCCCCTCATTTCCTCTCCGTGTTAACCGTGTTATTGCATTCATGACAATGTTAACATGTTTGGATGCCTTGTTATTCATACACCCTTATCAGGAAGTATGATTTAACGTATCACTTATCATCAGGCAGTTGTCACTTGGCATTTATTTTTAGATTTTTTAAGAGGTGAAATATGAAAAAGACATGCAGCAGTGATAGTAAAAGGTATATATAACTTACTAAATATGTAAATCATGCAAAAAATAAATAAAAAAGAACACAAGGTAAAATGTTGGACTTCTGATTCCTGCTGGACTCTACAATGTTCACTTCTTGTTCTGCATGCAATTTTAAAATGAACTGATTATTATTATTATTGCATCAATTCTGGGTGTCATTTTTAGTTCAATTACTGAAAACGAATGCAGTCAAAGCCAAAAAGCTTGTAAGCCTCAGCTGACCTCCACAGTGCATTGAACTCTGTGCACTATTCATGTCAAAAATCTGCTTCGGATTGCTCCGCAGCACCAAATACACATGCAGGTATGCAGGTATCCCAAAAATACAGACAAAGATACAAAAATACAAAGATACATGCAGAGACACAACACCAAAAGCAGAGCCAATCTGTGTATGTGACAAGGTTTAGGACTTGTTTGGATGAATAACTGTGATTATAAACATGAACGGTGGAACGGAACAAGTCACCAGTGCCCATTAAGAATACAGTGAGACAAAGAAGAACTTTAAAGTGAAAATGAAGGACTGGCTCAGTGAGAAATTAGAAGTTTAAAGGCTGTTTGATGTAAATGATTTGTAGTTCTGCTGTTTTAAAGTCACACATTACTGTCTATTGTAGATGTTCATTTTCTATTGAGCTTCTTCTTTCTACAATGGATGATATACTTGTGTTACCCTGTTTGACTTTTATTCATGGTTTAGGGTCAGACTCTCACCTCTTTCTGAAGAAACCAAATAAAACCAGACTAAACTAAACAAAAAAAGTAAGTAAACAATAAAACATTTTTTTTTAAATTGACAAAAAGATCTTATTAAAAATATTAAGCACAACAGATTGAAGGAGCAACAGGCTTAATTGGAAATGTGTTCCTCAATTTCAGAAACGTGTGACACGAGCTAAAACTTCTCAACCTGTTCCTCATTTTGTAATTACACTAAGTTATCGCAATAAATTTGTCATTGATGTAAAGGCCTTAAAGAAGATGTTCCATCTCATGCAGAATAAACAGGCCAGATTCATTAAGGCACGGCATAGCTCTCCACTGCAAACTTTCCTGTGTTTCCTGTGAGCCTCCGTGTGCCAAAAGAGATGTGAAGACATGGATTGACACACCATCTCTCCTCCAAAGCCTTTCTCCTCAGCCTCGCCAGATTAAGGGATTACCAGGCGAGGCGAGCACTAAAGCTGGCTAATTCTCACCCAAGCACAGAGAGCTAAGGCTACCCAGAGCCCCGCGGAGCCCCGCTCTCCTCACAGCAGCTGTGTGGTGGAGGGAGGGAGGGACCGAGCCCGAGTTCCCTCTGAGGAACCAGAGGGAAAAAATGAGTGAGGAATCAAAGCATCGCTCATATGACTCTCTCCATGGCACTGATGACATTTTGTCAATTAGTACAAGTTGCTAAAAGTTTACAGATCAAACTTTTGTAAACTGCAAGTATACTTTTTTCCCCCTCTTGCTATTAATCTCACATATAATATTTTCAATTTTTAATTAAATTTTTAATTTTTGTGCCTTCATATGTGTGATGTAAACATCTGCAGCATACAAATCTTTAATTTTTCTGCTTTTCTTGTCAGTGCAAATATTGTTATTGTTTTTTCTCAAACATAGCCATTTTTCTTCAATATCTTTCAATATTACATTACAGGACAGAGGAGCATATATAGGAATAATAAAAGTTTTAAAAATTTATTCCAGGTTCATCTTGACCTCACTTCACTTCAATAAATCTGGATTCTTGGCAATAACACAACGATTTCTTGCATTTTACAGCAACAGTATCCAAGCAACGTTCGCACTGTTTAACTGAACACAGCAATGTCACCTGTAAACATCCCCATCTAGAGGTATTCACCTTTTTTTTTAAATTAACTGGTACTGTAGATTAGGTTAAACCCATCCCACATTGACAGGCCTTGTACTTTATAATGGCCTAAAAATACATCTATAGCAGTAATAAACTGATTTAAGGTTCATCAGGATATGAAACAAACATACGTGAATGTCTTTTATTACTTTCTTCTATATGTCACTTTTAATGGTGTCTTTTAAATGTGCTTTGTTGCTACAGGGAATTATAATGCTCCTGAATCAATCAATCAGAGAAGAAAATGAAGCGCCCGACCAACTACTCAAACAATGAGACAATGAGAAAGAATGAGAAAACAGAGTACTGTATGTATCTGTCACAGAGGCTGCTTACTGTCATCTTTGGCATTTTGGTGCTTACTGTCATCTTTGGCATCTTTGTCATCTTTGGCATTTTGGTGTCATTCTGCAACGCCAGCGATTCACAAAAATATTTACTACTTCAGGTTGGACGAATGTTGGAAATTTTGGCGGGGCACAAAGGCATGACAATGAGGTGCGGGAACTAGATTTCCCAAAAGTGTTCCATCACAAACACACACTCATTCATCTTAAGTTTTCAGTGCACTGTGGAGACTGAAAGCAAGCAAACGTCATCCATCTCAGTTCGTCTATAATGTTCTGTAAGGTAAACAAGAGGAAAGGCAGTGAAAGAAAGCGATAGAAAGAGAGCGAGAGAGAGGGGGGGTAAAGACAGAGGAAGAGAGGGGCCACGGTTTGGGCGCGTGCTCTCCAGCGGGCAGAGGACAATGCAGAGCTGGCAGAGTCGGTGCCTCGTGCCAGAGGGAATAGAGTGCCACATGGTGCCCCTTATGAGCAGGGCCAGCCTGGAGGGGGATGTGGGCCACAATGCATGTACGCGTGTGTATGTGTGTGTGTTTGTGTCTGCTTTTGTGCATGCACGTGTACGTACATGTGTATGCGAGGCCATCCATACGCATCAAAGGTGTAGAAACACGGAAAATGTGTTGCTGAGTTTTAGGTGTAATATATGTAGATTCATGTGTGTTAAGAGTGTAAAACTGCTTGTGTGTACGTGAAGGAGGGGAGGGTACAGAGAGGTGGGGCACAGGGTGGGTATGTGTGTGTGTGTGTGTGTGTGTGTGTGTGTGTGGTGGTGTGTGTGGAGGGTGTGGGGGGGGGGGATCCCAGTTCCCTTTTGCATCTTAAATTCCTCAACATCTGTTCAACCCTTCTCTGTGGTAGCAGCAGCGGGTTGTGATGTCTGTGTGTATGTGTGCGCATGCATGTTTATGTGTGTGCGTTGAGTGTTCGTGTGTCTGTCTGCATATGTGCATGCTCTGCTGAAGGTGCTGGTTGTTACCCGCACCTTAATTAGAAGGAGACAGAGACTCATTTTCAACAATACTTGCAGGTAATGTGAAGCACTCGCAGTGAATACAAAAAGAGACCCATTCACCTCCAAAAACTGCGACGCCTCCTCTGCTCCCAGGACTGTGACCCAAATTACATCTCAAGTTCAATGCCTTTAATCGAAACCATAATGCATGCTGCAGGTCACCCACTCAAAGCCACGACAACATGGAAATACTCTCCTCATCAAACACGGTGGAAAGATTAAGGAGTGTGGCTGAAGCAGGCCAGCGTATAAACCAACTAGGTCAGCCTGAATGGCCCAGGAGTGTGCACGCCTGAGTGCATTTAGTCTTCTAGCACAGATTTGAAGTAAGTCAGTGAGAGATGTGGGTTAGCATTAGCATGCCATGTGCACGTATGAATGTGGAATGACAAAGATCTTGGAAATGAAATATTTAGGTCCCGTGTGCCATCTCTCCTGGGCCAGAGCCACACGAGTTTCAAAGCGCAAACATACACAGCTCTGGGGCCTGTCTGCACTGGAGGTGAGCACGTTTTCTCAAGTACTGTACAGATTTGAGGTGCTTCACTTGAGAATTTTCATTTTATGCTACTTTTCATTTCAAGTCCACTCCATTTAAGAGTGAAATGTTTTTTTTTTTACAACACTACATTTATTTTAGAGCTAGTTTTCTTTGCAGATTAAGGTTTTAAATTTAAAATGACTTAAAAGTATGATGCATTGTTACAGATTAAATGACTAAACAGCATATGGAAGGTGTTCTAATTAGCTCCATCTCAACCAGCAACACTAAAATGCAACTGACACATTAATGAAATTGATTTTTCCGATGACATCTCTGTACTCTTAGTAAAAGAGCAGGCAAATGCACACCAAAGTCTTTGTAAGGTGCTGGTAGGAAGGAGAAGAAGGAGAATTCAGACAGATAGTTCAGAAAAAAGTAGTGCACACTCCACTCCATTTTTAGCATTTTTAATCATAAGCATTTCGACAAAGTCTTTTTGAACTTTGTCGAAAATGGAGCCGAGCATGTGGTACTTTTTTCAACTTATCTCTGCACTCTTCCTCAAGTAAAAGTTTCACTGTGATTTGCTACTTTTACTTAGGTGAAGGATATTTTTTTCCACCACTATCTGTGTTTATCTACACAGTAGCAGATATAAAATATGAAGCACAGAAACGTGCACACAAACACACATCCATGACCTCTTTGACAGACAATATCCATTCGGCACCCCTCACTAACCCGATGCCAGTCTAATGCCACCTTGATGCCAAGCTTGCCAAACTTATGTCACATCAGAGCAGACCCAGTGTCAACTCCTCATAGTACATATGCCAACCCGATGCCCTCCACATGCCAACCTCATGCTACATCGGTGGCAATCCTCAGACAACAATATGCCAACGGAGGACCTCTGCTTGGCCCAGTGTGCAAATCCCCCGGCGGTGGGCACTGGGTGACACTGTATGGGAAGTGGAAAAGGTCAAAAGTCACTAGTGAATTAGGGTTCAAAGACAAATCTGTCATTTTGGTTCTTCTTCATTGGATGCAATTAGCAGCAAAATCCTGATCCCAAGCCCCGCTTAAGCTCTAATCTCAGAGTCTGTGGGTTCCCTCCAGTCTGCCTGTCTACCAGCCTGTCTCCCACCAAAGCCCCTCACCTCTGTCTCTCTCTCTATCTCTCTCTCTCTCTCCTGATGCCTGCTGGCACTTTGGGAGCAGTGCCCCTCCAATCCCTGTACCCCCCTCACCACCACACCATCATCACCACCACCACCACCACCACCACCACCACCACTACACCCCCCCTCCCATCCTCCTCTCCCTCCCTCCCTCCTCCTCCTCCTCCTCCTCCTCCTCCTCTGGATGCCAGCCGACGGCCCTCACAGTGTGGCACGCCATCTGCTGCCGCCCGCCCCGGCAACCCAACCACCCCTCCCCTCCTCGCTAACTCGACCTCCCCCACTCCCCCCCACCCCTGCAGACAGCAGCTACCCACAATCCCCCTATGCCTCAGCCGCGCGGCGCATAGAACAGGAGGCTTTCGCACAGATCACTTCACCCCCCCGATGCCCCCGCCAGAAAGGAGGAAGCTGGGGAAAGTGTGTGTTTGTGTGAGTGTGTGTTTGTGTATTTGGTGGGGTGGGTGGGGTGGGGGGCTTATAGACAATGTAGTCAAGCTTTTAGTTCTGCGTGTAAATAAAAACAACACACATAGCGTACAAGCATGCACACACTCACACTCAAACACTAAAACACATGGTACAACTACTTCAATTTTGGTTTCTTGCTGAATATGCATTTGTATTCAATAGTCTCTGACACACACACACACACACACACACACACACACACACACACACACACACACACACACACACACACACACACACACACACACACACACACACACACACACACACACACACACACACACACACACACACTTTTTAGTTCTGGAGGTTTTTTTCTTTTTCTTTCTAGTTAAAAAGGGACAAACAGCACTTTTAGGCCTTTAAATTACAGATATTTTCATGGATACAATTGAAAAGGTTGACGTAAAGAATCAGAGTCAACTTTTAATTATTGGTCAAAATATCACTTATGTAAATAAATCCTCATCATTCACTTTCACTTTCTATACATTTTGTTGTTGTCTCATAAAAACGTAAGATCTGTTAAACTGGGAATGACTGGGAGGGTTCCTTATATGTTGAGGTTTAGTTGTGGTGGCATTTAATCTACAGTTGAATCTCGGATTCTGCCTTTAATGTACATGTGTGTTAAAACCTACATGCTTCTCTTATTCACACACACACACACACACACACACACACACACACACACACACACACACACACACACACACACATTATTTGCTATTATTTTTTCAGAACATAAAAGACAGCTTGACAGAGGGATAGCGGACATGACAGGAAATCATAAAACCTTATGACGGACACACACACACACACTGCTGCTGTTTGGGATCTGATGGTGTGTTTGTGGCAGAGCTCTCTGATCATCGTTTAGCTTTGAAAAGGAGGGAGAAATAAGATGAGAGACATCAAACTATAGCAGAAGAGAGAGAGAGAGAGCGAGAGAGAGAGAGAGCGAGAGAGAGAGAGAGAGAGGCTTCATCCATCTTGTGTGGGTATGGAGCCTCATGGCTGGCACTCTATCCATCAATGAGCGCAACATTAACTCTCTGGATCAGAACCAACATCCCCAGATCTCTCTCCATCTCTCTTCCCCTCCCCTCACTCTGCTAAATACACACACCAACACACCAACACACACACACATTAGTATTCTACTGCCATCCATGACAAACCTCAACATCAACCTCTCTACCTTCCTCTCACACACACACACACACACACATTAAGATCCTGTTATGTTCTGTACTCATCCCAAACTCTCCTACTCTACTGAAAGAAATCAGATATTTTTATGTTTTGCATGGTCTTTTATCTCTCTCTACACGCCTTCAAACAACCCACCACCTAAACAGCTAACCTCCACTGCCCCTCTGATGTCTACGTGTGTCTCGATTCACCTCCTCTTTTCTCTCCAGATCTCCTCTCCACTGATCTGCCTGATCCGCTCCTCTCTTTGTCTCTCTCCCAGTTGGTGTTAATAATTTAACTACTGAGCTGCTGCAGAGCTGGCTCCCATCCAGGCCTCAGATTGGCACTGTCTGTCTATTTATGACACTGTGTGGCGGCGCACATGTGTGGGATGTGCAAGAGTGAGAGGAGGACTGTGTGTGTGTATGTGTGTATGTGTGTGGGTGAGTACGTGCATGTGTTTTCCTATTAGACCTCAGCCAATAGCAAATTAGCATCCAAAGCCACAAGACTGTTGCCTAAATTGAAGTTAGAAAGAAAGACGTGCGTTACAAGCCCTTATTCTTCGTCCAGATTTCACACTGTAAGACTGGATTATTTAATTTACTATACACACACAAGGTGGTTTGTATCAGTGTGGTAAGTGAGACACTTATGAATAGCCAATCACAATAAATGTTATGTCTAATGTGATGTAACAGTAGTGGGTGTGATTATATTTTTAGTCTTGGTGAACAATCTGGAAATGATTTAAAGCTGACAAAATTTAAATTATTATTTAACAATTCAAATGGATTTCACACTTTATTCTCTTTGAAATGAGATGAAAATGACATCCTCATGACCTTCAACTTGACAGATAAAGCTTCAATATATATTAAGACAGAGAGAAAGAAAAAGCAGAAAAACAAGACCTGATTGTGTTAACATTTTAGTTACAAACAAGATTAACATATAATATATACAATTGCACCCAGAAGAGAAAAAGTCAATCATAGTCATAAGTCAATGATCATCACAGTCAGAACATGCTAGAGCACTGGAGGGTATGGTGGAGTGCATGGGGAGAGCATTAGAGTTATAGAGGAAATGAAAAGGCAAAAGAAGAAGATGACACCTGTGCCGCTAATTGTTAACTCTTTGTTAGCATGAATGGTTTAATTATGCTAATATCACATACTCTTGCTAGTTGCCTAACATTAACAAGCCCGTGCTAGTGTGGGATGGTGAGGGGGGAACATATAAAGCACACGTTCAGCTACACAGTAATTTGCACCATTTTCATTGTCTCATTGTCTCTCTCAAATTTAAATTTGAGTAAAATTGTTGCACTACTTCTGGTGCAGTGAAGCATGTGTGGTATAAGGTTAGTGTTAGCTCAGCTGTTAATGCTACGTTACTGTTAACACAAAGTAACCCTGTCAAAAAGTTAATGTTACCTCATTAACCCTGCAAAGGTGCGTGTGTGTTTATTCTGGGTTGGAATGAAAAAAGTATCAGGACAGCTGTCCAAATTAGGACTGGGAAGATATAAACAAGTATTCGCTAGTAAATTAATGATTGTTTTTTTTAAAGACTACACAATACTTATTTCTTCAAATAGACAGCCTGTGCACATATGAACAAAAGGAATAGATAAAGAAAAGCAATAACAACTGCTAAGAAATCATAGATATGGTCCCTCAATCTAAACTAAAAAAGTTGTTTTTATTGTCATATTGGAGAAAAATGGACGTGTAATCATTTGCAGAAAAGTGTTAAAGCTCCCACCCCTAGTTCGAATACACCAAAATGCAATTGCTTAAATCACACTGTAATCACAGATCAAGGAAAGGGACAGAAAGAAAGAAGAGAGGAGGACAAAATCTAAGCAAAGAAAACGACCACGAGCAAGTGGAGGGCAGGGACAGTCTTAAATTCATCAAACTCAAACTCATTTTCAGTTATAGGGTTTGGACTATTCAGATATTTACACTCTAGAGACATGAATAGATATGAGAGGGGTTTTCATTATGTCTGATTTCAGGGCTCTTAACAACAAGTAATTGCCTCTTTGCCGTGTACATTTAACAAAAGATCTAACATTTCAATATGCAAAGGACAGTGGTGTCAAAAGCTTTTTAGAGAACAACTAGAAATGCTGGATAGATTTTTGTTGACTAAGCACAATAAATATTTATTCTCATGAATAGGGTTTATTCATTAAAAAGGACATTTTTCCCACATTTCATCTACAACACTTCATCAGCCTTCAATAAGATAGGCTTTAAATCTCTAAAAATACATTTCTTCTTTTTCTCAAGACTCGCCGCAATGATCCTAAAGAACAATTTTCCCAAATCCATCCGCGCATTACCTGAAAACACTATGGATTCAGACTGTTCTGAAAAAAGAGAGGTGACATTTCCGAAGCAAGTGTGTGACATGGTGTGAATCTCGATGCCACCTCCCACACCTCTCACCCTCCTACAATCCAGCCCACAAGAGAAAATCAGTCCAGACAGCTTACGCATTCACTTATTCATCCATTGGAATCAGTTAGGTTATCAAATCATGAACAAAACTTGAACAAGCATTTTTTGGACTTAATTTAATATCCAAAGAATTACAATTATACATTTTTTGGATGTATTTGTCTTTGACCTTGACTTTTGTGTGACTTATTCCATTCTTTGATTGCATTGCTTTTTGCTTTTACAGTAATATTTGTCGTCTGGTATCTTAAAGTGTAACCAGTACATAACTTTTGTTTTCATTAGTTTGTTTCCCACCAAAGTCATTGTCACATTCTTACAATATCATTTTGCCTGCAGAGCTGGTGTGCTGAATGAACGGGTTGATACGGCGTTAAGGATCCATAGTAAACAGACATATGCAAAGCCGCCCACCTCTCCACCTTATCTAAATTTGATATCTCATAAGGGCCTTTCACACTTGCCGGAAAACATAAACACACCATGAACGTCTGCATGCACACAGAACCTGCACTGTCATTAATTTCAGAGATGGAGGGAGGTCAGTGTACCAGACGGTGTTTGTGTGTCTGTGTGCAAGCATGTGTGCAGGCTCGCATGGCAGTGAATGTGTGCTCACATGTATGTGAGCGTGCATGTCAATTGGGGAGGGAAACATGCATGTGCACACACACATACGCGCACCGGTGTTGACAGGTGGCTGTGGTAAAGAGGTGGTCCCTGAGCTGGGGTCTGCCTGTCTCTGGCTGAGAGAGAGAGGAATAAAAAGCTCCCAGCAGCTGTCGCCCTAATTCCTCTAACACGGTGCTTGTGCTCTGATTAGAAAACAGATCTGGCCTCTAATTTACTCCTGACACCAACTAATGCTCTATATCTCAATCGCTCCGTCCCCGCTCGCCACTGGTCTGCCTGGCTGGACACACACACCTAGTGACTCAAAAGACTAGAAGACAAGGCAGATTTAAAAGCACACACAGGTACACAAAACAAGCAACAGAGCATGACTAGAAAGCCATTGAGCCCTCACCTCAACATATTGCTTTCAACCATACTGGTATTCACATGTGAGAGTCTGGATCTGCAAAACGACTAACCAGGCCTGAAGAGTCAAGTGTGTTGCCTCATGAGAGCCTGGGGGTTCCAAATTTGCGACAGAAAATACCCAAATCTGATTTTTCTACCAGATTTTATTTCAAATTGACTTGTGGAATAAACTAAGGACTGAAAAAGTTCCCTTGAAGCAGTGTTTTCTACCCTCAAAATAAAGCTATGTCTACTTGCAACTCTGAATTACTGGTGGTATTTCACCCCAAGTGAGGACAAATGATCTAGTAATTGAAAATAAAGCAAAGATTAGAGAAAAAAAAGCAAGTTTCTAAGTTTTGTGTTACTGCTTTGCTGAGCTTTGGGTTTTTGCTTTTGGTTTCTGGTTGAATACTGAATAATTTGAGCTTTTAAGGCCTCTGAAAAAGTGCAGTACATTTATCACAGGAGCCAATTTCCTCACATATTCAAATAAAATGATGTGGGAAGGAAGAATCACTGTTTGGTTGAACCTATTTGAGTAGAGGTCAGAAGTAGACATTGCTTTATTTAAACAGGTCACAAGCCAAAAAGGGTTGTAGACTGCTAATATAGACTTCAATTGCTCTTGTGGTCTTTTTTGATTAACATCGTATTATTTCAGCTGTCCATTAAGACCCTCTTTCGTAAATTCCTGCATCATTTCTAATAAACTTAAATATTTATAAAAAGGCAGGAAATGAGAAAGAAAGTACATATAGTAAAGTTGAAGCGGATGAGGGCGAGTTGATGTAAAGCGATGTTCAGTGTTACCAGTTTTTCATGCCAGCAGAGGAGGAGAGGCCGGCTGGGTGTCTGGGTGCCCTGACGGGGTTGGCCCAGCAGGGGGCAGAGGTGTGATGCAGGGAGTGGGAGGTGACAGCTCAGTGTCACACTGCACACAGGGTGTCACCTCACCAGGCTGGGAAGAGAAAGAGAGGGAGAGAGACAGACAAGCAGTGAGAAAAAGGGGAGAAAGTGGACAGGGAGTCAGAGAGAAAGGTGAGAGAACTATCTCAATCTGTGTGTGCGGGGGTGTGTCTGTGTGTGTGTGTGTGTGTGTCTTTATATGTTTGTGTGTGTGTTCTTGTGCTTATATCTTTGAGAGGACTCTTGTTTTTACACCTCAAGAGTAAGGACATTTTGGCTGCTCCTTACTTCTCCATGAGGCTGCTTGTCATGATGGAGATATACTGATAAGAAAACAAACATAATCTATTTTAATAGCCTCCCTTAATGTGTGTTGCTGCACAGGGTTTGTAGCAGGCAACTACTAGGCTTGGTTTTCTTTGTGTAAGTGATTGCATGCGTGTGCGTGAAATCCTCTTTTTATTTCCTCTTTCTTCTCTCTCTGTCCCCTGTATCTGTCTCTAGGGACTCACTTGGCATCTCTCCCTACTTTTAATTCTCGCTCCACAAACTGCTGCTGTCTGAACACAAGCTGGCAACACATACATGCGCGCGCACACACACACACATACATACATATTCTTGGGTTTTACAAATGCACCGGTGTAACCCCCCCACTCCCTCCATTAAAAAGGCATTCAAAGACACACACAGTGGCCCCTCGTCCAGTTTCAATGCAACTCACACGTTTGTCTTTCACATCACTGTCATCTGAAATATTGGAGGGGAGCTCACAAAAACACACAAGGGACATCAATGACACAGTACAAGTTGAATTCAAAGAGATAAACACAAATACACACAAGCTGATGAAAGACTGAGATGCTTGCAGCCTCCCAGGAAATACACACACACACACACACACACACATACAAGCACACACACTTCATCAATGACAGTAGCTGAGAGACATAGAGACAGCATTCCTGCTACTCAGAATACAAATCCGGTGTGAAAGCAAACACACACACATATATGATGAGCCCCCTAAAACAGAAACAGAAATCAAGGAAGTAAAAGGACATGAACATGAATATTTGTTTATTTTAATCCCTACTAGCGGCTCCTTCAGTTTCAAACCAGCATAATAAAATAATACCTGTCAGCGGCGCTCATGCAGCCAGCCGCACGCATACAAGTTCCCCAGCAAAAAAAACAAAAAACAAAACACACACATACACTGACAGGCAGACGAGCCCAACTTCAAAAGCGAGAAATAAATAAATTAAAAGAGGAGTCTGATAGGGATGAATAAATAACAAGAGGAGAGAGGGACGCAAACAGGAAGGAGAGACAGAGTGTGCAGCAGCGAGAGAGGAAGCAGAAAAGGGAGATGCAGTGATTTTTTTTTGGAAGGAGGCTGGAGGTGCAGGCGGTGAACTAGAGACTGTCACACACACACACACACACTTCCAATCTTAAGTTAAACTGGCATGCAGCAGCTCCACAGCTAAGATGGGAACACACTCCAGAGGTGATAGATAGATATCTGTATGCTCGTGTGTGTGTGTGTGTAAATGTGTTTGAGTGTGTGTGTGTGTGTGTGTGTGCTCTGCAGGTAGAAAGTGTTTGCAAGACGCAGCATGAGGCCGAGTGACTTTTGAGTTTCTCCTGCATTCTGTGCCTCTCCTTCTTTCTTTTTTTTTAATTATTTGGAGAAGGGTGTGAGTGTGAACGCAAATATGCAAATGAAACGGTTATTATTGCATTGCTCATCAAGCAGCGCGGAGCAGACATTAATAGGCTGATGAATATGCATGTGAAGTTGTTAATTAAGTTAATTATTCTGCTGAAAATGCATTCGTCTTCCAAGGACATCTTCCCCAGGATTCCAACCTGCTCCACTCATTAGTCATGCGATATTTTACACTGGGCGCTAGGACAAGAGGTAGGAAAGGGAGGGGAAGGAGGGGCCACCGAGGTTGATATGTATACAATATAAGGGCACCGCTGGTTTGAAGTCCACTTAAGAGCAGCAGTAAGAGCCTCAGAAAGAGATATAATGGCATTATAATGATGCCTAATCATTCATCAGCTCTTCAAAACTAAAGGGTCAGTGGAAGAGACAAAGCCCTGCACCCAGCTACAGTGGGGCGTATGCACTCCTAGTGGCCAGACGTTCGCTCCATCTCTGCTTTTCTTTTTCCTCTCCAGTAATTCCCTCTCTTCGCTGCTTTTCCTCTAATTGCTTATTAAAACCCTCTTAAATGAACTTTTTGTGCCAACTTTCCAACACATTAATTAATTGTTGTAGCCAATTAAGTGTCGCTGCGCAAATGAGCTTCAGCACAAATGGTCCTGCAGGGCCCGTCCACCCCCCCCACACACATACCCCCCCCCTACACCCACCACCACCCTCCTCCTCCACCACCACCACCCTCGCTCACTGCTTTCCCAGCAGCCCCTCTGCCCTTAAAGCGGTAGCATCAACACAGAAAGACAGAAAGAGAGAGAGAGAGGGGGACAATAATCTCTCCTGTCTCACGAAGCTCTTTGAATGTACTTGGTAGTGATGTGCCGAGACCTTGCAAAAGTACGACAGAAGTGCAGCATCATGCAGAGAGGATGATGTGTCTTTAGCTGGAGAGGACAAAAACTGTAAAAAGGTCAGAGAGACAGAGTGAGAAAGAGAAAGAGAAAGAAAGAAAGTCAGTGACTTCTTCTTTCTGTCCTCTCAAGCTTTCCTTTTCATAATTGATCACTGATTGAGCTTCAATTGTTAAACCGATAAAACCTCAGTGGACGTTGGATTCATACCAATGGAGGTAATGTGATATCAGATTATTACAGTTTCATGACCTGGCACGGATGACTTTACATAAAATTAACACACATCTGTATCATCTGGCCAACCCTAAAGCTCTTTGGTCGGGCCTCACTGCTGTTGAGCAATCAAGAAATAACGAGTGTGTGTGACAGCAGTTCCTCACAAAACTATAAACCGAGAAGAAATGGAGATGGTGTTATGGCATCAATAAAGCACGCCGGTTGCAGCAGTAAAAGCATATATCACTGCCGGGATAAAGTCAATCAATTTTTGAAATATCACATAAATAAGGATGTCGCCATAAATGAAATGACTGACGTTACCATTTTTTTTCCCCCAATAGAAGACAAAGAGGGATGAGATATTGTGCTGATGGAGGCAGCACAATTTACTGCACCATACAAGTTGCATTTACAGTTTAATTTTTTGTTTGCTCAACTATAAGGGTAAAGGGGTGTAAATTACCCATCAAAAACACCAATTATTTAAATCTACGTATATCATTTTTTTTATAATTTTCTTTCTTTCGTGATCACACTGTGTGTGTGTGTGTGCGTCTTAGATGTGGGACTGTGGGAGTCCCTGTCTCTCCTCACTGAGTTTACACATAGTCACTGATCAAACAGCCTCAGTCATCAAACTCAACATCAAACCGAAACACAACTCAGAGAGACAACAGCGGCCCAGATTTACACTACATAAGCACAAAGGAGCCACCACACACACACACAAACATATATGCAAGAAGTCTGCACACACACACACACACATACACACACTTGCAGACAGACACATAGAGCACTATTGTGGAGTAAGAGATATTAACTTGTTTTTAAGAGTCAATTAAGAGCATTTTACTGATGCAGATCCTATTTTTTATATTCAAATTTAATCTAGAAATTTATCACAGTAACACGTAAAAGCAATAAAAAAAATGAGTGATTGACTTTATGGAGTGCTTCAGCAGCAGAATTCATAGTTGCGTTTGGATCAGAGATGCTTGTTTCTACCTCTCAAACTCTCTGTTCATTTGGATGTCAGCATGAAAGTAAATAAATCTGAACTGCTGAGTGTCAACAACCTGCAGGCTCATCTACATACACGTAAAAAGTGTGAAACAAACATCCCTCCATGTTTGACTGATTTAAAATGTTTCCCTACATTGAAATACGGAATTAAAAATGGTTATGTTTGTCATCTGTGTTTCACTCTCCTTCTTTGTCCATCAATCTAATTTCTAAGTGCTCTTTGTAATCACTCATTTCCAGGTAGGTGTGATATGTGAGTGCTGGATGTGTTATTTTACTTAAAGTCTGTGTAAAGAAAAAACAAGGTGTTAGAAAATAATTGCTGGAAATGACTGTTAACTATTTAGTTCAGGATTGTGGAGACATTTAAGATGTTTCTCGCCATTACTGTGTTCAGGATGGGGTTTTTTGGCAGGCCTTAAGACAGCTGCACCTTTACATATAAAGGGGTAACTAGCATGCCCCCCCAACACTATATAAGAACCAGGCTTATAATACATTAATGTTTAACACTGGCTGGGTGCATAATCTGTTGTTTTGTGGGTGACAACCTGCAATACTGCATGCTAAACATTAGTATCCTAATGTATGCTGCAGTCACCACAGTAGATAAAAAACTTTCTAAGGAGACAGAAAAGACTACACTTAAATATTCTAGGTTGTTTTATCTGTTATAGGTGAGGTTTTATGATAAGCCCATAGTGGGTTTCTACCTAACCCGCAAGTGTTTTATTTCATTTAATGTTTTTCTCTGACTTTTATAATACAGATGTGCAAATAAACCAACCAACAAATCAATAGCAGAGTAGTGCCATAATGTTATTATATAATAAATACATAGGCTACATACATTTCCCCCCACACCTCTCTGGTCTTACCTGAGTTAGTAGGAGTCATGTCATTAGCTGTTACTGGTGAATGGATCCATTTTCGTTAAACGCAATGTTCAAGAAATGTAAAATCTTGCTGAAGCGTCCATTGGCTCCAGTCCAGCAAGAGGATATCTCCATGTCCTGCGGCACTGCAATTTTGTAGCGGCCCTCTCCGCCTCTCTGCCCGGGGTCACCCTCGCTGCCTCGGGCTATGTTGCCGACTCTACTGCGGTACAGACACACACCTGCGGCTGCTACATCCAGCTCCTCACCGGTGCTTTTCAAAGAAGCATTTAACTTTGACAATGAACTTCATTTAAAAAATATAACAATTCAACTCTTAAAAGTTTACTGGAAAAGGTGCCTACAGAATATAGGTGCCGAATTAAAAGTGGCCCCTATTACTTTATGTTTGAAATATCATCCGTGTTGCTTGGCTTACTCCTACTAACAAGTCCTACTTTAAAGTGTATGTTTTTAATGAGAGTTATTAAGTTTGGACCATTTACGGTTTATACACATGGAGGGACGGGACCCCACTGTCACTACTTCCTACCACAATGCTCTGAAGGCAAAATATCTCTTTCCCGCCAGCCGCCATCTTGCTTGTGTGACGTCATTTGGAGCCAGAGTCTGCGCAATGGAGTTGGGCTGTCAATCATGACGCCACACCCCCTTTTTATTTATAATAAAATAGCTAATTAAAAACAAACTTAGCAGAAAAGTGAGCAGCGTGATAAGAATCGTTGTGGAAAAACTCTAGATACATGTATAATGAATATATAGACTTAAATAATCTGCCGAATTTGTTCAAGTCTGGCAGATTTTACTAACTGCACAAGGAACAAACTACTCTATTCAACAAATGCACATTAATAAGGTCCTGACTGCTTTTAGAAGCTATGCACTCTACAAAAAACTGCTTTAAATTGGGGTTAAATTTGTGCCCAAAAAATTGGACAAAGCAAAATAAAATGTCATGAATACATTTTTGTAAGAATAAACTCAAATTCATTAATCAATTCATCAATTCATTAATGTTCTTCAAGTCCACCACAAAAAATCACTGGCTGACACTGAAGCGACGGCATTCAAAATGGAGGCTCCATTCTGCTTTGAATGCCGCCGTCGCCTGTCTCAGTCATGGCGAGTACGTGCCTCAGACTGGCAGCATGGCACATTTATGGGCATTCCCCATAAGGTGCCTTTCTGATTGATGGCACAGCCTCCTGCACCTCCCTCTCTTCACTCCTCAGTCCTGATTTATTCGTCTAGTCTCTGTGACTTGGCACTGGCATTGCCCACTACTTCTCCTGTGGAAACTCCCTGCGGGCACATTCACTATTATTTGGAGTCCCGATGGGCGAAAGCATCAGACAGAAACATACACACCCTCATACACACACACTACACTGTCTCATCTCACTCACACTGGGCCTGTGCTAGAGGGCAGGTGAGCCTCCCACTGCCTCCACTCTGAAAGGATCTCTCACCCAGAGGGCTCAGCTGCTTGGTGGGCCAGAGGGGTAAGCGGCTCTGTAAGCCTGCCAAGTGAGGAGTTGGTCTGGGTATGCATGAGGCCAATCCTCACAAAAACACACACACACGTGCAAACGGGCATGCACACACACACAGCCAGTCTGCGTGAACCTCGCAGGCTTCTGTCTCTGCCAATGT
The DNA here is from genome assembly GCF_027409825.1 of Scomber japonicus. Taxonomy (NCBI): domain Eukaryota; kingdom Metazoa; phylum Chordata; class Actinopteri; order Scombriformes; family Scombridae; genus Scomber; species Scomber japonicus. The sequence goes on from NC_070595.1 coordinate 18,794,273, forward strand.
GTAGTTTATGATCCTTGTCTGTCTGTCAGGATCTTCATAAAGAGATCAACCCAAGCGGTGAAGGAATCAACACATAAATAAGATTGATGTACAGGGAGTACTTGACATCACATATACTTATCCATATTAGGCAGTGTATCAGACACTATAAATTTTAGAGCTTACTGAGTGTCACAGTGAAAACGAAACTACAAGTAGTATTTTAAACAAGCATCCAGCATATTTTTGGCATGTACAAACTTAAATTGTAACACTATTTACCTCTGATCATGATGAAACACAGATTACATGTCTGAGGTAAGATTTTGTACAGGGTGTCCACAAAGTGTCTTTACAATTTAAAAAAAACATTACAAAAGCAATTGATAAAATATGCTAATCACATTTGTTCCATGTACTAAGTGGTTATCAAAGTTTTTAATGATATTGTGTATCGTGTATCGAACAAAGATATGGGACATCTACGACCTGAAGCAAAAGATCACTGATGCCATCGCCACCATTGATGAGGCTATGCTACAGCAGACATGGCAAGAAATCGAGTATGTGCTTCGTGCAACTAATGGTGCCCATATAGGGGTGTATTAAATGATTACATTTCCACAGATTTGTCTATTCATTTGCTTTGTAATAAATGTGTTAAATTGTAAAGAGACTTTATGGACACCCTGTATTACTCACATTGACTAACCAGCAACATAGTCTGGCTTGAATTCAATCAAACTACCGGCAAGGGTTTAAATAAAGGTGTGTGTGAATAAAATACTCTCAAATGTTTAAGTTGTAATTGTGTATATTCTTTACTTCATGTTTTAGGTCTTTATTATTTTATTATAAATTATTTTAAATGTGGAATTGTGTGATTTTTGTTCAGTTTTCGTCATACACCTGTTTCTCCTGTATGATCAATGACTGCTCGCTTGTTGCATTTATGGTCCAGGTAGCCTGTAGAGTAAAAATGTAAACGAGCTAACATGAGTTTCCACATCATAAGAGTAATGAGAAACAGTGGAAACCTGATGGGTAACTTGGCCGACACTGCAGTTTTCAGGCTTTTGTGGAGGCCTGACTGTGCAGACTTTCTGTAGTTTCAGCTGCAGCATGAGTGAATGCCTACCATCTAGTGGCCAGTTTAGAGAAAAACCTTCAGAAACACCAGAGAGACAATTCAACTGGTCGCATAACTTCCTTTAATAAACTGAACCGAGAAAACACATATTACAAAATATTCTTTTCTTTTTACAGACACGTGAAACTATTTTCTCCTCCCTTTTCTTTTCCAAAGAAAAAAAAAGAATGGAAACAGAATCATGGACCATCAATTTTTTTTTTTTTAAGCGTGTATCATTTTCTTTATGTAGAAAATAACTGCACCAAAAAAAGAAAAAAAGCTTTTGTTGCACAAGTCGGCAGGAAGGCGGAGGGGTGGGGGGGTAGACATGTTAGATGAGGCTTTCATAGCCCACCAGGAATAGCCGGAAAAGTCTTGTTTCTTTGTGTATGTGTGTGTATATGTGTGTATGTATACTTCAACTAGCAGAGTAGCGTGTATTATGGAGCAGTTGGGTCATTATGTGGTGGTTTAATCCATATTTGAGAGACAGGAACATGAGCACTACAGGCTTAGGCTTGATACTACACAGAGGATTACTGTACTGTATGTAAAGGAAGTAAAATCTTCAAGTGGGCAGAGAACACATCGCAGTTCAGGTGGATTGTTGACTGATAATATAATATGGAACCTCCTTTGTGTAAAATTAAAAAGAAAACAAAGAAAAACAACCCTGCCATCCAAAGCAGAAACTTTACCTACACTTCCCCCACTTAAGAGATCATTCAGGGGTCGCTGGGGTCACAAGGAGGCATAAGGCTGAAAACAGGGGAGTTAACCAGCGTTTAAAGTTCATCAGGAAACTTACAGTTCAACAGTGTTCTTATCAGTGCCTCAAATCTATCTACCTTAGCTTCGCCATATCTTCCAGGGCTTTTCATCACAGAGTGGAGGATTTGATTTTCCAAAACACTGATAACCTTGTTAGAAGTGGGCACTGCAGTGGACATGACAATCATTTGTTTTGGGGAGGGAAAAAAAAAAGAAGACAAATCACAGCTGCTTTCAAAGTTGAGTGCCAGTTGCATGGTGCTCAATTTGGAAGCCAACCTTCATTCAAGTCAAGGGCCTTCGGAGGACAGGAAAGAGTAAGGGAATGCAGGTGTTGACTGTCTTGTTTAAGGTCAGACCGACCAGAGTCTTAACACTGCCACCAAAGCAACACGTTACGGCTTGTTGAGAGTAGTGATGTTCATGACCATACCTGAAAAAGCCCTTAATCTCTTTCTTTTCAGTCCATCACAAAGTGACATTCATTTTCAAAATCTTTGATTCAACTTTCACTACCTGCTTATGGTCCAGTTAGTCATAATCTGTGGAAGTGCCTCTGCATTCTCCGTCTGCCTTTTCCCTTCAGGCGAGGATTGCTGGAGCTGTCCTACGATACCCGGGTCTGTCTCACCAGGGGATCGAGGGGTTCAGCGGGCAGCTCCGTGGGAAAAGCGTAGGTCTTGGTCCTTGGGGAACTGTACTGCGGAGGCAGGAGCAGCAGTCACCAGTCCTGCTGGAGCCTCAGCTGCAGCTGAAGACTTAGGCGGAGAGTCTGCAACCCAGGGTGGAGGGGGCTGTCCCCGGGCTGGAGTGTCCACAGACGGAGAGGGGTTTTTGCTGCGCTGAGAGGCCCCAGGTTCAGAGTCTTGCTGAGAGATGAGCTGGAGCAAAGCGGCTGCCACGGCAGGGCTGATGTCCTGGCTGGGTTGGACTTCTGACCCAGCCTGCTGGGCGTCTCCGAGAGCTGATGGAGGCGGCCCGGGAGGAGAGGGTGGACGCTGCTCACCAGATGGAGGCACCTGGTTGGCCCCAAGCTGTTTCCTTTTTGGCACAGCAACATCTGAAGGGGGCCAAACAGGACAAGGACTAGATGTTAGCTATAACATGTATGACACAAAGCATTTCACTACAGACACATGGACATAAAGACAACACCATGGAGTCTTATCTGTCATCTTCTACATCCACTTTGCAATTAAAGAAAGTAAATATACATTAACTGAAGCACCCTGCACCATGTTGACATTCCTACCTTCACCACAAGAGGGAGAGCACAGCACCTAAAGTTGCATCTTCACATCAAGTACAGAATCAGCACCATTTCAGTGCATCTGTACTTTTTGTATTGTAATCACTTAACTTTATCAACCTATATAATTATGTAGATATTGTACAAATGCTTAAAATATTGAGACTTAAAACAAAATGTCTGATGTATTATCATGCACCTATTCAGGTATAGTGAACATCAAAGTTGATAATGGAAAAAAGTGCTGTTTTTGTACCTTTTAAGTGACTTATCACTGTCAAAGAACTTTTATTAAACACAGTAAAACATTTTTTTCCACTGTATGTAGGTAAAACTTAAACCAAAAAAATGCAATAATGTATATACAACAGATGCTGCTGTATTTGTTCTTCCCCTAAACAACCCCCAAAAATGAAAGGAATAATGCAGGAACTAGGTGAGAACACATTAGGAAGGGCATGTACAGTTGGATGAACAGAGAGGGTGACTCTGAGTAGGAGGATTTTTAGTATTACAAAGGGCAGGAAAAGATTACTAAACCAGGGTGGTCTCTTTTTTGTTTTTCTGTCCATTATAACATTGCAAGGCAAGGCGAACCAGGTATAACCAAGTATTTGAGAGGCCTTGACAGCAGAAATAATCAGAAGAAAACAGGACTATTACCATTCCAGTGCCAGCAGCATAGTCAACTGTTTTATTCAAATAACTAATCACATTTTTTTGAACTAATATCTGAGTCAGAGTGAACAGTTAAAAACAAAAATAAAACAAAAAATAATGTGTGGCAAACAAAAGTTAAAGGAAACACATGCAGGTGAGGTCTAAAGATTCAAAACATTTATTTTCACTTGATAATTTATTAGACTTTCTTCATAAAAAGGCTGACATTACAGACTGTTTAGAGCAACATCTCTTCCTGTGAAGGATCCTTGACACCTGCTTTATGATGAAAATGAAGTGAGGAAGAAAAAACACGTGTGGAAATGGGACAGATACAGAAACAAAGACCGTGAGAAAAGAAACAAGGGAAGAGAAACGTAGGAAACGTGGAAGTGAACAATACAGTGTGAACCTTTCTTTTCAAAATGAATAACGTTATACTTCCTCTTGGTTTATTGAGTACACCATTGGGACACGTCCATGTACAACAAACCTTTTTGCCTGGTTATCCAGGGTCACATGACAACAAATGCTAGACAGGCATTTTGCCAGGTTTTTTTTTCTATATATGTATGTGTGTAATGGGTGGTAAATGGGGACAATGGTTTATGTGAGTTTTAGGAATGTCAGGGATAAAGGAAGGGGTGGGGAGGGGGGATGCATGATAGGCCTAATTGCCCAATTCATTTTCTTAATTGATTCATTTTGTCGATTTCATCAGGTAGACTAAAGTGTAATTACTTAGATAATAAAAGGGAGTTTTGAGAATCAAAACTCAGTCAGCTTTTTTTTGTTCTCTTCTGCATTGCTCTCCTCATTCTTGCAGTCCCCAGTGACTTCCAACTGACCCTGGCTCCCTCTTTTTTTCAACTTCTAGAGACTAAACCCAGACTTGCCCTTGCGGTCAGTAGTAGAGGCGGACGAACCGCGTGTTAGTGCCTCCTCTGATTGGACGCCATTGCTCTCATCGCCTTGCTCCTCGGTTTGTGGCTTGATAATGTGACCCAGAATGAGAGCCAGCAGGTTGGCCTGTTCTTCCTGTGGGGTGATGTGGGGTGGTTCCCCTGATGTCGGCGAGAGCTCCTGGGGTTCGGGGGGCTGGTCTGGGGGCTGAGGCCTGGCAGCAGACTGGGCCTGGTCCTCTGAAGACCCCTGGTGGTCAGATGCCTCGCTGAGCGCAGACAGCGACTGGCTGAGAGTCTCAGGATTGGAGAGGTTAAGGAGTTGGGCCACCTGAGGCAGGCTGAGGTCCGTCTGTCCCTGGAGGAGGTTCAGCAAGACCGCCAACTCTGTCTGGTTTAACTGCTCTGCAGCAGCTCCCAGACCTGAACGCACACATTCAGACACCAGAATTAAAAAAAAAAAAAAAAAAGTTCTGCAAAATCATACTAAAATGAGCTTTTTCTAGCTGGCAATGCATACCTAGCAACACAATGTGGGTTTATGGATTCATTAGTAATAGGGACAACCAAAAAATATGAATAAAATAAATATGACATTAATTGGGTAATCATTCCATCAGTGTTACCCACCAAAAACAGAGTTTGCTTTGACTTGGAAATCAGATTATTATGTCAAAGTGCATTTCAGCTAAAATACTTGAGGCAGCTGTTACCTGACAACTCACTCTCTGAGATGGCTGCTGCCGGTGGTTTTCCTGGTGGAGGAGGCGGGGCTCCAGCCGGGCTAGTTTGGGGCCGACTATTCTCTCCGCTTGAGGTCCCTGTGGCATCCTTACGGGGCACTTTGGCTGCAGGCACATCCTCGGCCTGCCCACTCTGACGTGCACGTCGCCTCTTCTTACTCCACAGCTCGTGGCAGTCCTGATGGTGAGGAAGACTGGAAACAAAGTGGGCAGGACACAGACAAAATTAGAAGATAAAAAGAATTATAGCACAGCACAGCAGTGCTCTAAATCTAAAACTTATTTTGTAAAGAACTCAAGCAACAAAACGGTATTCACAATGCACATGTACTCTACACACTATTTCTAACAAATGAGAGAAAAGGTCTAAATATGAGACTTCTTCAGGAGCTGTGAAGCTTAATTTTAACATTCTGATACTGAGGAAGGTGAAATGGAGCTACTGACTCTGGCGGTGGCATCTTGCTGGGCTCCACGTCACACAGGAAGTCGCTGTGAAGAGCCTGCTCTGATGTGCAGCGCCGCGCAGGGTCAAGGGTCAGCATTCGGTCCAGCAGATCCAGGGCAGTAGTAGGTAAGCTGTGCAGAAGGGGAAACATTTTTCAACTGTAGAAACAGCCCAAAACTTAAAATCACTGCAACTTTGAGGCAGTGCAGCACAGCTACATACAAAGCAAACTCCTCCCGCAGTCGCCGTCTGTACTGCTTCTTAGGTTTCATGGTGTTGAAGAGTGGAAGTTTAATGACGTCAGGCCAGACTGCAGGGCAGGGGCTTCCGCACAGACGGCTGCAGGAAATGACAAGAGGGAGGAAAAGATGGAGTCAGTGGTGAAGTTATTACTTGAGATGTTGTGTTCGAGCAAGGGCATCCTACCTGATGAGCTCCAGCTGTAGAAGCTCCTGGTTAGCCTGAAAGATGGGCTTCTTAGTGAAGAGTTCTCCCAGAATGCACCTGAGCCACAACACGCAACAGGTTAGAAAATATATTCTCCCAATACATATTTGTTGTTGTGCATATTACCAAAAGAAAAAACAAAAGCTAAAAACACAATGTTAAAATGTGAATGTCTGATCCCTGTCAGACCCGGTTATGACTGTGACCAATAAAGATTGTTTTTGAATGAAGATACATTTCCAATAGTGCGTATTAAGTAACATTAACATGAGTTATCTTACGCCGGGAACACACCAAAGAGAGGCGAAAAGCGGCCAAGAGTTTACATAGTTTACATAGAGATTGCATGGCAACTCGCCTCAGGCCACTTTTCCCTGCTCTTCAGTGTGTTCAGCCCTTTTTTTTTAATACATACTACTAAAAAACAGGACTGATTTACATGAAATGGACTCCTGCTATGAACCAAGCTAAAAAATTTGGCAGCAGAGCACAAAGGCAAAGAGAACATCGAGTATCTCATGCCTGACTGGGTTAAATTCGCCTCTTGATGCCTCCGGTGCTTAAGGATGAAAAAACTAACAGACCCAGTGTGCTGCAAACATCCAGTCTGCTCATAATGCTGCAAACACATTTGCTTACAAGGCATAAAAAATGTACTTTCAATACATCTGTTATTTATTTAGTCCTGTGTCACCTTTAATCTGCTTCCATTCCATAAAAAAATATCACCAAGCATATCTGCTTTGGTGCATTTACTATGGAGGGATGTACACTTTCATCTAGTCAAATGATACTGAACTAGCACAGGTGCAGTTTTGATGTTTGTTTTTTTAACTCCTCTGCTATATTTGAGATGAAACCGTCATATTTCGCAAAATTTCCACGTTTGGGATGGTGTTTTAGAGTCTTTATTTCCCTTATTAATCCACTGGCAATCAAAACCATTTGCTTGAAGTCTGTTTATACTATGTGAGGAAAATTGTAGAATGGATGAGGACAATAAAAAATGTAGATGAACAAAGAGAAGTTTTGATGATTTTCAGGGTCATACTCACCCACAACTCCACACGTCTATGGCTGGAGAATATCTCTCCTCTCCCAATAGAAGCTCAGGGGGTCGGTACCATAGTGTGATTACTTTATTAGTGTAAGGCCGACTGAGGGCAAGGAAAGGGAGGATGGTGAGACTCAGCAAACATTCATAGAACACCTCTGCCCCCAAGTGTCCAAACAAATATTTCAGCTTTAAATAAATGGGATCCCTCAGCACCATCTAGTGGAGAATCATTGTTAATGAAGAGGAACATCTAAACTCAGTGTGACGTTTAATTACTGTCTCAATCATAATAAACACAATCATACATTTAAATCAGATCTGATATTCATGAAAGCAGAAGCAAGAAGATGGGTTATGTTATATGCAGACAACACTCGGCTCATCTTACCTTTCCTCTGAATTGTACAGCCGGGCCAAACCAAAGTCAGCCAGTTTGATTTGACCTCTGAACAAAGAAACACATAACAAAAACAATCTGATTAGGAACAGCACCGCCAAGTCTGAGAAAAAATGCTCTGTCCAACAAACTCTGACACACAAAATACAACGCAACTCATCTGCCTGAGCCAGACAGGATATTTTGGATAACTAGTTTAAATTTGAAAAACAACAATTCTCCAGGGGATGTGTAAATCGATCTACTCTAATCTTTTTGTGTGATTCTGTTTACTAAAAACTGATACTATACAGAAATGCACTACATGACGATTGAAAAATGTTAAACGTTGAGAAGGTACATCAAGCCAAATCAACATAATGATTAGCCAAACTCAGCAGTTCTATGGTGCAAATGTCCAAACTCCATCTCCATTTACAGTCAGTTGTACAGTTGCAGGGCAGTGACTGAGAGCAGACTAATGTGAGGTTCTTAACACTGCATTACACAACAAAATCTCTTTTTTTTTTATTAGAATCGTAGTTTTTACAACTCGTTCAACTTGTTTTTGCATGCGTTATGCAATGTTTGCAGATTGGATGCAGAACTTTACTGAGCAGCCATCTGTGAGGACTTGCTGTACTCCTTCATTGCGGTTATTTGAAGCGCCCAATTCAATTAGCACTACTGTAATTAGCTTTGCTGCTGATGCGCCGCCAAACACTTAGATTACGATCATTACAATTAGCATTCGACTGGTTCAGGTCTTGAATCTACAATAGTTACAGACTGCAGCTGCATTTAAATAAACTTAAGAAATGTTTAATGATGTTTAATGATGTGGATATTTTAGTGGATCTTTTAGTGGATCAATAAAATAAACTAACACATACATAAAAGACAGAGGAAACCTGTAGGTGATACCAATACTTCCAAATTCACCTGAAACTGCTTCTAGTTTGATACTCAGACTGGTTAACACCTAACTGCTACTGCAAATTAATCACACCATATTCTTCTCATTACTACATCCCACCCCCTGTAGTCTGTGTCCACTGTTTCATACCTGTTGTTGAGCAGTATGTTGGAGCACTTGATGTCTCTGTGCAAGAAGTTGTTCTTATGGCAGTAGTCCAGACCCTCCATCAGCTGGCGCATGAAGCTGCGGACATGCTCGTGAGAGAACTGGACCAGGCCCGATTCCAGCAAGCCCATCAGGTCATGGTCCATGTACTCAAACACCAAGTAAAAAGCACCTGAACAGAAAAGGGAAGATGTATTCAGAAAAAGTCACCAAAAAAGCCCACAATTATACACACATAAGTCACAATTTCAGAGGTTAGAGACTTGATGACTTCTACAAAGGTGCCCTTGAGCAAGGAGGGGTTAACAACACACTGTTTCACATTAGCTTCTTGGCAGCTTAGGGTACTCAAGCGATTTTACTCTAACAGTGGAACAGTGTGTTCAGCTGTAAGTGCGTGACTAGCTAGAGTACAATACAATACAAATCTGTCAAATGTAGTAAGGCATCATTTTCATACAGCTCTGGTTTCTGTGGGTGGAAACTTTAGAGAAGCCAGTTAGTCATGACTGTGACCCCCATGAATTCACATGAGGCCAAATAACCAAACCAACTGCAATAACTGTATTAGTCCTGGTTTATATCATTAGATGTGTATTAAGAGTGAGCTGAAAAATAATATTAAACCACTAAATGGATTCTAAAGCTGCAAATCATTCGTTTGCATTCGTAATGTTTGTTTAAAAAGACAAGTACGTAACAGGCCTATACTTTAAATTTTCCACCCATTAGTGAAACTTAGCAATTATGTGTAACTATATATCTATCCTTCTCAGAAATCAATATTCAATTCCTGCTTTCAAACACGGTCTGCAAGCTGATAAACTGCGATTAAAAATTGATAGCATACAGAGTGATTTGTCTAAAATTCAATTTTATGAAGCTTAGGTTTAATGCAATTTGACATTTTAACTGTACATGAATATAATCTCTAACTTTGAGAGCCTGTAGCCAAATAAAAGATAAAAAATGCCCCATAAGAATTTCTAGTGCTACATTAGCAGTAGTGATTTATGTGCAGTTGGGGCTGAGATGCACAGGAAACAAAAACACCTGGAAAAGTTCTGGCATATTTCCACAGGTCTGTCATTTAATTGATAAATGAGCCAGTGTGTGTTTACTCACTTTCATGCGATAATTCCTCCTGTGATTATTACTGCAGCCTCGAGGTTTTGTGCACAATAAAAGAGGGAGAAAATCCACACCATGCTGTAATGGATTTTAATTTTTATCCCTCTTACCTTTGTCCTTTTTAAAGTCGAGTGCATCTTGCTTGTCAGTGACGATCTCCTTCATGTTGACAACACTGCGGTGTTTGAGCTGCCTCAAGATCTTGATCTCTCTGATGGCTGTGATGGGGAAACCCTCTTTTTCATTGTCTAAACGCACTTTCTTCAGAGCCACCAGTTCACCTGAGAAGAGAAAAAAATGAGAATTACGTATCTGACTGCTAAAACTGATTAATCATGTGAGTGCAGATTTAATTCCCTTACCAGTGTCTTTGTCCTTGGCCTTATACACTTGGCCGTAAGTGCCTTCCCCTATGATGCCGATTATATCGAATTTATCTACACAGCGTTTGCCCCAGTCACTCTGGGTTTGTTTGCGCTCACCATATCGGGGGCAGCAAATCCTAGAAACAACAAAAAGACAAAAAACAAATGAATAAATGAATGAATAAAACCAGAAAACACTACAAGCCTTTACATAACGGATTATTTCTGCGATAAATTTGCACATCAATATATTTTTTCCAACTATTGTTTTTGTAACGAGTACTTGAACACAGAATGCAAATATTATGTGGCAAATAAAACTATCACATTGTGCAAAATGGAGGTTAGAACTCCTAATGAACCTGTTGACTGTGTTTGTTAGCACCCTGTATTGTATTAAAAAAGGACACTGCACCTTTTAACGCTCCAAGTCTGCCTCACATTCAGTGAAGTGTAATCACTACACTGCAGTTCAAATCACACAAATATCCTTCTGTATGGGTGTTTTGAACTTATTTATCATATCTACATGGATAAATCATGATCCCAGCCTGTCTGTGAACTTGTCTGTTTGGCTAAAGACAGATTCCCATCACTCGATATGGAGAGAGGTACTTAAAAATCAATGAATAAATAAATACAAACTGTCTTTTTCTTCCCATAGAGCCGACATGAAAAATGTTCACTACATTTCTGCTGTCAGTCAGTCTGGGGAAGGCAGTTTGACTTGTTTCTGCAGACAGACACACTGAAAGCATGTCAGAGTGTGGACTGAATGGACAGAACTCTTTCCTCTTTTGACAAATGAGGAGGAGGACAGGATCATCCATCTTTTTTTTCTGAAGAGTTGTTGCAAATTTGTGTTTCTCTCATACACGCTTGAATCGCTGCTATTATGAATAGTTTAGATGCAAAATATCCACAGGCAAGTATTTTGCATTTCCCTGTAGTGTACTCATCATGTCCCCCGGTGTGTTAAGGCATTTATAATGGGGTTAAATTCATAAAGACTGGAAGTGGATGAGTGATGAAGGAAACTGACTTTGGTCTCTTCTTAAGGGCTTGCTGGGGTAGTGGTGGAGCCTGGCGGATAGGTGACTGCGGGGGTGAGGAGTCAACTCCATGCAGGGTGGGCGGTAGAGGGAGATCGATGAGTGATGGCCGGCTGCGAACTTCCTTCTCTTTCCTGGGAGGCCTCTGTGAATGGGTGGACTTCTTTGGACTGATGGTGCAAAATACAGAAATAAAGAAGTGGCATTTATTGAAGAGTCAGAATAGAAATCTAATGGCTTATTATCTTCTGAGGCAGGCTTTTTCTAGTTCACTGTTTAAAGAAACAACTAGTATATAGAGAAACCACGGGACTCAAGGGAAAGGGTTGAGAAGAGTGTGAGCAAAATAAATTATGACTTACATGCATTAAAAACAACAAAAGGTTATGACTTCAGTGGTGTATTACTGTATCAGACCAGCGAGCAGTGTCATATATGTGTGTCCATATTGGGAGATCCTCACCTGTCCTGAGCGTTTCCCAGCAGTAGGGGCGGTAAAGGCAAAGGAGGCAGAGTCGACGTCTTGTGAAGCGCTGTCTGTCGGACGGGGCTACGTGTGGGAAGCGGAGCTGGCGATTTGGCCTGGGATGCGGCTGAGGGTGGGGGAGGCTGAATATTTGAGTCTGCCTGAGGTGGCGGGGGTGGAACCAGTGTGGGTGGCACAGGAGGAGAGGGCTGAGGAGGAGGTGGTGCTGGAGAGGAGGTGGAAGAGGAAGGTGGAGGTGCAGTAACCTGATCTTCACCGCCGGCAGCGTCCTGTGATAACTGTGCAGGCGGCGGGGGCTGAGTTTCTGCTGCTGTCGCCGAGTCTCTTTCTGACTGTGGAGCGTCAGCTTTAGTTGATCGTGAGGAGGTGGAGGAACCTGTCGCTTTACGTGCAGATAGACTAGGTGAAGCGCCACTGCTGGCACGAGCAGCCGCCTCAGCAGCCTGTCGCTCCTTCTTCCTGCGGGTCAGCTCCGCTCCCAGGCTGGAGTTAAGTGGGAGGCGGGAGGGGCTGGCTGGTCGGCTGCTGTGGGAGCCGCCCCCTGCCCCAGCAGAGGAAGTATGCCTCTTGCTACGAGAACGAGAAGAAGAGCGGCGAGAGGAGTAAAGCAGAGGGGAGCGACTCCTGGAGCGGCCTGACCGTCTGAAAAACAAAAAAAAGACAATATGAGAAAAATGTTATTTCCTGCTCCTAAAAATCTAAAACATGAGACAACATTTTAGGTGCCATTTTGAAAGGTTTTAAAAAGCAAACTGAGTGGGTAGTGGGTGAAACAACTTTTTCCGCCACAAGACAAACAGATCTGTCTGGATCAAATCATACTGAAAACAAAACCAAGGGGGCTTTTAGATTTGGAAACCAAAAGAAGTTCATATAGACATAAGTGAAATGAAGGTCTAAAACCTGTTTCAGACTTTTGCTTTGACTCCATTCCACTCCCTGATATCAGAAACTGAAATTTCCAAACTTCAAGACACAGCCATACACTTCCAGCCAAAGGTGGTGCCTGGAAATGATGTCTCTCTTAACTATTAAAATACGATTGTATATGTTTTTTTAAAAAGATAACTATAGACCATAAGAGACAATAATATCTTTGATAATAATTGTCTACTAAATGAGCAGGTAAATAGGTCATTCTGGGTTTGCCACTCCTGTCTAGATGAAAGAATACTTTGTGGATCCTATCTTATTGTATGATGATTTTGCTGAAAAACAGAAAGATTATTTTTGCTTCATGTAAGATAGAAAAATCTTTACGGAGTTTGGAAATATCCTCAAAATAACGCTAAGTGCTCACACATACCATCTGACGCTTTCTTATTAAATGTGCATTGTAAGTACCTTTAAGGACGACCCTGTATCTACTTTATGACTAACATAATCCACAATGTAAAAGTTGCTGCTTCCAACCCCCCCCCCCCAACATAACCACAGCTCAATGTTTCCTGACATCTTGCAGTGCAAAAAATAAAATGGCTGAATTGTGCCACTGCATGCCTGTCTTGACACCACCTCCATTCTTTTATTTTCTCACTCTCAGGCCTTAGTCTGAGTTATGTAGGGGGGAAAACCTCAGCATTAAGAAACATCTACATCCTGACTCGTACAACTGGCTTCCTTTAAACCGCAGTTTGCTGAATGGAGAAAAGGTCTTCAGGTTTGACAGGTCTGCCTGACTTTATATACATAATTTACACATAATGTAGGTTGCTTCTGTCTGATTAAATTAACAACCCAATATGTAGTTTCCTGGTCATGGTGTGTATCAGGATGAAGCAAAAAAAACAAACAAACTACCAAATATGGCTTGATAAGGTGATGTGGACCATTATTCTAAGAAATATTCCACATTTTTTTGGTATACTAAACCTCTCCTATGAACACGTGTCTGAGTTTAGGTGTCAACTTTGGACCCTCTCAGAACACGTTTCCAGGGTTTTGTTGGGGAGCATGTATACTCATATATACTCACCTAGACATGGGGCTGGTGCTGGAGGACCTGCGAGTACCATAGGGGCTGATGGAGCGTCTACGTGAGTAGGGGCTGCTGTCTCTCTCAAAGCTGGAGGACCTGTGTCTGCTGCCATGGGGGCTGTCTGATCTCTGCCTGCTACGGCGAGACATATCCCCATAAGGACTGGGGCTCTGCTGGGCCGTCCTGCGTCTGCTGTAGCTATCATCCCCCTGCTGGCCATACCCACCGCCCACTGGGCTCTCGCTGCCAGCCCCTCTTCTGGGACTGGGTGACAGAGCAGAGCTGGTGCCCTTCCTGCGAGGACTTCCCCTACTCGAAGACTTGCCTTTAGGGCTTGACTTGAGGCTCTTGGAGGACTTGCGGTGGCTCCTGTCAGCCCTGCTTCTCTGTGAGGCTGTGCGGCTGCCCTCCCCTCGACCTTCTCTCCTCTGCTGCCTGTCTTTGCGAGACTTCCCTGAGCGGCTGCTCTCCTTGCTGCGAGATGAAGATGTGGAGGAGGTGGTGCTGCCTACACTGGTTGCAGGTTGTACCTGGGAGGAGGGCATCAGCTCCCCTCGTTTAGACTCACTCTCCAGCTGGACCTGGCGTTTGGATGAGGAGCTTGATGAAGATGATGCAGCCTTCTCCTTGCTCTTTCCAGAAGTCCCTTTCTCGCGGTCTTTGCTGCTCTTTTTCTTGTAGCCACGCTCCCCATTACCAGAATCTCTAACTTTATTTGGGTCCTTGGACTTTTTTCGGGAGTGTCTATGCCCCTTGTTCTCTCTACCGTCAGCTGCTCTGCCGACATCGTCCCTGTCGTAGTCTGGTGATGGCTCGAGTCGGTCCACGCCCCCCCTCTCAGAGGGCCTGGAGGACGGTGGGTCCGAGAAAGTGTCCGAGTCGGAGCTAATATCATCGTACTCCACCAGAGGCTTCACCGTGTTGACACCAGGAGGCGCAGTATCGCCGAGGGTAACATCGTCGGGTCCTGGTGCCGCCGAGCAATCCCGATTATGTTTGGTTGATTTATGTCGTTTGCGTTTGGCGGTGGAAGAGGACATTGGAGATTTTAACTTGCCGTCTTTACTCGTCATGTCTCCTGCAGAGGTATGAGACGAGGCCTGGGTCTGGTGTGGCGCACAGCTGATACTTGGATCCGGCTTCCTCTTGGTCCCATGGTGTCGGTCCGACCCAGGCATCCCTCACGCCGGCGTCGGTACCTCTCCCGCGACTAGGCCTCGGTGCTGCAGGCAATGCATTCACGGGAGAACAGTGTTGCTTACTCCAAAAAAAGCCAAATACTGAAGTGTTACTAAGCAGAAACAAGGAGGAGGGGGGGAAAGAAAATACACAAAATAAACACACACCAGGCCGCTCACGTCCAGTCCTCCTCAGCGCCGATTCATTCCTGTGAGATCGCCAACATTGCAGGAAAAATGCCAAGTTGATTTTCCAGTATTTACTTAGAATGAGTCAGTGAATAAAAGAAGATCCCAACCAAAGAGCGGAGCATTGTGCTGTCGTCTCCGTCTCAATTTTTTTAGCTAGCACCGCTGGCTAATGCTCGGCAGCTAGCGAGCCGACTCGTAAAAAAAGGAAAAAAAGTCCCTTTGTGGAAAGCTGCTGTCCTTGTCCGGTGCCAAGTTAAGTAAAGGTGTTTTTATTCCACAGATTTACGGTCTTAGCATTCAGAAACAAGCAAACGCCTTCATTGAAAGACGCTCGTTTCTCGAACAAAATGAAAACTTGACCAGGTTGGTACTGTTTACATGTTCCCTTTAATGTAAGTTTTATCCCCTATAAATTCAATATTGATTAGAAATCATAGTTTTTTCGTGTGCAGTAGATGTTCCAGTTTATTATCAATGGCTCTGGGAGTCAACCAGGCCTATATTTAGGGCGATGCTAGTGGATTTAATAACATCCACAGCCCTGTCTGAAGGAGACTACAAACGCCATTGTGGCTCCTGCGACCAGCAGCTTCTGCGCACAGCGGAACATACCGGAAGCCGGAACACTGTCAATCTTGGACGTATCTTAGCAACGGCCTATCACAAACAAATGGCCCGCCTACTGTGCTCGTCGTGGCGCGGCAGCGACGCAAAACTGATCGCTCTGATCGATCAGTCTGCACAAGTAAAATGTTGTTTTGATCAGTGAATTATGAGCGGATTTTCAGATAATTTATTTCAGATGAGTAATGGACACACACGGCTGCTTTTTCACAATATCATGGCGATTTAAATTTAAACATGATAATAATATTAAGCTTTATTTATATAGCACCTTTTAAAAAATGGGTTTACAAAGTGCTTCACAAACCATAAAAACAAAAAATATACAAAAATAATTTCACTACAATCAAGAAATAAAGATAAGATAAGATAGGCTATTGCTTTATTAGTCCCACAATGGGGACATTTACAGTATTGCAGCAGCAAAGTGGACAGTAAAAATAGAGGACAAACAATAAATAAAAAAGAATAAAGAACAATAAATGTTAAGTGCAAAAGCAACAAAAACAATAGTAGTAAAAAATATAGTAAAAAAAATATTTTATATAACATTATATACAAAAGACAATGAATAAATTGACTTAAAGAACAATAATAAAAAGCATAGTTTGGAAATAACTTAAAAAAATACGTTTTTACGACACTGAGGTAGCTTGTCTGATTTGCAATGTAAGTACATTCCACAATTGTGGAGCCATTACAGCAGATGCCCTACTTTCCCCTTTCTCAAGCCTTGTTCAGGGGTCCAAGGGCAACAGCTGGTCAGCAGATCTGAGAGTAAGAGGAAGGGTGCAAGGGGTGAGAAGGTCAGTTATGTAGGATGGGGCAAGACTGTTTAGTGATTTAAAAACAAGCAGTAAAATGTTAAGATTAATCCTGAACACCACAGGTAACCAGTGCAATGAGGCAAGAAAAGGGGAGACGTTACCATACGTTAACATTAGAGGAGGTAATATTTACTGATATGTTATTGAACACATGACTCCTAAAGCAAAAATCAGTTATTTATTTAGTCTTAAATATCATTACACATATCATATCTTTTGTCGTGTAGAAATTAGCTAGTAAAGTCAGACAGAGCACCAATATAACAAATTAAACACACATTAGCTACACACATATGGTAAATTAGAGTAATGTGGGACACCTTTTGCTATTCTGACTTGTTTACCATATTTAAAAATGAATCCAATACATTATATCAACATCAAATATCATGAAATCCCCAAGATGTTTCCTTGTTAAATCAGAAGGCAATTTTTAGATTTTGTACTTGAGACACATGTCATGTCTTTGGTCTAGTAAAAAGACAGAGCACCAATAGCTAGCCTATAACAAACATTCAAATATTTATCATTTAATTGAATTAATTAGTGGCAAACATACGTGTACATAAAGTAATACACAATAGCCAGCCAACAAAGCTTTGTGTCGATTTTCATAGCTCAGAATATTCACACCCACAAACACAGACAGGACTCTGCTATCCAACTAAAATTTAGATTTAGTGTAGGCATTGAATGCCTGCCTCTTCAGAAGTCGTGGTGAAATTCATCCTCCTCTACATCACAACCTTTTTGGCTTGTTACCCTTGGAGCAAATAAATCTACTTTTGATCTTTCATTACAAGTTTTAGCCTGTATGTGGACATGAATTGAAAGCAGCTCAACCAGACAGGCTTTTCCTTCTCAAATGTGGTATTTCAGAAGCCTGCAGAGGTAACAATATACAGATTTTTACAAGAAAAGGAAAACATTAGAAGATTTTGTGTCACAGAAGTTTTATTTTTGTGTCATCATGTTAGTCACCTTGTGAGCCCCCAGATTTATCTCCTGACCCAGCTGGTGGATATTAACCCCTGCAGGTCAGGAACCACTGCCCAAAAGAGTCAAGTGTCAAGTTAATACAATGGTGACTGGAGTCAAACTTGGGTTCAAATCATATGAAATTAAAGTTTTCATGCCTGTTCCTCTAACAATGGATATGTGTAGTTTCAACTTGGCCCATATTACATTGACAAAAGTCATTTTTAGACACAGTCTAGTGAAACTGACAGCTGCAGGAGATTTATCTTCATGACTGATTAAAAATAAATATTCAACCATTAAATAGGTTACCAACACACTGGTTGATATTGCACTGTTTGCATCGATTTTGTTTCTCTAACTCAGCATTTATCATCATTTCACATGCTGACAGTAATTACTTTAAGTAGGTTATCATCAAAAAGCATTTGAATTACACATCAGGCTTTCCAAAAGGCGAGAAAAGAGAGATGGGAATCACTGTGATTATCAGTTCTGCTTTGAAGTCTCAGTTAATCCAAATTTTAATCCAAGTTTAGTCTAATAAATGTTTGGTTTTACTTCATACTCTTTCATGCATTTAGTAGAATATAAAGATTACTGTGGCACTTCGAACAACTTTGAACCATTCTCTCTCTCTCTCTCTCTCTCTCTCTCTCTCTCTCTCTCTCTCTCTCTCTCTCTCTCTCTCTCTCTCTCTCTCATTTTTTTAATACACTGCTTTATTGAAATAAGTAGGCTGTACAACAGGTTTACAGCACTTATGTCTACAAATATGCCTGAGGGAATAAAGGTTGTAATAAAATGGTTAAATAGATAAATTGTTAAGTGTAAAGCAGTTATACATTTTAACAGCTTTTTTCTTTGTACATGCAGATGGTTGAAAAAATATCTTGTTTGATATGGACTGCCAGCTCTATATAATAGCCTGCATTTTCCAGAGTAATATTAAGTGAGGGTAGATATGATCAGCAATAAATCGTGACAATTTACTCCATAGTTGTTTTGTATGAGGGCCAAAGACCAAAATAAATGTGTCACCAGTTCTCTGAGCTACCCAACCAAAGGTACAACTTACATTAATGCATTATATTATATCATATCTTATATTATCTTATATAATATCTATAACACATGAAGTGTTTTATCTGTTTGACTTTGTTAGTCAAACAAAACTTATGTGGCAATAGCCAAACTCTTTCCCAACAAATATCTCCAACCAATATGACAACGGTTTACTCATGATGTTTTGCTGAAAAAGCTGACAGATTACCGTATTTGTATTTGTATTTTGCCAGGAAAAACAAGTTTTCCAAAATGTTGTTTCAGTTGCATCTATCATTACAGGGATTGCTATTGCCCTTAAAACTATTAAAAAGTGAAATAATGCCTGTGATGGCAGCACCAAAGACAACTGACTAACCCTTTGGTGAAACAGGGATTTCATGAGATGATGAATTGCTGTCTTTTTTCCCATATTTTTTATTGAACAGACTATACAATAGAATACACACAAAAAAATATGCAAGCAACCATTCATTCCAGTTCATAAATAAAAGATAAATAAAAAAGGTATAAATACGATATAATAATTTCAATAGAAAGAAAGAAAAAAACAAAATAATAATAATAAAAAGGTGTAAATGACAGACATCTTCAATTTAAAAAAATCTGAAGATTTTGATAATAGATGTACTTTTCTTATTTTTTTATAGTGTAGAGACTCAAATTATTATTATTGTTATTATCATTATTATTATTATTATTACTGTTAACATATATTGATAATATAAATATCAAAATTAACAATAGGAATTAATAATATATTATTCTGAATTGTTGTTTTTTTTAATCTCTGATGACACTGCCCTTGGGATGTGTGTCAGAAGGGAAGGACTGTGAGTACAGGAAGGTCATCATGGACTTTGTCGACTGATGTGAGCAGAACCACCTACAAGTCAACGCCAGCAAGACAAGGGAGTGGTTGACTTCTACCGAAAACCCTCCAAAATTGCACCAGTGAACATCCAGGGACTTGACATCGAGAGAGTGAGGACATACACGTACCTGGTTGTTCACTTCAACAGTAATCTGGACTGGTCAGACAACACTGACTCTATTTACAAGAAGGGTCAGTGTCGTTTACACCTTGCAATGTTTTGTGTGTGCAGGCCACTGCTGAGATCCTTCTTTGACTGAGCGAGACAAGAACAGACTCAACAGATTAATTAAAAGAGCCAGCTCAGTCTGTGGCTGCCCCCTGGACCCCATAGAGGTGGTGGGAGAGAGGAGGGCTATGGCCAAACTGTTCTCCATCATGGAAAACAACTCCCACCCTCTGCATCAGACTGTGAGGAGCGCTTCCGCAGGTCCTTCATTCCAACTGCAGTCAGACTGTACAATGCTGCACTATAGTTACACTTTAGGGTCCTTTTTCTTAGTTTATCATTTTTATTGTTATATATGTATACATATATATATGTTATAATTGCATTTTAGGATCATTTTATTTAGTTTTTAATTTTTTTGTTGTACATATTTGTTTTTGTTTGTTTTTTTCTATATCACTATTTTTGAGCTGCTGTAGCAATGAATTTTCCCCACTGTGTGATCAATTAATTTATCTCATCTTCTCTTTATTTTACTTTGAATTGTTGTCAAGCGTGCGTGTTCGTCACCGTGATGACGTAATATGACGCCCTGAACTGTGACTGGCTCTGCTGCACATGTGGGCGTGGCCGATGAGAAACCAGGAAGTGGTGCTTCGTTTCTGTAAAGATAATAACAAATAATTACTGTTACAAAGTCGGTTTGAGGAAAATAAATGTAACAGCACGGAGTTAATGAGCATTTAGGTAGATAAGTGTCTTATTAGTGGCCAAACCGGCCGTTTATATGCTTAATATAGCTGTATAGATCTTACTGTGACAAAATTATGAAAACTTGACAATCTCTTTAAGTGGAAAATAATCATTAAACTTCCTCTTAATTGTTATTTTAGGTAGGCTATCTAGAAAAAGCACACATATAAGTAGTCTTACATACCCTAATTGGTCTCCTTTTGCTTTGTGTGGTGTCAAAGCTAGCATCATCTGGTGTAAAACTTTTTTTTCTGTCTTAATTTTGTAAATATAAGTGTTATATATAGCCCTGACTCCTGTTGCAGTGTTACAAGCTGCCAAAAAAAGGTTGACACCCCACTTTATTTATCTTTTGCTCCTGAGCTTGTACTGCAAGCTCTAGTTAAAGGGACAGACAACAAGTATAGGTGAGACAGTAGTTTTCAATGTGTTTGGGTACATATGCCTACTAATTTATAAGTTTTATATATTATTTTTAAGTGATGTAGGCGCAAAGGTCCAATTATTACTCCTACTGGGCTATTGTGTAGTTAGATGGATGGAAAGCTTTATAGAGGGGAGGGGGGGCTGTGAGGGCGAAGCGAGTAGATAAGGCTTATTTGCTGCTGCTGCTGGTGGTGGTGGTGCTGCTGCTGCTGCTGCCTATAGCCCATTGTTTTTTATCAGAAACTAGAGGTCTTGTCGTTTGTCTTTCAGACCTAAAAAAACAACCGACATCGCACCCCTCCTGCAGAAGCTACCGAGAGGACGGTAGCATGATAGAAATAGTGGAGGGGAATCGGCAGGAAGAGGGCCCGTTTCTGCATTTCCCTGCGCCTGCACCGAGTTCACCGAGTCGGTATAACCAGCGTCCGACATGGGGAAGGAGGTAAACGGTGTTTCGCGGAGCCGGTTTGAGGTGAGCCCGAGCAATGTAAAAACAATAAATGACAGCTATTGACACACATTCAACACGAGGAAATATAGGGCCTGCATGATAACTGTCGCTGTGTTTTAGTGTATAATTACGCGTATGGTTGAGGCAGCTATTGATGCAGCTTCCGCAGTCAGTGTGTTTGGGATTAGGTCAAAAACGCTTGTTGTTTTTGTCCGAGCAACAACAACATACAGCTAGGCCTGACATGGCATTTAGTTAAGGACACAATGCGTATTTTCCACTTGAAGCTTGTCGTAGTGTTCATGCGTAAAATGACTTTTTTGTTGTTGTTATTAAAGGTCTACAAATGCTTCGCTTTGCGCCGTCAAAACAAAGACAATGAGGCTGCTACATGGAGCACGCCGAGGACAGCCCCGAAACGCATTAACATATTATTCATAACGAGGCAGTTGTTGACTTTAGTTGACCGAGAATGTGTAGTCAGGTTATAATTACCTTTCTACAGTACGCGTGTGTGCTTTTTATACGACTTTAAGTGGCTCGCCTGACCAGCTGGATTGTTGTGCGTAATCGTGGCCGCTGCGGTTGTGGGGGCCTCGGGTTGTGACTGCTACATGAACCCCCGTATTAGCATTGAAGTAACAACAAATAGGCCCCAGCTGTTTTCAGTGTGACACAGATCAGAAAGCTGTACTGATCTCAGGGGAGCCACCTGTACACACCTACACATGCTTACAGTGTTTGTTGTGCTGTTACATTTTAACCATAAACTTTTATGTCGCAGCCACGCAAGCGTCGCTGGATAATTTTTTTTTTGGGTGAAAAACCTGAAACACAAATGTTACGTATCCGGCCGGTGACATTGGCCTATGTAGCCTGAGCACTTGGTGTATGTTTAATCCCTTAGCTAGTGTGGGATTTGTGTGTGGTTTTATTTATTTTTAACGGTGCAACAGCTGACGACTCAGAAGATTCAGGCCGATACCTTCTGGCCCGACAGCTGCGGTGGCTGCGTAAAGCTGGCCGAGGTTACAACAGGAGGAAGCTGGAAAGTGGTGCGACCTTACCTTCAAAGTAAACACTTGTAGTAATGATAATAATTAGCTTTATTTATATAGTACCTTTCATGCAATAAATGGAGCTCAAAGTGCTTTACGACATAAATATATGACATACACCAAGTGCTTGACGTAAAAGGGATATAAAAGGAGCATGAAGCAATGTTTTTTTTAAAAAGAGGAAAGAAATAAAAACATTATGTAATATAAGAATAACAATAAAAAATAGTGCATAGTCAAAGTAGCTGAAAAATAGAACAATATATAAAATTAAGTAAAACACAACTATTAAAAGAAGTGCATTAGTGACTGATTAAATAGCTACTTAAAAATATTTAGTGAATATTTGTACACATTTGTGGTTACCAGAGCTCCTGTTGTAGGGAAGTGTGTTGCAGTCATACACTTTAAAAAAGAATGGGTGTAGTCTTGGTGACACCACCCATTGGTTACTCTGGATACAGTGTTGGCGGGGACCAATCATTCCTATCAAAGTTGCCCGGTGGCGCGTGAAGTTGAGTTTTGGGTATAAAATTACCCAGATCTTCCATGATCTGGTGGCCCACCAGATACTCCCACCAGCAGCTCAATTTAAAATAATTAGATTATGCAGCTCTTCTACACTTTCCAAATGTGATTGGACTGAATAGAGTAAATTCTGATAGTGAAACAAGTAATTTCACAGGGTTGTGACACTCAAAATAATGTATCTGCTGATTTACAGACATCTGTTTCTCAATGTGGGAAAAAGTCTTTGTGGGTTAGTGTACATCGTGTGATGGATGTAGAACTCGTAATTACAGTTTGGCCACTTTGTCAAATTGGCTTCAGACCCCAGTGTTCTTTCTAGGGCCTTGGCCAGAGGTGACCATATTGAGAGGATGCATCTACCCGTATGCTAGCTGCTAGCTTGGTTAGCGCTGTGACTTTACAGTCTAATTCTACTTATATAAGGTTAGGAAAATCGTTTTAAAAGACCAGTGTGTAAGATTTAGGGAGATCCATTGGCAGAAATGGAATATTTCAATATCTGCAACCTCGCTGCTAGATGCCATTAAATCCTGCTCATTAGTCCTTTAAAACAAAGTGTTCCAGAAACATTGAACAGTGGATACCTTAGTGGGTCTTTTAGTGTAACCAAAGACTAAATGAGACATGTTTTTGGTGACTAAAATGTTACAATTAACGTTCAGACCATGATTTACAAAATGAAAATGATGCTGTATTGAAGAGGATTTGAAACTAGCGATTGTGACCATAAATTCATTGGGAAAATGTTTACTGAGGTAATAAATCAAGAGAGACATGCTTTCACACTTCCCCATTGGCTTCACATTCAGACTCAGAGCTTGCTGCTTGGTTGAAGTCGATGGTTCAAACGGGAACGGTCACTATAGCAACTAATAATAATAATAGATAATGATAGATGTTTTATTTGAAACTAAATTTTTGTGTGTATATTTCAATATCTCATATAGGTTTACAGAGCTACAGCCCTCTTCATGAGAGTATCTTAAATAATCAGGTCCATTATCATGTAAACAGTGTGTTATTTTGATTAGGCCTTGCTTTTTATAGCATTTTTTGCTTATTGTACTTGTTGATAAACTAAAGGCTAGCCCTGGAGGCTAATTATCACCTTTTGTCCCTTGTCAAAAGTTTTTTGTTAATAGCAAATGATTTGAAATATTGAGAACTAAGACACAACTGAGACTGAGGGCTCTTAGAAGCCTGAGACCAAAGAATTACCTTTAACTGTAACTCTAACTGTAGACAATTAAAAACTCCCAGTGGTCAAACCTCATTGTCATGTTGTCTGACAATTAGAGTTTTATTCTGAAAGGCATGACAGGATATTTTCAGTCTTCCCTCATTGCTCTGCCTTACATAGTGGTCTGTTGTATACCAGCCCTTAACAAAAGACTACAGCAGTCTGAAAAGTAGATGGGCATAATGCCAAAAAAATAATTTCCCCATTTAAACAGAATACATCAATAATAACAGTGTTGTGAGTGACTTCACCATATTATATTAAAGTGGATGTGCTGGTGTAAGGTCCTGCTGAAGCAATTTAAACTGTGGGATAGAAAGCAATCAGTTTATTACTGACAGTTTATCTCTGACTCACATTATAAATCATTTATCCTTTACTATATTTGGGTGTTATGAAAGAAAAATTCAATATTAGTTTTGGTTAAAGCTTCATTGTAAACTAATCACAATTAAATCTGAGAATGGGGTCTTTAAAGGAAACAACGTAAATAAAAGTATTTTTCTAAAAATATGAATACTTTTTTGTTTAGCTGTACAATGATCACTTGCTGGAGGTTACAGCTCACCCCAGGTTTTTACATCCTGCCAGGCCCGCTTCACTGACTATAGCTGACCAGTGGAGAAAACATAATGCTCACATTCATGCAGCATCAGGTTCATTTTATGTTAGATTACAAAAGGGGACAGTGTATGCCTGTTGACCATGAGCATCTGGTCCTTTGGAAATGGCCATGGATTATTTGGCCAGAAAGTAGCGCTGGGGAAGGAGAGCTGTCAGAGTCAATTTTCCCCATATCCAAAACGGGAAATGTCTGTCCCTTCTTACTCCCTCAAAATTTTACATGTCTGCCGCCCCTGTGTGTGTGTGTGTGTGTGTGTGTGTGTGTGTGTGTGTGTGTGTGTGTGTGTGTGTTTGTGTGCTTGTTGAGTGTGTATGTTTATCAGAGAGACATAGTGAGGCTTTGAACTAGAGCTACTGGATTTTTAAAGGTCCAGTCATTAACTTTAACAGGCAGACCTGTCAGTTTGTTTTTGTGAACTGAAGAATACATTTTCTTAAGAGTGTAAGGATCTCAAAATAACCTATTGTCAATGTGGTCTTAGGACATACACCCCATAATCAAAACAGCACTTGGTATACTCCTCTAGGACCTATTACTCTTTCCTTATAAACACATTTAATTTATTTTTGGATCATGGGTGGTTCATAAATAGTCGATATATTATTTTTCCACCATAAATCATCTCCTGAAACCACAATAATCTTCCCCAGTTGAGGCTACAGAAGACAGATTCTTTTCTAACAGCTTCTTTGAGTTTTCCAGAGCCTAGGTCAACAACTACCACTCCAGTTCTTCCTTTCTGCCGTCTCCTGTCATCAACCCTCTGTCTGGGAGTTCACCGACTCATCTCCATTTTTCTGGCGTCAGGCAGAAACACATTTAGGAAATCCTCAGGAAGATGTACTTGTGGTCTGGACCTCATTCCCATAGAACTGCTTAAATCATACATCCTCATTCTAAGCCTCTTGATCACTCAACCTGTCAACCTCTGCCTTCAAGTTAGTATTGTTCGATCTGTCACAGTCTTTCACCCCCTCCCCAAGAAGCCCATGCTCCTCTGCAGCCATGTCACACCTCAGTTCCTGTCTTAAGGAGATAAAGATGTGGATGATGACAAATTTCCTCCACTTAATCGGCAGCAAAATGAATTCTCTCCTTATTGTCCCCCCACACCCAACCCCCATCCCTCATCTCACCTTTTACATCCTTGTTTCCTTCTCAGTCACTAATCTGGGTGTAAGGATTGACCCTCAACTGACTTTTGATTATCGTCCTACCATCTAGAAATCTGTGCCTTTCTAACCCTGTCAGATGCAGACAAGCTTGTCCATGCCTTTATCTACTCAAGACTGGATTACTGAAATACACTCTTAACTGGGATCCCTGGCAGGAACATCCAGAAGCTCCAGTACATTCAGAACACTGGCAGGATCCCAAAGAGTGGAAAAACTTATGTAAAATTCTGTTTTCCTGCCTCCCTACCTACAGCAGCTGCTCATACCACAAACTTCCACCTGCATCGAGCAGCACAGACCCCCTCTTTGTTTAAAAGGCCTAAAAACATAAAAAGTTTCTATTCAGGAAGGTGTTTTTAATCATATTGCTTATTACCATTTTCTTTATGTTTAGTGTGAGATTCACTGTGAGAAAAGTGAAAAGTGCAGTATAGATGTATAATGTAATGTATTATGTGTACTTGTAAGGAGGTGCAAATAAGAACTTGCGAATTCCTTGTTGAACCTGTCACAGATGTTTGCCTCTTGTAAATAACATGCTCTCCTGCACTTTTTATTTACACACCGAAGCCCCCCCCACCCCTCAATTACCTTGTCACTAGGTTTAGATTTATCTTTCTAAATCTATGGAGGAAAATGAATTGGGCCAGATGTTGTTTCATTTGCATCGTTGTGACTGAGTGGATGCTCCCAGTCATCATTGTCTCAACATCTTGCATTTTACTGTGTAGTCAAATACGATCTCCCACAAATTATGGGAACCCCTCCAGTCTTCAGTTAGGGTGTATATGTGTTTGTGTATCTAAGTAGCTCGATCTTAATAAATGTAAATGCATTGTTTCTTTGTGTGGTGAGACCTTTTGTGTGGATTGTTGGCTAGCATTTCACACAGCATGCAATTATTTGTGTGGAAATCCATTAGCTGTGTGCAGAAATGGGAGCTATTTCGTTAGTCAAAGAAGATGTATGTAACAAATTTCAGTGCACATTCTCTCTATGTGTTGATGTGGAAACTCAACAGTGCAAACAATACAGGAAGTAAGGAGAGAAAATGCATGCAGAAAAGAAAACACGAAAGCTGTCAGCTTTGCAGTCGACAGTACAAAGTCCTATCCTGCTGGTTTTGCTTAGAAGACACACAATCCTCCACTGCTTTATCTTCTGTCACCCTTAGTGTTTTCCAAGACCTGACATTGAATCTATCTCAACTGATGAGATTACAATCATTTATCTTTATATGTGTGCTGGGGCTGTCCTTGAGTGAGTGGATGGAGGGGGCCCCCAGCCATGTTGAAACAGGCTGCCGGGACTAATGTTATCTTCTCCACATTTTTTTCAGATGTTCACAAACAGTGACGAGGCAGTCATCAATAAGAAGTTACCTAAGGAGCTGTTGCTACGGTGAGTGACATTTTGAAACACTTCAATCAGAGTCTCTGCAGGATTTTTGCAAGTAGAAATGGCATGTTGCATACCCAACACTCACCTCCTTGCCTTTTTACTCTCATCATACACAAAGGCACAACTGGCCTCTCACCACCCTCCTCCCTCTCCAAACACACGCACACATTGTGCATCTCACAATCATATACTGTATGCTCACTTGCCCTTTAGCAAATATTTCAACTAGACCAACCAAGCAACCAGCCACTAGGATGCAAATTTCTCCTCATTCCCCAACCTACTCTGCTCCCCCAATGCTAAAACTGTAATTAAAACCAGATGCTTGAGGCTGTAAAACATTCAAATTGAATTCAGACAAAAAAAAGAAAGAACTCAAGAGCCCCTGAGCAAACAGAAAATGAAGGCCATAACTCAAGCCTCGGCCTTGCCAGCCAAGCTGCCTGTGCTGCGGCTGCTGACTCTGTGCTGCTTGGCCAGGTGCAGCGCTGTGATTTGTGAGGCTGGCAGGCTGCGCTGGGACTCACTGCATCCCTGCTTCAACCCCTTAACGGTGTTTTTGCTGCATTGAAGGATCTTATAGTAAGTTTCTGTTCCCTAGAAGCAGTTTGCCTATCCTCCTCCTCGCCATGACCCCACTCTGAGTAAACAAGTCTATCCTGCAAACAGGGTAAACACATCCATCGCGCTGACAGTCAAAGACAATATTAGCTGATTTACTCACACCCCTGTGCTGTGAGTGGAAGCAGACGCAGGGTTGAGGGCAGAGTCTAGTGTAAAGAGGAAGCTTCTGGCAGCGGGGATCAGGGTCTCTAAACCGTCCCTGTCTGTCTTCCAGAATCTTCTCCTTTCTGGATGTGGTGACACTCTGTCGCTGTGCCCAGGTCTCACGGGTGAGTCTGTGTTCACAAGGTGTGTGTGTGTGTATGCATGTTTGTGATTTAGCATTTTATTTGTGTGTCTGTGTGTGTTTATGTGTGTGTGTGTGTGTGTACATGGTACGTGTTAAGAGAAAACTTGACCCTAAATATTTGTTTCTCCCTCCCTGCTCTCAGTCCTGGAATGTTCTGGCTTTGGATGGCAGCAACTGGCAACGAATCGACCTCTTTGACTTTCAGAGGGACATTGAGGTGAGTTTGTAATGTTGATGTTGGGTGTCTACCCTTCATTTCACCCTGTGGTCTGTCATTACTTTAAGATAAGGTAAAGTATATGGAGATGCATAAGGCTGGAGTTGCTGTATTGTGTTTGTTGCAGGGCCGCGTGGTGGAGAACATCTCAAAGCGATGTGGGGGATTCCTTAGAAAGTTGAGCCTGCGGGGGTGCCTTGGTGTGGGTGACAGCGCCCTGAGGTGAGGATGACCCTGAGGAAAGAGAGAGACAGGCAAATTAAGTTTGACAGCCATTCCTTTAATGTTTTTTTTCTTTTTTCTTTGTAGGACTTTCTCCCAGAACTGCAGGAACATTGAGCTGCTTAGTTTGAATGGCTGCACCAAGATCACTGACAGGTATGTGCATAGTTTCTCTAAAAGGGCTGCCAATGAATCGTAATGAGCTTTTATCCTTCAAAACGCTTAGTGTCTTTTCTCTTCTGCAGCACGTGTAATAGCCTCAGCAAGTTCTGTCCAAAGTTGAAGCACCTGGACCTCGCTTCCTGTACCTCAATCACCAACTTGTCTCTCAAAGCTCTCAGGTGTGTAGGGCTGAGATGTATGTATGTATGTATGTATGTATGTATGTATGTATGTATACCTCACCACAAATGCCACACCAACTTGTATGATTCATTCCTCTATTAAATCTATATTGATGACTGGATGTGTAGGTGAAGAGTGTCACAGTTGAAGGTTGGAAACTTTTTTGCAGTTGATATGTGGGTTGCTTAAAAGGTCATTTACCTTCCTCTTTTACCTCCTCTCAGTGAGGGCTGTCCTCTGCTGGAGCAGCTTAACATCTCCTGGTGTGATCAGGTCACCAAGGATGGCATCCAAGCCCTGGTTCGTTCCTGCCCTGGACTCAAAGGCCTTTTTCTCAAGGGTTGCACACAGGTATGTATGGTTAAATGCTGAAAATTAGCTTGGTGCTGCTAATGTTGTTGTGTGGTTTAATGCAACAGAAATCTCTGAAAGCACACTGGTTGTAGCACCCTTTGTTTGAACCCATCAAGGATGACCCTGGTATTATATCCTCATTGGTCAACAGTTAAGCTGGCATTGTTTTCTTGAACTTTCCCCTTAAAAGCAACTGTTACTTCTTGTGTTATCTACCAAGTTCCTTATTTTCATTCCAGACAGACCAGTTACTGCTACTGCAAACATAAGATACACACTTCCTGTGCAACAGAGACTGTTTCTGAGGAAATGCATTGTTTACAGATGTACGAAAGTAAAAGCCCTAATACATTGTGCCATCCTGTTATATCAACAATACAGAGTGAAAAGACAACCATGTGTGTCCATGAAAGTTTCACAGGTCCTTCATTTCAAGAAAGAAACAAATCACAACATATATTTTGTCTTAAGTAGAAGTGGAAACCTATAACCTGGACTCAAAGAGGTGTGACAGATTGTAGATTGATTTCAGATTACTTTGTCTGTTTCTTTTCTCTTGCACAGCTAGAAGATGAGGCTCTGAAGCATATCGGGGCCCACTGTCCAGAGCTGGTCACACTCAACTTGCAGACATGTTCAGTAAGTACAGTTAACATGACATCAACAGAGAAACTGTATTTTATATTTCAGTCATACTTCATACCTGTGTTTTATTATCTCATACTTCTCTGTAAACATTGTTATAAAACCCCTCAATGGTGAAGTGCTTTTGAGATTGAAGTACATAAAAGCTGTTGGTTGCTTCACAGTTTCAGGGAAGGGGATGACAGAGCACAAAGTACACGTTGTGCTTTTCCGCTCAAAGCACATTGTGGACTCACGACTTTGCTGTCCAGCCCATATAACCAGTAGTGTGTGATGCCAGCTCACATACTGTGGCTGTACCTGTCTCTAAAGTTTCCCTTCTTCGTCAGCACCTGAACGCTCTCCCCCCTCCTTCTTCTCCTGATCTTCCTCTTGTATCTCCCTCTCATGTCACACCCCAGGAACTCAGCGTTTCATCTTGTGCCAGTTGTTCGCTCTCCTTTCTTTCTGCTCCGCTTTTCTCTCCTACACCTCCTCTGTCTCTCTCCTAGCTCACCTGTTCTTACTCTGTCTGATCTATACAGGGATTTTTCTTGAGCGATACGTGCAGGGGAAAAGAGATTGCTCTCATTAGCTGAGTGCTGAGGTGGTACATGAATATATGTTAAGTCTTGACATTGATTGCTGTTGATGCACAGCAACCAGTGAACACAGGAGAAGTTGGTATGTTGTCACATCTCACAGTGTATGTGGATTTAAAAGTTTCCCCTCCCCCACACACACCAATCACACTCTTCCCCTCTCTGTGAGCAGCAGATCACAGATGAAGGCCTCATCACAATTTGCCGGGGTTGTCACCGCCTGCAGTCTTTGTGTGTGTCGGGTTGTGCCAACATCACAGACGCCATCTTGCACGCCCTAGGACAGAATTGCCCTCGCCTCAGGTGAGTTTACACACACTCATCTTTACTCTGTAGTCAACTGTGGCCAATATCCTAACTAAGCCATCTAGTCCAAAGGTTAAGTAACTATCCACTCACTGTGGGTATGAAGTGATTTCAGTTGAGCACAACATGTTTATGATTTCAAGAATAGTTTCTAATTGACTGACTTGATCCTGGGTGACTTACATCATACCACAGTTTAAGAGATCTCTCTCTGGAGTGGGTAAAACTTAAACTTGATTAGAAACACACATTCGATTGCTTTATAACAACATTGATGAATTGATGTCACTTGAGTCAGCATTGGTCAAGGCTGGAGACTACAAATTTGAAAACTGGGGGCGCTGAGTTCAAAAGAAGTGAGGTAACCAGACCTCTTTGGCTGGCTTCTCATCTCTGCTTGAGGGTAGCAGCCCAAGGGTACATTAGTCACTACTAGCTACTACATCTGAATCTCTGTTTGAACTGTTGGCAGTAAAGTTCTGTGGTTCTGCTGAGTCAATTTTGATCCTCCTTTTTAACAAAAACTGTCCAGCATGAGTCTGACAATGTAACGCTCTGTTCTGCAGTAAAGTTATCTCAGGTCCATTTGCTTTAAAGTCCCATCTACCCTCTATGAGAGAGAGAGAGAGAGAGCGACTGACTATAAGTGATGTTGCTATTGTGTAACCCTCTGCTCCCCTCTCTCTATCTCTCTCTCTCCTTTCAGAATATTAGAAGTGGCTCGCTGCTCTCAGCTTACAGACGTGGGTTTCACTACATTAGCGAGGGTGAGTTTGGCATCTGTCTCATAGCTGCATACATACACATAGAAACCAGAAACTCTGAACTGAAATTCCAATATTTTAAATATAAGTTGAGTTGAAAATGTGTTTTTCTTCCAAAAAAGAAAGTATTTCAGGCATTTTTAGTTAATAAAATCTAAATGTACATTAACACCAGATGATATATTTGTGTTTAATGTCTTTCTACAGAATTGTCATGAACTTGAGAAGATGGATTTAGAAGAATGTGTGCAGGTAAAAAAAAAAAAACAACCAGTATGAGCTACACAAACAGTCTTTCCTGTCGTATAGAGCCTGCAGTTACAACATTTGTTTCTCTTTACTTTTGCATCAGATCACAGATGGAACGCTCATCCAGCTGTCTATCTACTGCCCTCGTTTGCAAGTTCTGGTGAGAGTGCGCCTGCCAGTTAAACATATTTTACTCCTGTGTCATTTACAGTTAACAGTTGAGTAATGACAGTTGTACTGCTGTGTTCCTGTAGAGTTTGTCTCACTGCGAGCTGATCACAGACGATGGCATCAGACACCTCGGCAGCGGCCCCTGTGCTCACGACCGACTGGAGGTGATCGAGCTGGATAACTGCCCCCTGATCACAGACGCCTCACTGGAGCACCTGAAGAGCTGCCATAGTCTGGATCGCATTGAGCTCTACGACTGCCAGCAGATCACCCGCGCCGGTATCAAGAGACTAAGGGTGAGTTGTGTGGGCTGACAGCAGTGAGTAGTGAGCAGTCTGATACACAGAAAGTACCATAAAAAACCCCTCTGAGAACTTAACATATGTCATTTTAGTAAAGAATGAGTCATGGGAATAACAAATTTATACATTTTTAGTTGGTTTAATGCTGAATGGTTGGTTTTGAACACTTAAATGTAAAGTGACACCACCCTCGGCATTTCCCACTAGTTGGTGTGTTTATGTGTGATACCCTTTTGACAGCAAAGCAGTTCCTCACTCATAGATCATGAGTAGAGGTGAACAAAAATGCCAACTTACTATGCTGCTCAAACTCAAAAGAATGTTAAAAATATTGACTCACAGGAGGAAAGGTGAATTTCTTTCCTTTTTGAGGCTAGGACGGTCTAAATGAATAAAACACATATATAAAATATAAAAGACAAGATGTTGCATCATTTCAGCAGCAATACACTTAGTGCTGCTGTTTGTAGCAGCATAGACTGGTGCACTGCAGCTTTTGGCCACCATTGGCAGTTTTGAGTGTAACTCTGACCTGCATTACAGTCTCAAGTAAAAAGAAAGATTCAGATTTGACTGTGATATGCATAATTAAAATCCTGGATCACAATTTTCACCAGCACATGTGCTTAAAGGATAGGTTCACAGTTTTTCAAATCTGTCATAAAAACAATACTCAGGTGCCAAATGAATATTGGTGTGTTTTCTGTAATGATTCATCCTGTTCATAATGAACTTTGTGATGGGGTAACTAAAGGTTTCGAAGCCCTCCGTCTGTGCAAACATGTATTTAAAAGTTTACTTAAAGCTGATATGAAGTTTCAGTCAAATGTATTTATAAATTAGTCAAATCAGGTCAATATTAGTAACTTAATAAAGTTACTGTCGTTTTAGTGCCAAATCCCCTCTTTCTGTCACTGTTTTTCCACTGCAGTTCAACAGGAAAACACAAAGAGGGAGTTTCATACTAAGAAGAGTGAAACTTTGGAAGATATCCACTTGATTGAACAAATTCTAAACACATTTTTGCTCCAGATGAGGACTGTGTATTTTGTCCCCAATCACTTACATAAGTACATTTGTAATGGTCTGTATGAACAGAATGAATAATTGCAGTGAGCAAAACCTGTTTCAATATTCATATGGGTACCTGAATATTGTTTTAAGACAGATTTTTAAAAATGAACTTTAAAACTAGCATGATGGAGATTTACTTGAAAACATTTAGTCTTATTTGTTTCAATCAGGATGTAACAGAAGAATGAGATGAAGTTAAATTCTGGTGTTGTATGGTCACCGTTCCACCCACAAAAAGTGATGAAACAAAACTCAAGTGTGAAATTCAAAGTATCTCCTTAAGAGGAGTGAGTGAACACTCCAGAGAAAGCTGGACTAATTATGTCTGTAATTTGATATAAATCTGGGTTGGCAAATCTGTATTTATTGATTTCTGGGCATTGAAGCTCAACATTTTCAGTATATATTTGTTGCAGCCACTGATGTAATAAGTTATCTAGTCAAGCTTTTCAAGTATTTTTAAGTACCATTAACACATTTCTATCTGTTTGCCCTTCTTTCTCTCCACAGACCCATCTGCCTAACATCAAAGTGCATGCGTACTTCGCTCCCGTCACTCCGCCTCCCTCTGTCGGGGGCAGCCGTCAGAGGTTTTGCCGCTGCTGTGTCCTGCTATGATGTAAAGACAACAACCCCCTTCCCTGTCCCCGAGTCCCTCGTACACGCTCCCCGCAGCCCGTCACTTGACCCCACGACCTGCTGTCCCCCCTCCTGGCCCCCTGTCAAAGAGTACATGCTGGTGTGTCCCCCCTTTTTGGAGCTGCAGAGAGAGGGAGAGAGCCAAACAACGCTACAGGGTCTTGGGTAACTTTCCCCCAAAACATTCCCGAATCTCCCCATCACACACACACACACACACACACATGCACAGACACACGAACTGATTTGCAGACAGACTCACACACACAGATTAACTCTTAGAGAAGAATGTCAGAACATTCCTGGCCTGCGTTCAACGGACAAACCAGTATTACAAAGAGAGTAAATACGATCATGACTGTTAACAGATTTAACAGTGGTTTAACAGAGAATAATGAGGCAAGATCTTAAAATCACAAACCATTGTTCTGTATTTGCAAGCAGGCACTCTCTCTACTTATTTAGCACTTTGAGACAGATTTGAGTGACGGCCTCTAACAAAAAAAATTGAATAGGCTCAAAAGATCCCTCTTAATCTCACACAAACACACACACACACACTTCCACACTTCCCTCGGTGTTGAAGGTTACTTAACAGCTACCTCTAGATAGAACTGCACTTGAGTATGACCTGTGTTAGCTTTGTTCTGCAGGCTCTCCGGTCCAAATAGATGTTTATTACAAAAAGGGGAAGCGTTGCAGCCGGTAAACCACCGACACTCCTCTAACTCATACATAGAAAGCAGGAGAAAGCCTATTTGTTGAATTTAAAAAAAAAAAAAAAAAAGAAAAAGGAAAAAAACATATTTGCAGCCATTTGCACTTACAGTAAAGCAATGATGAGACACTTTACAAAGACAGGAATTTCCGAATTTTACTAACAAAAACACATTCAAATCCAAATCATCACTCACATGCATACACTGAGCTTGCTACCACTGTACCCTCGCCTCTCTCTGTCTCTGTTACAATCAGAAGCTTCAATATACTGAAGAAAAAAAAAAGACAAAGTTTAATATTTTTCTAAAAATGGACACCAATTAAGACTCACAAGTGGGGACTAAAGAAGATGCCAAATGTTGCATGTAACACCTCTAGTTTTTTAAAAGATCTAATTGTACATAAATGAGGATTGTGGGAGTTTCGAGAGTGGAAGCCAGCTAAACAACAGACACGAGAGGATATGAGATGTGGCCGGTGACCGCTGTCAGTGGATCTCCCCGAGGAAATTACGGTGAAGCTCGCACATGCTTGTCTGATGTGTGTGAGAACATGTGCTGGAACTTTGGAGAGTTAAAAAAAAAAAGAGCCAGTACTCAATGTGGAAGAACTGATGCTGGTCTGCGAAAGATCATTTCAACAACAGAAAAGTATAAAGAAACTCTTTTGATGGAAGGAAAAAAAACAAACACACGTCGGACATCACTACATGAATTCATGTTCAGACCAGGACATTGGAAAGAAAAAGCCAACTGAAAACAATCAAAGTACGTCTATTTTCAGTTAGTTTGATTTCATTTTTAGTCGCTCTTGTTGTCGCAATCGGCGTCGATTCTGGAGACAAAAAACTGGTGAAACCACGCGCGAGTGTTGGGAGGACATCGAGGTGGCTTCGGTGACTCCTCAACTCCCATGAGGCCTTGCAGAGGATGGAGTAAAGGTGTGTTACACCCCTGCCACCTGTGACCCCCCTCCCGTCTGTCTGGGAACAGTGACGCTGCCAGAGGTTAAGACCGGATCAGACCAGTGGAGTCACTGCGAGAGGAAGTTGACTGAATCTCGAGCACACAATTCTGGCCTGCTCAGAGCGGGCAGATATGATGGAATGATTCTGTCACAACGGAGGGCTATAACAGAGTTCAACCCCCCCTCCCCCTCCCCCTCCCCTTCCCCCTCCTACCCCTCCCGCCCTTATGAAGTATTGAAGCCTTTTCTTATGGATTATCTTCTCCTGCACTCGCACCTGCTTTATTCTACGTCTCTTTTGTTCCCATTTCATTTTATAATTGTGTCTTTTACTGCATTTCTTTTCTCTTTGACATGATTTCCTCTGGATCTCTACCCTCTCTCTCTCTCTCTCTACCCTCTCTCTCTCTCTCTCTCTCTCTCTTTCTCTCTCTTTGCATTTCTGTTTTGGTGTGGTATGGATTGCGCCTGCTTTGTGTTTGAAGTCATGAGTTCAGTGTCTCCAAGTTGAGTTTGAGCCCTCTTCCAGTCCTCAGTTGTTTTTTTTGTTTTTTTTTTGATCTGATGGAGTTTGTGTTTTTATTAAGAGTTTATTGTCACTAAATGTCCAGAGTGTAGCCTTTTTGTCCGGGGACGAAGTTTTGGCACCAGTGCAATTATGATAAATGTTAAATGTGAGTTGGGTTTTTTTTTTTTTTTTATGAGTTAAGGAGGAGTTCATGATGACATGTATGTATGATGTAGGTTTTACTTATTGAATGTTTCCATCAAGAAGAAGTGTGCTTTCCTCTCTTTTTCTTAATTTGTATGCCTTGCTTTTCCAAATACCCCCCCTCCTTCCCCCCTCCCATATTGCACCCTGCCCCATCACTTCAAACAAGACAGATATTGGTAAACCCATTTTGAAACATTGATGAATCTCAAATGTCCCCATTCCTGGTTTTAAGATGCCCACTATCAGGCAAAATACTGAATGATGATTTTTTTTCTTCAGTTTGTGATTTGACAGCTACGGTGGACAGGATAATGCAACCAAGAGATGAACCCAGTGTAATCCAGTCTGATCTGTTTTGTTTGAATGGGGGGTTTTACGGGGGGGATTAGGGAACAACCAAGAGTCAAAATGGCGGAGGTATCTAATGTACTCTCTCCCTGTGCTCCGGGGGTGTTAAGACGGTTGACTTGAGGAAAAAGGAAAAGTCGTAGGATTTAGAAAAGAAGCCTGGTCGTAACACCTGCTTGCCCTCTTCGTGCACTGTATGTGGTACAGGCTGAGTCATCAGTGCTAACAATACTCTGAATGGATTATAGGTAATAGTACTCAACCGGCTCCTGAAGGTTTGTGTACAAAAGAAATAACCTGTCATCAGTCTTTTCACGGCGCAAAATACACTACAGGCTTCGCAAAACAAAACACCGGACTCGTTTTTTTCCCCCTCGCAGTATCAAACACTTTGTATCCTTCTGTCAGACCTTCCACCAGTTTACATGGAGGACGAGCTACTTTGCTGTGGATCAGTTTGTTTCATGCACGTTCGGTCCCAAACACTGGAGTAAGGATGAGGATTAGGATAGAGGGCAAGAGGTGAATCTACAGTGTGTGTTCATGGTAGATTGACACAGGAGACATTTCAAAAACATATTTGACAATGACTGTAGTTCATATAATTACTGTAAATCTTTTCCTTTTTTTTCTTTTTTTCTTTCTTTTTTCTTTTTTTTGTACAATTAACCGATATAAATGAATATGTACGTATGAATAAATATATACCTATATTATTAAGGCTTGTCTATTTCTTTTCAGTGGTGTTGCACCTCACAGGTAATGGTTGTTTTAGCATGCTTGGAGCACTAGGTGGCAGCAATGAGCCAGTTGTAATGATTCCTCTGGTTTCTGCCCTCAGCTGGTTGCAGGATTCAGGATCTGATCAGCTATTCAACATGTCTAATTGATTCGCTTTAGTTAGAAGTATAAAAATGGATAAACCACCGCTTCCCAGTCTAGAATTAATTGTTTTTCACATGTAAATGAGAAAGAAACATGGGGTTATGCTACAAGAGCCAAAAAAATTTGAATTGTTCATTTTTGGACTGACACTGGAAGCATTTGGCTATAAATGATGCTCTACTTATGCAGTTTTCTGTCTTTGCAGTAAAAATTGCTGCATACCTCAATTAAGATGTGACCATTTCTTTGTTTTTCCTTAATGTAACCTCATCTCATTGAGGTCCAAAAGCTTTTTTCAAGGGAGAGCAGGTCAAGAAATCAGCATCAAACTACACTAACAGATATGCTACATGATTTTTTTTTCTGGAAATGTAGACATTTGTTCATTGCAGTAGTGTAGGTGGAGCTACAGGGGTTTATTTATAGTGTTTTTGCAAGCTTAAGAATGACATGGATGGATATTTACACTGATTCACAACTACAGCTAATCATTAAGAGCCTTATCAGATGTCTTATCAGATGAGTGTCTGTGCATGGTTTAGAGTTTGACTCTTTCAGGGGTTTGTGATGTGATAGACTTCTGGAAACCATATGACGTTGAAAACAAAATCCAGTTTCTATATTTGTGTGTGCTTACGTCCACATGTGAAGTGGAAGCATGGGCAAACAATCACTATCAATTTATCCCACTGGAACGAGCTGCAGCTCTGGTCCTGTGACTGCACCATGACGACCGCTGTCATGGCTGGGATCTGTCTTCCGCTGCATGGGAGTCATTTTGTCCCTCTCATCCTACTAATGTTTCCCCTTTCTCTAATTCACAGGGAGATCAATGTGTTGCCACTTCTGTTGTAATGTTCATTTTTAGCAGTCGTGTTCCAGCTTACGGGGTGTCGCATGGAGGATGAAAAGTGTGTGGCTCAGAGGCAGAATTTTAAATATATGTGTGGTTGTGTTTCCCTCTTTCAGCAATTCCCTCAGCTGTTCTGCATTTGCAGGGTTTGAACACAGACAGATCAGATCACAGCTCACTGCACACCCTTGCCACACAGTGTTTCTGTTTATTTTTGACAGCAAAGCCATTGTTTAAAACTAGAAAACTTTAGTTTTTGTACAGAGTGCTCCTTTCAGCAGTTGCTCTGCCATCTACTGTGCCCTGGCTCTGAGTGAAGCAATAATTAATGTGATAACAGAGGCTTCTTCACTTGGTCTTTCTTCTGTTTCTTTTCTTTAATACACCCACACCCAGTCTTTCTGACAGTTTAGAGCAAACTTTGATGTCAGGCTTAGGTAAAATAATGTAGTGCAGACAGAAAAATCTCACTTCAATCACATTCAGAAGTCTTTCCTCTCTGCACCACCCTGTGAAGGTGCTATATTAGTACAGACTGCCACAAAATACCACTTACTCCCTTACGTCTCTGACTTTCAAGTTAATCTGGTTAATGCAAAAATCATTAGCTTTCTCGACAACCTTATTGCATCATTGTATTTCATCTCAAATTTCTGTAAAGGGGGTAATCAATAGAAACCCATCCCGTGAGCCTGGTAAAAACCAGGTAAGAAATCAGCTACCAATCCACTGACTTTGTAGCCGCTTCAAACGAATCACACCAACGCTGATGAAGCATTAACTTGAACTCTGCGGGGTATTGCATGGCAGCCACCGTTTGACTTTCTCTATTCTGTGCTTCAGAGGGCTGGTGGAAAATGACAGTAAATGACTGTGGTAGGTGAAAGGACAGCATCAAAGCATGGCTAAAAACTCTTCTCTCCCAACTGTTGGAGAGAAACTGAAAGTAGCCCAGTTCATCCCATATGGGTCATTTATCTGCTAGATGACTGCTCTGACTCACAGCTTCATCAAATAGGCTGCAGAAAGTTCTGTAACATCTTCCACCCACTTCTTCTTCACTTTTACATCCCTCTGGCATTGACTCACAATGACCTAATTAGATACGTGATTTTATTTTATATAATGTTTTTACATGATATGGTATCACTACAATATTGCATTGGTTTTTACAGTTCTTTTAAGCCCATCTAGCCTCAAGAACCGAAGACAAATACAAGTCTTTATGAATACACCATGGTGC
The DNA here is from genome assembly GCF_027409825.1 of Scomber japonicus. Classification (NCBI taxonomy): domain Eukaryota; kingdom Metazoa; phylum Chordata; class Actinopteri; order Scombriformes; family Scombridae; genus Scomber; species Scomber japonicus. The sequence continues at coordinate 18,834,213 of NC_070595.1, forward strand.
ATGTAACTTTATAGAATTGATGAATGGTAACACTGACCTGTTGGAGCTATTTTCAACTATATAGATACCGTTTATTTTTATGGTTTGGTTTACACCTTGGAGGGCACACAGCAGAATTTAACAGGTGTGTTTTTCAGCTTTTGACATGCAAAAGAAAAAAGCAGGAGCCGAGAAGAAATATGAGGAAGGAACATCCTGTTTTTTATGTTAAACTCAGTACCTTGAAGAGAAAATCAGCTGTGTTGTTTCCTAGTTGTGACTATCAGAGAGCTATTCTATATTTGGACTTAAATTAAGCCCCCGCCCACGGCCATGAATCCTGATAGTCTAAATGAATCCTGGCAGAGTTGTAAAAATTGCCCCAATCATGCGCCTCAGACGCACGGGAAGGCGTGACTCGGATTGCGCTTAAATTTAAGTCTGTGCAGTGTCGGAGGGTACAGTTCGTTTTGGATTTACACCAAGCCAATGCCTTCCAGAGCACAAGCAGATGTTTATTTGGATCTTATTATACTAAGCTGACATTTTGACATCGGTGTTTAAGCCTTATTTGCAACTGGAGGACGGAATTGTGCCACATTGGAGCTCTCCGATGCGCGTCAAAGGACTATATAGTTACCCATACGCGAGGTTCAGCCTCTTCCTGAATGCTTGTCCCCGTATGGCATAGGCGAAATATAAACAGTTGGTGTGCGTAAATGTTTATGATTCCGTTAATCAACCGTACAGGCTCGCAGTTGGTGTGTGGAGAACAAATGGCCATAAGGCGTCCACCTCTTAGCGCGCGCAAATCCATGTGATGTGGATCTGTCATACTTTGTCAAGCTTGTATATGGCTAAAGCTGGAGATTTTCTACTGGCAGCGCACAGTTTGAGGAGTTGAAAGTTTTTTTTAATTGTTCGAGTCTTGACGGACTCTTTCCATAGCCTACAAATGATGACTGAGAACAATGAGATGGAGAGCGACTCGCAGCTTCAGCGCTCTCCAAGCACCATGTCCATCCAACCCATGACGTCCAAGGCAAGTACTCACAGTTACGAGCTTTGTTCTGCACACAAGGTGCTCTCATGTGTAATGACGAGTCCTGCAGTTCACACACCAATCTCTGTGTAGCCCCGTGTAATCAGAAGAAATAACCCAGCCAGATTAAACCAGTGAACTTTGTAGAGCAGTTTCCTGCACAGACTGACAGCAAAATGATTGCAGGCTGTAAATGGGGGCAGATTATTTGATTTATTTTTCAACCTGCAATTTGGTGGGGGTTTTTTTGTATTCTTCCATCTTCCACCGGTTTATGTAATATTAATGTCAGTACTTCACAATTGCAGTTGTATTCATCATGACTGCGTCATTAGGTGTAACATCATACGTAAGGTCTGATGTCACTGTCTCCCTCTTTCTGTCTATCCAGCACCCCCTCACCCCCACCCTTTTACCTGCGCACACACGCACACTGAGGGGATTTTAAACTCATATTATGCATTTTGATGTGTATTAGGGCAAAGTAATTTACATAGAACAATGGTTGTGATGAACTCTTTCCAGAAATGATAGTTACTATTTAGTTATCATGACCTTTCAATCATTATTAACAAGTTCATAATTGAATTTTACACCACACTGCTGCAATCACAGTTTCTTAGTATGCTGCAAACACATTTTTATTACAATAAGTTTATTCGCATGTGCATTTTATGCCTAATATGCAGAAGTAGATTCTTTTACTACTAGCTACAGTGAAGGGCTGCCTGAGCCTCAAGTGTCCTTACAAAGTGTCCTTATGATTCCATTTAATTTGTTGACTCCACTGTATAAACAGAGATTTCAAGGGCTGGCCTCCAAGAGCAGGAGCTGTGAAAGCTTTCTCAATGCCTGCTTTTAAATGCAAGGCGTTCAGGACACTTGATTCATTAAGCCCAGGCACTTGATACAACTTTCCCTCAGCCGGGTCTTTGTCTCCACCTAATGTCTCTGCTCGCTGCCAACGCACAAACACACACGCACATGCTGCTGACATGTTTTGAAGCAAAGTGACACAGTCAGATAGGGTGAATTAGAGCAATATGGTACACTGCCAAATGTGGGACACCTAAGCTCAAATGCATCTGTCTTTTTTTTCTAACAAATGCTAGTGATTCAAATTGTTATCAAACCAAACCTGGGGTGTCATGTAAGTGAAATCATATGAGTTCACAGACTCCACACATATGATGCCATAGACTGGAGCGTGGCAACCTTCCAACAGCAAATACCTTCCCATGAAGTCCGGGCAATGGTGATTTGAGCGATTTAATGTTAGGAGTATAAATTTGTCATAAATGAAGCAATGTTACCAGTTGCTGTGGGTGTGTTTATTGGTGTACTTGTGCATCAGGATAAGCTATAATATGGTGAAAACATGTTTCATATTTTTCATTTCAGTAACATTTTTATTGTCTTACTTTAGACAATGTGGTTTGAAATGTGGGACAGCTGGTTTTAGGTTGTGGGACAGTCGTATATATTCTTAGTGAAATATGCATTTAAATACATTAAATGTGCAATACCTTCAGGGGTTGTAGTCTTGTGGGCGTGCACAAAATGTGGGTGTGCACTTTCACTTTGAGTGTTACTTACCAGAGAAGTTTTAATGTTATGAATTAAGGTGATTTAGACCTTTCAGCCTCCCAGTAAGTCTCAGATTTCAACTGTCCCATGCTAGGAAATGCACTTAAACTGGGACAATTTGGGAAATATAAAAGTGTTCCTTTTATATTTGGGAACATTTTTATATATAAAGGGAACACAATTTCTTCTCTGTGTGTGATATTTGCAGTCTCTTTTCTGATATGATTAAAAAAACACCTTAGGGGTTTGAAATTGATATTGGATGGGGATATAAGATATTGGCTTCATATCAAAATATATTGTTGAATTTCCCATTGCAGAAATTGTCCCACATTACTGTAATTCACCCCACTTCAACAGCTGATTGCCTCTGTGCTCCATCTAAATATTTCATGTCACGAAGCATGAAAGTCGGCATTGTTGCAAGTCTTTTTTTCACCACTCCGATGCAGTCCACTTCAATGCCTCGCTCCTCACCACCTGCTGCCAAAGGAAACTAGATGATATTCTGTGTCAAGCAGGACTGATTGGTATTCACATGATTCACTGGCCGCTGCAGCTTCAACACATCACACCCATAAATACCAGAAACTCATCAGGCTGGCCATTCAATCACAAGCTTTCTTCCTTGTCTCCCTGTACTCTCCTAATCAATGGGAGGCTGCATTGAATTCCAAGACTTTGTGTCGAATAGATTTCACTTTAACCTTTAGCCTTTGCGCTCCTGGCACAGCTCGCGGAGGGTTGATGCTCAGCTATAAGGTTAATTATAACATCTTTTGAACTTCAGGATCAGGCTCAGGATTCAAAAGGTCCCTGCCACTGAACGGTCAATGTGAATTTGAAGCTATATAGGAGTCTATTAAGAAATCTTGTAGGAGAATATTGGGGTTAATGTCAGCTTAGCTCTGATATGCAAAGCATGGTTTAGTCCCACAAAGACAGGTGTGGTCCCAGAAGATTGAAAATCAAGACCATTCTTAAAATAAAAACATAGCTGCAGGGTCTAACTTTTTGAGGGAATCTAATCAGATGCATAACAATGTGTCCATGATGTTTTTAATTAAATAAGGATGACAGGAACGAAGGGAGTGGCTCACTCTGATAATAGAGGCTCACCGAAATCCACCAGCAGAAAATCTTCCCACATACTGTAGATGGATATCAGAAATCAAGAACAGAGGAAAACAGTGCCAGGGGATTAAGCAGACAGGAAGCATGGTTTTTCTCCCTGACTCCCAACAATGTGCTGCGGTCTGCTGCCAAGGCTGGCAGAAATGTGAGTGTTGGAGCAGATGAGATGCCTGAGCAGCAATCATCAGCCAGTAGTGTCGCTCCTGGTTGATCTCTGGGAGCTGATGATGATTCAGGAGCCTCTTCTGTGACAAGTGTACAGGTAAACCCTACAGACACGAATGTCCATGAGTGACTGTGTGACTGTCTGAGTGATGAAGGAACACCATTAGTTGGCCAAAGGCGGCTGAACAGTGGGACAGCCACACAATACATTTGGTAAAAACTGGCAATTGCAGAGATTTGGCTGATCCTAAATTCCATACAAACATACTCTTTGGTACACTAAAACAGTGTGTGAGCTTTGTTAGTATGTTGGAAACTTTAATATGAAACCAATAGTACATGAATCGCATACTATTTATGAGGAAATATCATAGTATGCAAGCACTGGACACTATACTGTAGTGACAACAACAACAACTCCATAACAGACAATGGCTGACAGCGACCAAGGCAGCTCTGGCATAACATCAATAATGATTCAATTTAAGTGTAAGGTTTCACTTTACTATGTTTAAATTAGTAGTGTGGGTGCCAGTAGAGGTTAGGTCAGAGCAGGCTATCATGGTTATGTGTCTCCAACTGGCAAAGAGGCTCCCAGGAAATGAGGCCATAATTACAGCAGTGCATCTGTGTGTATGTATATTGGGTATATAGTGCTTAGTATGTGATTTTAGTTGAGCTAAGCCAAAAGCTGTAAAGTAGCCTAATTTTCGCTGTAGGATGACAAAGTAACCAAAGATGCCCAATATGCTGTCAATTTATGCAAATAATGGCTATGTGGAAATTTTCTCAAACCTTTTTCAGAGTAGCCACTCAGAGCAGTCGGTCATCTCAGTAGCTAGCAGTTCGACTCCTGAGATGATCAGCTGGTCAAGGTCCATCATCATTCTGGAAGAATATCACCATCTTCAGTCCAATATCTATCTCTTACAATACATCCATGGTCATGATGGCTCCCCAGAAGTGAAGCCAAAACAATTCAATCGCCCCCTGGTGGCTGGCTGCAGAATAGGTCATAAATTCCACCCCCTCTACATTAGCAGAAAATCAAATTGCCAAATACATTTTTCCCAAAGATGATTTCTGTCATTTTAGGTAGTTCTTATAATGCTCATGTTTGTCCAGCTGCTCATTTTTTTCTGATAAGCTTATTTTTAATTAGTTATTTTAAGATACAAATGTGGGTGTGACATCATGATTGAAAGTTGTGATAGCCACTCTAAAACCTCCGTCAGGATGAGGGAACGTGTCCCAACTCTACTGCAAGGACTGTGGCTCCAAATGAAGTTGCACAAGAAAGATGGAGTACACAGGACTCTGAGCACAGACATAAAAACATAGAAAGTACCTTGTAAATAAACTTTGGCATTGGCCTGCTTGTCAGCTTGCCCATTCAGTGACAGTTCAGTTCATTCAAGATGTGCATTCAAGTGTCCTCTTTGGATTTGTCCCCAAATTTCTTTACCCTTCAACAAAAACACAACCAGATGAGTGATAAAAGATGACTGAGTGTGAAAGATGGAGAAGAGTATCTAGTTGGAACCTAACCAGGTAGGTTTCAACATGGTGTTTCAAATAAATGTTATATAATAAAATTACAAAATCCTGCTGATAAGATGAGTAATTTCACCCCAACTGTGTAGCAAAATGAGTTATTGCTAGTCTTGTTTTACTCTACAGCAGCAGTGTTTAGTCCACTAATCAATTTGTTAATTGACAGAAAATTAATTGCCAACTATTTTGATAGATTTGAGTTTTTTTCTTTTTCTTTTTAAAGAAAAATGGCAACATTTTCTAGTTCCAGCTTCTTACATTTTTAATATTTTTCTGATTTCTTTAGTCTTCTGTGATAGTAAACTGAATATCTTTGGGTTGAGGACTGTTGGACAAAACAAGACATTTGAAGATATCATCTTGGGCTTTGGGAAACACCACTTCCTGACATTTAATCAGTTGCAGCCTGTACATATTTAGAGAGTTTTATAATTTTGTAATTTTTTTTTACAGTTTCCCTAGCATGATTCTTATCAGACAAAATGGTTAAAGAGTGATTTCTACATCTTATATCACTGTTTCATCAGGATGTCAGAGGTCAGTTCACAGCTATAATGACTTTACATTTGAAGAATGTGAGGAGCTCAGAGTCCCAAATGCAATATTTACCAAGTTATATCAAAGTATTTTGACCTTTTGAAGTCTCTACTTATTCATTTTAAGATAAAGGGCAGGACCCGCTGACAAGAGCTTCAAAGATAGAGATATGAAGTCTAGGGAAGGCAGACTAATCGTTTAAAATGAAAGTTGTCTGATTTTATCATGTGCACCTGTTCACACAAGACACACTGTTAATTACAGTCTGTGGTCACTTAGCACAGTGCTAATGATCTGCAGGGTACATGTGGATGATTTCTTGTGTCAACACTGTCATCTCTAAACTACAAAGTTTACCATGGAGTCAACATCTCTTTGAAAACCCACAAACACTTTTAAATTCACTTCACATCTCATTACCTGTCACCTCACTTCCCGACACAGATTTGACTGACGCAAGCAGGGGAGTACGTCAAAGAGGGAGGCTGAGTGGGCCAAGGTTCTCATTAATTAATGTAACACCTTAACTACTGTGATCTTTATTGATGTGACACTCCAGGGGAAAGGTGTGAGCTGTTGAAATACTGTGCAGTGGAGGGTTACAACAAGAAGCTAGAAAAAATCTGAATGTGTATTTTGTGGATCTCCAACGTGAGATTTTTGTTTGTCACCACCGATGCTCAATCAGAAAGAGCATTTGTCTGAGACTGGCAGCCATTGTGTTGTGCTTGAGGTGCAATATGTGGACAGTGATTGGGTGAGTGAAAATGGGTGGATGATGAGTTGCCAGGGCAAAGCTGCACAGTGAGGTGTGCTTGGAATTGAACTCTGGAGAGAAAAACATTTGTAATCCACACTACTATTTTACTCCTAAGAGGAGAAAATAAGTGTTTATCTGCATGTGCAAGCAAGCATGTGACTGACTGTGTGTGCTGTGTGCACATATGTGATAGGAAAGCGATGGAAGCAGCAGTAGCCTGTGATTATGCATCTCTTATCTCGTATTCAAAGCGGGAATCTGTCAGGCTGTCGTACATAATGACAATAATGGCTTCAGCCAAGCAGGGAAATGTTGGGATATGAAACTGGTTCACATACCCTGCATGTATTGATAAAGACCAACCCTGCCTGCACACTTTTCTCAGATAATTTATGATAATAATAAGGGGTTGCATCTCAATTTTCGTTCTATATATGTTTTATGTTGGGGTTTTTTTTAACTCTCCTTGTGATGTTAGATTTTTTACTTATTTATACTTCCAATTTCCTGCCTGTCCTTGTACCTCTAACCACTTTGAACTATTTTCTGTCCTCCTTCCAGTTTTACATTTGAATCCACACAGTGAAGCTGTGAATAATCACATATCTAAATACATAATGTACCTGCTACTTGTAATTTGAGAGTGATAATTTCCCCTAAAACAACATATTCTGCTGATGACTTAAAACTGGATTGAAGCCAGGAAAGCCTCTTAAAGCCCAGATGGCATTTGGCATGGCATGGCATTTCGAGAGTATCAAACTTGTGTATTGTGATGTATTTCCAAGTGAAACAAGATAGACAGACGGAACATAACATTAGGAGGAATTTGATTTGAACATGTCATAATGAATCTTAGCTCTCTGCCACTACAAGTTGAAGATTTATGGGAGGATGTCATGATATTATTGATTGAAATTGGTGGATTTAAGCCTTCATAAGCACATGTCATATTTTGTTTTATAGGAAGAAAACATAATTGGATTTTGACTTAAGAACATAATTTTTGGGGATATTTTGTTAAGTAGATGCACAATATAACCAGGGATGTGATCTGAAAGATGGGGGAAAAAAACACATTTTTCATTTCATCTTTAAAATATCCTCACTTCAAAAAAGGTATTTTTTTGGAGCAGCTAGCCTCAAAGCAAAGGTGAGACAAGAAGCTGGAGGATGGTTTTAAAACTGAAATTACAGCCTGCAGAAAATAAAATACTGCATTTATAGGTGACATGTAGCTTGAAACTGTGGTGTACGGTATATCTCTCGCAGTAGCTGCTCAGAACTTGCACCCTCTGTTGCACACAACACAAAGGGGAATGGCACAGTTCAGGAGTGAACACAGATAGTGGCAGAAGAAAAACTATAAGAGAAAATTTAGAGGAACAATTTGCAATGAGATGTCTGGTTTTATAAGTTTCTCCTGGAAGGGTTGTGAATGTCAAACCGCTTCACTTTATTTCCCACTGTTAAAACTTTAGAGAGAGTATATTTTGACCTTCACAGCCTCTAAAAGAAGGCACAGCTAGAGTTACTGGATTGGCTCTTCCATTTGAAATGCTCCGTATTGGGGGAATCATTAAAATCAGTCCACACTGAAGCATATTCTAGCCACAAGCTACATTTATCATCACGTTCCCAGTGAGATCAACCCTTTCTTGTTCAGGCTTGACCTCTGGGCTGGCTGTCACTTCCCACATATATATTTCAGCCATTAAATTCTGACAGAGGGAGGAAGAGCCATGTATTTGGAGGGAATAAAAGCTTTATCATTGAATTATGACCCTTCAAATTCTGCTGTCCCTCTATACAGGATTGATTTTCAACATTTATGTAGGGTACATGTGAGGATGGCTGTGGGGTTGATCGAAGATGTGAGAATTATGGGCTTTTACGGGTCCTCTGAGACAGCCTGGAAAAATATGGTCTACAGCAGTGAGATTTGTGCTGCTTGACGAATATTGACTTTACAGGTGCGTGTAAATCTCAACAACTTTATGCATTTTGCATGCAGTTTGGAGTCACATCAACAAACATTGGCAACTTAAACCCAAATGTGACTTTCAGGAAAGCATTTGCAGTTGAAAAGCATTTCTTAGTACTTTTCAGAAGTGCAGTCAGTGTAGGGAAATGGAAGAGGACTGAAACAGATTCATCTTCACTCCAAAGGCATTATCATGAAATTGCAGTGGATCAATAATATACACTAGACTAGATCATACATCATAAACAGGGTTTCATCTGGCAAAGGTCGCCTCTCTGACTCATTTTCATCAACATCGGCATCCAACCAGTCACAGAAATTCATGCGAGATGCCACACATGAATGGAGACTATATGTGTTGATGACCTGAATTGAACGTGGTATCTCGCTGGCTTTGACTCAGAAGAATGATGCTCTCAGCTAATGTTGAAATGGGAGCTAACGGGAATGCTTTTTAGGCTGACAGATGATTAGATTAGCTGTAATTGAGACATGTGCCCGAGCCGGAGCTGTTATGCCAGCACTCATCTGCTCTGATTGACTGAGGGAGGTTGACTCAAGACTGTGAGGCTGCACAGGAAACGCAGAGACATTTGCATCAAAGCATCTTTCTACCATTAGCAAACATGATTAAAAGGCAGTCTGTATGAAACATTTATAAGTTGTAAAAGTAAATAATTTACTAATGACAAGATCATCAATAGGAACATGTGTGTTGTCAGGTTGTGAATAATCCTTTTAGCTGATCTGCATCCTTCTCCGGCATAACTTGATGTAACTCCTCAATTCAATTCATTTCAATGGTTTATTGAAAAGGGAGACATCTCTGACTGTTTACATATAATTATTTAACGTTTACAACTGCAGAAGACCTATTTGATGAAGGCTTGACTTTCAAGGCTTGATGGCTTATTAGAAAGTGAATAGGTCCTAAATGGCCATGAGATCATTAGAGGCTTATTACGACTCTATAAAAATTGATAAAAGTGAGACAGAACAATCTCACCACAAGGATCATTGGGAGCTGTTCAGCTTTCAGTAATATATGTTATGAACACATGAGGGACCGAAACGCAGGACGCAGACAGGTTGGTGTGGTTGGTTATTATAGAGGAGGATGAGGGGCTGATGGGACCCAGCAACAGCAGGGGTGAGTGAGGAATAATGGGGGAGTGTGGCTGGCATATGTAGGAAGGAGTGAAGGGCAGGCAGAGGTAGTGGAGGTTAGGAGGTTGCTGGCAGACAGACAGACAAGCAGGAGGACAGGCCAGCGGGGGATGATCCTGGGGCAGGTTAGTACATGAAACGTGATGAAACTGAATCACTAAAAATTACAAGCTAAAGTTTGCCTTGCAGCATGACTATGGCTGAGACAGGGTAGAGGGTTAGGGTTGTACTGCAAGCTGATGAGAGGCAGCTGAGAGGTGATGAGCCGAATGCAGGCAGGTGTGCAGGATGAGCAGAGGAGAACGAGGAAGGGAGACCACGCCCACACCAATACACACACACACACACACACACACACACACACACACAAAGTAAAGATGTAGAGAGAGAGACAGACACATGAGCACTGGGAACACAGGGAGGGGGAAACACAAGGAAACAGTAGGGAAACATCTGGGGACACGGCCACAGCTGTGATAGTATCACATAGTCCTGCTCAGCAGATGAAGTTTGCCCAGTTAGGGTAATAAGGGATAGGGATAATTTTTTTTCAAGTTAAAAAAATGAACTTTGAATTTTAACTAGTAACAACATACTACAGTAATGTCATACTTTATTGTTGCCATTGGTAAATTGTTTTGGATTTATAGTGCTGTTCTAACAGTTCAAAGAACTATGAAAAAACACATGCATCCAGTCAATTAATCCTAAAAATGTGCTCTCACAAGCAGCACTGAAAACTTATCACAGAACACTTGGATAGCCTGAAGGTAAAAACTGAGGAGAGGAGGATGAGTCACACTAACAATATTTTCTTGCCCTGTTTGTATCATTAATGAATCCCTTAGTCACAGCTTATAAAGCCCTTACAAGGTACAAGATGCAGAGACCAACACTATTCTGTACACCAAGATCTGTAATAGCAATAGCTTGTCTTCATCAGCGTGATCTGATGAAGGGAAATTTCACCAATGTAGATTGACAGGAGACATATGGACTCTGCAAACTTACACTCAGTTACATGCATACAATGTTATTTCTCTTGCTCTACCTTCATGTGTCTCTCTCTCTCCTACACACACACTCACACAACTCACATAGACAAACTGTTTTCATATCTTATTCCCAGACGCGCAGAGCTGTAAACAGCATGTCCCTGTAAAGTGATTATGTTTGGTGCTGAGCAGAACGAGCGCAGACAGGCAGACAGACAGAGTGTGTGCACACAGAGTGTCAGTGGCCCACTGATTATCTGTCTGCTTGTCCGTCTGTGCTGATCCATTCTTCCCCTGTGACAAGGCCACGCCCTCACGCTGCTCTCTTGCTGTCACCACATGTCAGGGTGACAAATGGACACCTATCCTCCGGAAAACTAGCATCATCATCTGTACACAGAGCCGGAGGGAAATGTCAGGAAACATGCGTTTATCAAGCCAATCAATGCGGTGTGGCTACAGAGAGCAGAGCTCACAGGAGCTTAAGTTGCTCTTGTGACGTTTTGTGGCTTTTTTAAATGCAGCAACCATCCATCACATACGACTGTTTGGTCCATGCAGCTTATAAGATGCAAGTAAGACTGGTTACGTCAATACGCCTTTGAGAGGACACATACAATTTGATACCATTGCATGTTGTAGGCATGTGAGCTTGGCCTTTTGAGCTCAGTGCAAACCTGTGGAGCAATCAATCGCACCAACGAGAAGGCTCCATCAGATTAAGAGCCCTGAGGATAGGGTGTTGATAGACGATAAGGCTGTGTAAACTGTCTTATTTCATTTCATCACAATAGCCCCCCTGCCACCACTACCAAGGAAATGCACTTACACACAGCAGTCCTCAATGTATGGCCGTGGGTGGATTCAAAGAGTGAAAGCTTATCTTGTTCAACCATGGGCTAAATTCACAAGCAGCAATGTGACTGTGTTAAGGTTTGCTTGGTTTCACTATTGGGAACATACAGGTAGATTTTTTTTTTATTGATGTCATATTTCTGTATGAGGTGATATTGCATTTCATGAGTCATCTTCTTTCTCCATGGTGTACAAATCCAAGCCGAGTGTTGTGTTTATAGATGCCGGGATATTGCCTGTGCTTTCCTGAGGGCGTATTAGACATTGTTATTGCTCCCAAATGTGGCACAGGATTCTTGCTTATCTTGTGTTTATTCTTCTTGTACCCTCTTTCTCTGTGTCTATGTCTACTTGTGTGTGTGTGTTTGTGTGTGATTGTGTGTGTCTGTGTTTGTGTTTGTGCAGCTCCAGAGACTAAAACGCTCGCTGTCTTTCAAGACCATGATGCGCAGCAAGAGTGTGGAAAACTTCTTCCAAAGGTCGTACAGCGATGCTCGCCTCCCCCCGGATTTCATCACAGACCCGCCGCCTCCCTCTCCTCCGCTGATGCCCGGCTCTCCTCTCGTCGGCGACCGCTCACCTTCCATTTCGCCGTCCCTCAGCCCCAACCCCTCCATTGCCTCCCACTCCCCTTCTCTCAGCCTTTCCCCATCTCTACCCATCAAGCCTCCCGGACCTCAGATTACCCACTGTTTCCAGGACCATGTCTTTCGCAAGCCCACCAACTGCGAGCACTGCAAGCACATGATAGTGGGTAAGGTGCTCATTCTACTCCCAGGGACTCTCTTCCATGTTTTTGTTTACATGGTTTCTCATCTAGTGCAAACTGAAGACCATTTTAAGTAAAGAACGTCGCCTATTATTATTATTATAAAGATGTTTATAGTTGTCTTGTGACTCAAGCAGGACTGAAAGCTTAGTCATAAAGCTACTGTTGCTAGAACTTATTTGACAAAAAAACACATGAGGAGACTTTAAATGATCTCATCTCACTGGCAGATTTTTTATCTACCCCATTTAAGGAAAAATAGATACAAATTGGACTATCTGACTTCAGTGCAGCTCTCACAGTGTTTATAACTGTGAAGAAACTATTTGATTATTCACAGGAATGTCTGTGGTGTGAATGTGTGAGATGAGTGTGTTTATCCCTAATTTGCAGCATGCATGAAATACTATCTGCTGCTAGTATTTCTGCTGAATCTACCTCCAGTCACCATGATTGATTACAGTGTCCAACCGGCTCCTCTGCATTTGTGCCTCTGCTTTTTTTCTTCTTTTTTTTCTCTTTTGTTTTTTTGCACGCATCGTGAATTTATTCATGTAGTGTATCACCTCGCTCCAGCTGTAACCAAAACACAGTCTGGCCTCTGCTTCACTGTTAAGCTGATGAATCCATTTTTTCCTCTTAAAAGTAAAAAACAGTGTTTTCTTTCTGCCGTCCAATTTGTTTGCTTGTGGTGCATGCTCCATAATATACTTGTTGATTTAACTCACATCTACTGCGTGAAATGTATTATATTTGGTTTGCAGGACACAAAAGGACTCAACCCCTTAATCCCTAAAAACATTCAACAATCACAAGAGCATTTTTCATTACCAAAAAAAATGAGGAGAAATCACTGGAGCACCTGAAAACAGAGATGAAAAAGTGAAATGAGTCAATGACGAATCGATTACAATTGAAAGACCACCTCCAGCTGCTTTCCAATCTCTTTGAGCTGTTCTGGAAGAGGTGCTGTTGATTATGAAGCTGTTAGTGACAGCTCTGTTAGCTGTGCCAGCTCGAAAAAAAAACTAGGACAGCGCTTGATTACACTCTCTACCTGAGCAGAGTGAAACCTGCTCATATGTTCTGAAAACCACTTTGTTTTTGTTAGCGCTCTGTAACCAAACAGCCTGTTGTGATTTTCTTTATGTGGCTGCATCCATTTCGGCGTCCTTTGCTCTCATTCCCCTGTGTCTGTCCCCTCTCTGCAGGAAACTCCAAACAAGCTTTGCGGTGTAAAACGTGTAAGATGGCTGCTCACCTGTGGTGCACCTCAGAACTATCGCAGCAGCTGTGTCATGGGAAGGTACGAATACACAGAAAATCATATTGGATTTTTCCCTTTCCTAATATAGCCACTGCCTGAATGTTTTTGTTTGTTTAAGTTTTTTATCTGTAATCAGTGAAGTGGCTTTCTCAAATTTGGTAATATTTTTGGTACTGAGCATTCACTGCTGTGTTGTTTTTGCACTGCATTTCAGATAGTGCGGTGCAGTGCATGATGTGACTGAAACACCACCATCAAGTCATGTCCTTAAAATCCCCCTCTTCTCAAAAATATGAGAGGAGGGCTGCATTTTGAGAGGATTTTCATTTTCAGTTTGATGTGTGAGCTTCACTGTGCAGAATGATGTATGAGAAGAGTTTGACACTATAAGGTTTTCACATTCATCTTCTCAAGGGGGGGAAGTTTCTCTGTGCTCAGCTTAAAAGAAATATCCCAAAGAGGGGGGAGAAATCTGAATAAAAATGTGCCCAACTCAGTGTTTTGAAAGAGAGAAAACTCTTTACAGCGTGTGGTCTGTGTTAGTAGGATTAGACGTTTTTCTTCTCTAAAGGCCACTTTGACCTCCCTTTTCTCTGATTTCCAGATTTAATATCCACATTATAAAAAACATCAGCAACGATAACAATTTGGATTGCATTCGTGATTTGAAACACTGTTACTATGGTAACGTTAGCATAACCCTGTACTGGCTGGGTTGCATGTACTTTCAAATTCAATCTAATTGGATATGTTTTTTGGAAAAGCCTTGAGTTCAGTATCAAGGTAAAAAGAAAAATATAATTAACAGTTAAATAGAAGTTTCAGGCAGCTGAGCACAGCAGAATAAAAATATCACATCATTTAACATCAGTTGAATCACAGTCATGTCATATCATTCAAGGACAGCAGCAATTTGTGGACTTAAATTAAAACATCTATTTCTTTTTCATTTAAAACACTACGTCACTGCACCCGTCCATTACATTAATATACAGATACACCAGCACAGGATCACTCTTGACCTGACTCAGACTCACTCGGTATTCAAGCCATATGTGCAGATTAAGTTAAAATGCTGACAGTACACACAGACTCAAAGGACAGAATGCTGTTTGTGCAGTCGATGTGAAGTGCCAATGTGACAGACACAAAAATTTAATCCCAGTGCCTTCTATTGGAAGCCAGAAAAGTAAAGATATCTACATTCATAACTTGATCTTTAGCTCTATCTGAACTTGCTCTGTAGTTCACTACTGACACCTGCATGATAAAGTTAAAAATTTACAGTGTGGGATTTCCATCAAAGGGTAATGTAGATGCTAGGGATACTGCATTATTCATTTCGTTGCGGAAATTTGTGCATTTTAAATTTGGACACCGGTTGAAGGGCAACTGTGCAAGGTGAATATAGTCCACTAGGCAGAAAATTGGGGATGATTTTCAGACGCAGCTTCTTTGTTTATCCTCGAGTGTAGTGAAGAGGATATTAGCATGCAGTGAGGGGCGAGACCTTCCGAGAGCCACTTGGAAATTTTTTGAGAGCACTGAGTTCAAGTCAGCTCAATGCAGAGACGAGCACCAAAGAAAATGAAGGAGAGGTTAGAGGAATGATGAGGGCAGCAAGTGGCAAAATATCAGACCAGAGGCTTGACATCTTTACAGGAACAAAGGTATCACTTATTGCCTTTGTCTGTACAGTGTCTCCTCAACATATTATGACCAAGTGAGTGGCTCATTTGCAAGTCAAGCCAAACTGATATCTCAGCTGAAACACTTACTGGGCTTAATTCAGTGTGAAATTGCAGTCGTGAGGACACACACACACACAGAGAATCACATGTCCATGGATATGTGTAAGACATGTGCACACAAGTAAGTGACTGAGTGAATTCATTGTTCATAATTAGCAGCAGAGAGAGCCAACACTTCTCTTCAGTTTGTGACACCATAGCAGAGATCTACACCACTCTGTGTGTGCTCACATGTCTGTCAGTGCGTTTTGATGTGTTTCTGATTCAGTAATTTTAAAATGACCCCATTAATGTCCTGAACACAGAGCCATTTTCCCGTCAGTTCTGCCTATAAACAGGAAGTTAAAAAATGACTCTGCTTTCTGCTCTCCTCCATTAGTCTGGAGCGTTCAAGCGAAACTTCAGCTCGCCAATGCTTGTCAATGACCAACTGACCGTCGTCAAGGAAGTCCAGCCAAGCCAAGGTAAGCATAACTGAGTGTCTCTGTGTGTGTGTGTGTGTGTGCGTGTGTATGTGTGTAGAGTGTAAGAGTGAGTGCATATGTGCATTGTTTTGTTTCTGTCTCTCTCTGTGCTTTTGTTTTGTGATGCTGCTCTTGTCTGGCCCTTTTTTTTTTTTTTTGGTATACTTTATAGATTTGTGTGTGCTTGTGCGTGTACTGTAATAAAACCAGAAGTGTCTCCATCTCACCTGACATCCGAGGAGCATGAAGTGGAAAAAGATAAAGAGGAAGAACAAATTCAGCTTCTCTTGAAGGCTGACGGATGGCCCACACTCTGAAAGTATGTGATTAACATATTAAGCTCTAATATGTATGTTTTTATATATAATGCTTATGATTTTTACTGTTTATCCTTGGGTTGGCATGTTCTTTATGACTTTAAGACCCTACTTTTGTTGTGTAATACTGATTAACACTAATGCTGTGTTCACATCACATTATTCAAACCTTTATTTCAGTATGAGCACCCAAGTCAAATTATTCATGTTAACTTCCAAGTTGTTAATCCAAGTCTGAGACGAGCGATTATATTTTCCATTTGGTGGAAAGAATCAGTGGCAAAATGGCAGCAAGGCAGTCATTGCTGGGAGTTGCATCTAAATTAAATCCAAAATGAACACCAATACTATTGATTCAGCTTATTTAACCGCTAGAAATATGTAACACAGCAAAAGTAGCCACAAAATAGTGTGACTATAAGGCTAACGTGCAGAATGAATGCTAATTTCAGAAGTTCTTTGTGCTCTTCCCATTCTGCCAACATTGCGTGAATGCAGCATTAAACACACTGGTACAAGCGCTGACTGTTTTTACATCCACTGGCCTAAAAGTACCTGAATTTGTTCTTCCTTTTTACCTAATCTTTGATTAGGTGCTTATTTGCTTTCCATCAAAAGTAAAACATCACCAAGTTGACATCCTCCAGTTCATCATCCTTTATTCACCAAGCATTTCTTGCTATCTTGCCTTCACCAGGATGGGGGAAAAAAGCCTTTCCATACATTTGGATGAACATGTGTGTAGGTGATACAGTCCTTCATCTCACATACTGTTTGCCTCGCTGATTCAGGATTAGCACCTCATGTTGTCACTTCCTTGTACTATCCATGAATCAGGGTACAATTAACCTACAGCTCCATCATCACCCCGAGCTCAGCTCCATGAGGCCTGGGACTCTGCCAGGGCCAGCTGAGACTGCAACCTGCCAAACTCACAATCACATGTTGCAAAGTGTCCTCAGCATCATGCTAACAAAAGGCTCGGTAAAATACTGAGCTCATGTTTAGGCATGTTAGTATCAGACGCCAAATTTTCATGATGGATTTAGACTGTTATCTTCCATCCACTGCCTCTTGGCAAATCAGTTTATTGTTTTCATAATTACCTGGCAATTACACAGAAGTCTACAATGGTTTGTTTCTGTATTTGGACAAAAGCAAAAGCTGTAAGATTAAGGAAGGATTTAGATTTTGGCTAAAAATCCAGTCTAAGTAATGTTTGTTATTGTCATTGATCAAATTTGTTTAGTTCATAGTTTGTTAAAATAAGCTCTAGTCACAACAGATTAGAATGGATGATGGATGCACATTTATTTGTAGACAGATTTCAAGCAGTATCACATGTACAATTCAGTTTGTACTGAGAAGAAAACTGAAGGTCATAGACTCAGTGTAAAATGATTGTTTGTATAAAGAAGATGACTGAAGTCTTTGAACACATTTTTCTGCTGTTTGGTTTCTGCAAAGAGCAATTAATTGCTCTCTGCAGAAATGTATCCTTCATTCATGCTGCCATAACCAATTTAAAGCACAGTGAGTTTATTGACTCCAAATACTCTGACTAGTCGTACCAAAGAAATTCTTGTTGCAGAAATTTTAGCATTCCTTTTTAATGTTTTATCTGTCTGGAAAGCACACAGGAGCTCAATATGAAACTGCAAATCACTTCATCCTGCACAGACACACACACACACACACACACACACACACACACACACAGCCCTACAGAAAGAATGATTCGGCCCTCCATTTGAATCGTGTGTTGAGTTGGACGGGAAAAGGAGCAGAAAATCTCATTCCTTCAACTTCTGAAATACTCTGATAGCACCAGGCACTGCCGTCTACATGAAATGTAGCAATGATGGCCTCCTAAGGATTTCCATATTTTAAATCACATCTCATATTCCCTTTCTACTCAACTACAGCTCCTCATATATCACAGCTATTAAAACTAAGACACATCTCTTTTCAGTCAGTAATTATATAAATAAATCAATTAAATTGGAATGTCTTGATGTCTCCTTAACTTTTGGCTGCTGTCCTCTCTCAGATCTAAAGTGGGTCACTTTGGTCCAGGACTGACTGGTTATATTTAGACCCACCGGTTCCTCCAGATTGGCACAAGAACAAAAGTGTAATCTCAGTGTGTAGCCTTAATTGTAGTGTGTGTGGAACTGTGTCTCTGCGTGAATAATTTGCATGTGTTTGTAAATGAACCGAGTGTGTGTGTGTGCGCGCATGTGTGTGCACATGAGTCTTATCAATGTCTGTGTGGTTTCAGAAGCTGCGAGGATGCGTGTAGATCCTGTGTATGCCGCCTTGCGCTACGGGACGTCCTTGGCACAGATGAGCCGTTCCAGTTTTGGCAGTTTGTCAGAATCTCCAACACGCACCCTGGTATGACATCATCAGTCTGTGGCTAAGGGGTAGAGGACAGCTGAATCCTGGGTGATAAAAAGTTTTGTCAATGTTGATCCATTGAATACTTTACTTTGGGAAATATTGAAACCACAGAGCAGTGATATTTTGTGCAAACTGTTGCCAAAATTTGCTTGATAACATTAAATAATTTATATTCAGCTTTAAAATTGTTGCGTGTTAAATTTTTTCTCTCTTTTGAGGTTATGGTAGTCCACGGCTCAAATCCAACTTGGTATCTGTGAGGTGTTACAGTTGAGCACCAGGCTATCATCTATGAAGAGTATAATGGATGACACTGGCCTCTGTGGTTCTCCTCATTAATCATGTAGTTAAACCTGTGTGCATATCTCTCCGAAACAATTTGCATATATAAATAACAAGATAAAACGAAAGTGACTTATATCTACATTCAAGTCTTCATGAATTAGTGTTAACCAGCAAAGAGAAGATAGTGAATAGAAAAAACAGACTTGCAGTGTACACCTCTAAGAATTACTGATGTTAGTGATATGCATTCTAAATAATTCAAAGCAGAAAGTGTTTTATTCCCTATATCAAATACATCTTCTTTGACTTCCTGGTGCTAACTCATTATTTTTTTCACATCTCTATTTCCTTCTTTGATAAGGGGGAGGGAGATGAGGAGAACCAGGAGACACAGTGCAGCATGGAAGAGGAGATTACTCAGGAGACAGGGGGTAAACACAGTGTGCTTGTGTTTCAATGTATCTGGATGTGCATATGTACCACGTATATGTCCGCGCCTATGTGTGTCCATGCATATGTCGTGATAACATGTGCATGTCCGTCTCTGTGTGAGAGAGATTTACTGTGTCTGGCTGTTGGAAATTACATGCCTGATTGCATATGTGTGGGTGTGTGTGTGATTGGCACCTCCTAAGAAAATTTCTCACCACCTCCAGACACGCCTGTCCCTGACACAGAGATCAGCAAGGAGGAAGATGCAAGCAGTGGTCAAGCTCAGACGCCTGCAGAGGTTAGAAGTGTGTGCATGCTGTCACCCTTTGTTCTTTTCCTCCTCAATCATGTATTTCTGTCTCACTGCCTCCCTTCACCTTTTTCCCTGCATCTCTCTGTGTCCAGGTGCCCAAGCGTATTGAAGTTCACTCCATCCACACTTATGTAGCACTCTTCAAGTTTCTGCCTCAGGAACAGAACGACCTGGAACTGCAGTGAGTAAAAACGAAACAGACTGTGTACATGCAAACATTTCATAACCTTCAGAGTGCACATATTGCTCCACAATAGAGTTTTTATTATTGAGTGTGCATGAGTGCATTTGCTTTTGTCTGTGTTTTTGTCCCGCTTTGTGTTTTACCCCGGTCATTGTTCCTGCAGGACAAAAATGTCCCCGCCATCTGCAGAGGACAGTGCCGGGGCGCCCTTAAGGACGACTAATTATAAACTTGGAGCCCATCACTGTCCCCACGTAGAGCTAGCGACGGAGCTGTGTTCCCAGTAGGGGAGAGGATAAAGACACTGAGACAGTGAACAACTGAGAGATGAAAGAGCGGACAGACATGAGGGGAGACAGCATAGAGCTGAAGATTATCACAGGCAGAGAGAGTGAGAGTGGAAAAGAACAGGCAGAGAAATCCAAGTGCTCATATAGACATGAAAATGCTATAAGATGGAGAGGAACGAGGAAAGAGAAGAAAGGAGGAACAGAGCAGTGAAATGAGGGCAAGATGTGTGTGTGTGTTTGTGTGTGCACGCATGATAGGGGATAGCTATCACAAAGGTAGATCCATGGGACTGTTAGCAGCCATCTGTGCTTGGCTCTATGTGTGAGTGCACATTATATGAAGGCATCATGTGTTTCTGTTCGTCTGTCAAGGCTCTGACCACTGAAGCCAATGACTACACAATATATTTTAAAGAAGTCAAGAACAGGCAGTAGTTTGTGATGATGATAAGTTAAAATGACACCATGTTTTTATACCTGTTTGTTATTTCAGCTGACCAGCCCTATTAAACAGTAGGAACACTCTTTATACATTAAAGGATACGTTCACATTTTTAAAAGTCTGTCTTAAAACAATAGTCATATAAATTTCTTCATCTTTATTACTATCTGTCCACTGTGGCTTGGCTTGCAATATAAACTGTAACTTCTGGAGACACTTTGAATAATTCAGACAGCTAAGGACTCATATTATCTTCAGCTAAATTTAAGAATGTATTTTTACACAAAGCGAGGACTGTGAAATTTTGTCCTTCATCCCCTTACGATGAAACTTTAATGTTTTCTATTCTTTCAAGAATTTTCATTTTCACAAAGAAAAGATGCAAAATCTAGACACTTCTACTATCATCTGGAGCTACTGTACTGGTTCTGTTACTGTGCTGTTAGTAAATTTCATGTCAGTCTTGCAATCTGAAATTAAATTTGAAAATAGTGCGATGAGAAATATGTAAATTACAATATGCAGTTAGCTAATGTAGGTATTGAGTTTCTCTGACTTTGAGTAGGATTTTTTTTTTTAAGTATTATTTTGGAAAACTTAACCATGCGTTTAAGTTTTATGAAGCTTTACTCCTGGGAGAAACTTCAAGCAAGCAGAATAATTAATATTTAATGAATATCAGCTCAGGTATATGGGTCTCACCCTAGTTGGTAAGTTTATGCTACTGTGTGCAAACTTATATGTGTGTGTGTGTGTGTATGTGTGTGTTTGTGTGTGTGTTTGTGAGTGATGATCATATAGGGCAGTAGTGAGATCAGACACCCCAGGAGATGCAACGTACAGAAGTGCAATTGGGACAGCAGTTTCTAGGACAGTGGGTATGTGTGTGTGTGTGTGTGTGTGTGTGCTGGAAAGTGTCATCAAAAAACTGTTAGTATCATTAGCATGCAGCACAGGTTGGCTGCAGATCAGGTCCAGACTTTACTGCTGCAGTAGGCGCTACAGGGTCATATTTCATGTAGACCTCATGACTTTGGTATCAGTTGCTGTGCAGAGGGACACAAAGACTCGTCCACAGTTTAACCACTGCAGCCCTGTCGCTGTGGCAGCTTGATAATGTTATCTTCAGGGCTCATGCTAAACTCTCTTTTCTTTCTCTCCATCTTTCCACTCTCCCTCTCTCAACCCCCTTCATCTCCCCATCATGTACCCCACTCTCGTCTCCACATCCCCTTTCCCTCTCCACCTCAATCACTTTCCCTTCACGCCCCCCTCTTTTTTTCATCTCCTCTCGGGTCTTATCTCCTCCAGTCCTGGTGATCGGGTGCAGGTCACTGATGACTCTAATGAGGAGTGGTGGAAGGTGGGTAATAAATCATTTGCAAACATACGTGTGTGTTTGTGTGTGTGCTTGCTTGTTTGTGTGTAGATGCGTACCTGTGCGAATAATGTGTATTTGAGTGCGCAGAAATGTGTGTGCGTGGATTTAGTGCGTGCATGTGTTAATTCAAGTCTTTAAATCAAACCCTTAATGCATAACACCTGCTCCATTTTTTCCTGTCATAAACATGCAGGCAGCCAAAGACAGAAATAGAACATAATTTCCTCAGAAAATTACCAAAAGAGTTTAACATAATGAACTTGACTAGTGTTGCAACCGCAAAGAGGTCTCTATTGAGTCTTTAATGAGCTTCACTCGCTCCCAATGGAAATAAATGTGCATCTGTGTGTGTGTGTGTGTGTGTGTGTTTCAATCAAAGAAAAAGGAATACGCATCCAGTCTTAACTAAAGTCTGTTAATCTTCAGCAGTATTTACCAGAATTGATGTGGCCTGAAGTGAAGCAGCAGTCAATAAACACCTTAAATCAACACCGCCATTCTGAGGAATCCTTCAATTATATACAGTATATTTGTGATATATGTGTTATGTATTCATTATCGATGCGTAGTGCATGAGTCACTTTACTAAACTTATCATGACCTGATGCAGAGGATGATAAAGAGTGAAATATTTTTGCATAATGAGGCTCACACAGACAGCCTCGCAATCAACATTATCTGCTGTTTTTCTTTAAATGTGTCGAAAACAATTCTATTTCATACGTGCTACTCCATCTCAGCACCTGACAAAAGATCTTTGCACTCATCACTGAGGTAAATGGACTGTACTTATATGCTGCTTTTCCAGTCTTTTTGACCACTCAAAGCACTTTTACACTAAATGTCACATTCACCCATTCACACACATTCATACACTGATGGCAGGGGCTACCACGTGGGCTGCCAACCAGCTCATCAGAAGGGAAACTAACCATTCATACACCGTTGGCACAGCAACAGGAGAAATTTGGGGTTATGTATCTTGCCCACATGTGGACTGGAATAGCCAGGAATCGAACCACTCTACCTCCTGAGCCACAGCCGACCATGCAGCATCCTCCCACTATGAGACCCCAGCATCTATGTTTCTTGTCTCTGTTTTCACTCAGTCACCTTTAGAACAGATTGCCCCCAAGCTCAGTTTCTCCATCCGGTGTTGCAGAGAAAAGATGTCTTCCAACAAGTCTTGCACTTATTGTGCCTCTTGTGGGAGATTCTTGTGAATCCTGCTTCTGTTGTCTTGGTTGGTGGCATCAGATTGAGGTTGACCCTACCTTGCCTGGCTCACGCTCACCTAGGTGGAGCATGAGTAGCGGTGGACCAAATCTGTTAACTACCTCCACGCTAGCCTGGCACCAGCGGCAGAGGATGTGGCGAGTATGAATATGACGAGGAAGACGACTGTCATGTCTACAAATAGGAAGAACCAGCATCTCTGTTCCACAATGATGACCCACTGGATGACTTGTATAGCCTGTTCGCCTCTGCTGCCTAGGGGATGATGACCCTGCTGCTTCACCTCTGACCTCCTCACCCAGCCACGTGTTCCTGCATTTTCCAGTACACAGCGTCAGTGTGACACTCCACTGTCTGCCAAGCCCCCAGCGGTGGCCTACAGGCTGTAGCCCTAGTAATTTTTTCTGCCTTTTTGGCTGGGGCTCCTTTGTGCTCCTTCTGGTGATGAAAAGGACGGGACACTCCCTGCGTCCTTTCAGCATCCTTCAGACCACTCTCTCCATCCCCACTGAGACGGCTTCTTTTTCCTGTACTTTCTGGTTCATGGTAAATCAGGAGCATGAGACTACATTATACCTGTGCATCCTGAACAGCCACACTACACAGAGACCATTCTGCATGTTGACAGCGACTGGATGATATTCATACATCTGTCTCCATATTGCCACGCCACAGGAAGTACCTGTGTTTCACATTGGGAAAATTAACCTTTTGAAATCACTTATCAAATCATATCAATGAAAAAATGATCTGCCTCCATTAAGAAAACAAACCACTGATTTTGTCTGGATTTCATTTATCTACCAAATTCTTAATTTCTGCATCATTTCACTCATCACCTCTTTTTGCCATCATAAGACACACATATCTGCCATTACGCACACACA
Organism: Scomber japonicus; assembly: GCF_027409825.1. NCBI lineage: Eukaryota > Metazoa > Chordata > Actinopteri > Scombriformes > Scombridae > Scomber > Scomber japonicus. The sequence continues at coordinate 18,858,393 of NC_070595.1, forward strand.
CTGCGATGCGTACAGTTTTTTAATCTGACATACCCTTCCACACACAACGCCATTACACACATACACCAAACAAACCCGCTGTCCACACACTCACCCCCTCAACACCCCTCTCCCCACTCCCAGCTCCCTCTAATCGATCCCTCCCTCCATTATTTTCTCCTTTTAGTCTTTCTCTCTATAACTGCTCCTGCGAAGCGTCATTATTATGACTACGTGTACTTACTTCTTAGCTCAATTTTCTCTAATGCACACATTTCCCTACACTGTTTAACTTTCATTACTCTCTTTTCCTTTTTTTTCTCTTTTCTCTTCCCTTTCTTCCTCCTCATATTTCTTATTTGTATTTTATTCGTATTTCTTCCCTCATTGTCATGAATGTAATTACATAGACTGGTAGGATGAGGATTAGGATGGGATTATTATTATTAAACAAATGCTATTAGCAGTATTGCACAATTTATAAGACGATGATTATAATGTTGATTAGTGTTATTATTGAATAGATGATTATTCGTTTGTTGAGATTGAGGACGATGATGATCATGACAATGATGATGATGATGATGGTGATGATTAATATAATGCTTAAAATGATTTCACTGATTATTTCTAATAGAATGATGAACCCCAGCAGGCCTCAGTCATTTATAGCGAGCTAACGTGGATGCTGGGGTCTTTAAGTGGGACGATAGTACGCAGTTGCTAGCTCCTGAATGGGCACTGAGTGCAAAGATCTTTTGTAAGGTGCAGAGGTGGAGTCAGAGGGCTCTGCAAATGCGCACAGACATCCAGGTAACCGCTATATTTGGCATTAGTAATTGTCTGTGATGTCGGTGCAGTGTTTTGGTTTTATTTTATCACTGCACAGACAGAAATGTGACTAAGAGTTTGGAAATGTTTATTCATAACAGAGTTTATTTAAACAAAAACACCTCTTTGTTTAAACAACTAAACGCTAAATAGATGATAACAAGTCTGAACGTTCAGCCTCTCTGGACCTCTGCTTGTCAAAACAAACACATTGTACATCTGGTGGAAATAGACTAATCATCATCTTTATATATACATATATATATATATATATATATATATATAAAAAAACAACCCACTGAAACATTATCCAAAACAAATATGCTGCGACCGAAGAATAAAACAGTCTTTGAATGTGAGACCTGGGAGCTTGTTGTGGATGCTGCAGCATGTACAATTATAATCTCGATGGCACCCAGATAAATTCCAAACGTTGATATATGTACTGTGCACTTTTCTTCTCCAGGGTAAAAGCGGTGATAGAGTCGGATTCTTCCCTGCCAACTTTGTGCAGAGGGTCCGGCCAGGAGAGAGAGTGTGGCGGGTCGTCCAGGGCTCTTCTGGCAACCGAGAAAGAGGACACATGGCCGTGAGGGAATCCCAGGTACCAGAATATTATCATGCTGATCTTTTTTGTTTTCATTTTTGGGAAGAAAGTCCCTCTACTCAGTATGTCGTGACAGGATTTCATCCATCTATCTATTTCCTGTGCCTGCTTTATCTTCTGCAAGGTTGCAGGGGGCTGGAGCTAATCCCAGCACACATAGGGAGAGAGGAGGAGCACATCCTGAACAGGTTGCCTGATCAAACGTTTGGCACCGAAGTCATCTTAGTGTCTCTGTTTTGACGTTTTACATAAGCCTCCATTTTTTAAGACTTACACTGAAAAACCAGATTGTACGCAGAAGGATCATGTCACTTTCACTGAATTTTCAGAATATGTTCCTGTGCACCCAAAGCTTCACGTTATTGCTTAAAGATGATACACTGTAGTTCACACTAAGACTTTATCTTACAATAATAAAGTCAGAAAAGCTTCTGGTAATAGAAAATGAAGAGAAAATGATGAAGCTGCTGATTGTGTGCCTCTAAAATCTATTTTCACCCAAATATTGTATCACTTTTTTTGTTTTTGTTTGCTTTTTTACTGATTTCCACATCTTTTTAAGTATTAAAATAAATTATAATATTTTTACATACTTTTCTGAGAAAATTGATTGGTAAATCCCTGTCTATGTTCTTTAAGTCCTGCTTAAGTGTTGAAATCCTTAAATTTAGATATCACTTTTGACAGGTAAAACAGGCTTTATATATTAGAAAAAAGAGCAAGTCAGTTTCTCTCTCTCTGCCTCTTAGATCTGTGTGGGGAAGCGAGAAGACGGTGAGGTGTTTCTAAAGCTGAGCAGCGGGAAGAAGAGAGGGCTGGTCCCAGCTGACTCCATCGAGGAGATCTGAGCCTCTGCGTGCACACCATCATCATCTTTCCTCTTCCACTTTCCCCTGGGATGCACCCATGTTCAAACTATCAGCATCACCCCTCCACCTATCCTTCCCTCTCCAAACAGTCCTGACTGACTTAACCCAGGCACAGATAAACTGGACGCACATCTGAAAAGAGCTGGAACCACATCCCAGTTGGGTTCCCCCTATGAACATTGTGGTTTCCAGTTGCATTGGTTTACTGTAAGTCTTCAATAGAGTGTACAGTAATGCAGTAGTCCTGCTCTTAGAAGGGAGCTGTTTTTCTGCAGCCTAGTTTAACTGTAGATTTATCTCAAATACAAAAATCTATGTTTCTATTTAAGTCAAAAATGCTCTATGTTTGCTGAATGCCGGTTCAGATTTTGTTTTCCCTCATCAAAAGGATGTCTTGTCTACCGATGTGGGAATAGGCTCAGCCTTGTCACGATAACTTGATGCTTCTGTCAGTGTCCTTTTCTTGTTTCTACCCACTCCGTATGTCTCATACCTATCTGCTCATGTCAGGGATTCTGTCCCGGGGACTGATATCAGCTTTGTGCAGACATGAGGCACTCGCCAAGGACAACCACTGTAAGCCAGAGAAAGCGACAGCCGTTCAGAAACACAAGAGAATCAGATGAAAGACGTCCGCACGCAATCCCAAAATTCTCAGTAGTGTCAGGCTGAGTAACAACTGCATGCGCCAACTGTAGAATGCAGAAATAAGAAGATTGGAGGCTGTGAGTCTTTTTTTCACAGGAAACTCCAAACCTTTTTTTCTCTCTGACTTTTTCAGTATGAAATAACAATACTGCGAATATGGAACAAAACATGATTCAACATCTTTTAATTTGTGGTAAGAAAGAGCAAATCAACTGGTGGAAAATGTTCCCTTTTGTTTTGGTTGACGACATATTCATAGCTTAATAAATGTTGTTGTAATGCATCTTGTTGACTGCTCAGCAAAAGCAGTACTTGTCAAAGGTCTATATTTTGTTGTCTTACTGTTTAAAGCAAAGATGAAGAAACTATTACTGTCCAGGAAAACTTGGAGGGTGGTCCTTCCTGGTGTGGCTGATTTTCACGAGCATGGAGCAAAAAAAACAGTGTCAACATCTTCTAAGTGTAGCAGTTACAAGTGGCAGGAGCTGTTTCCCTGTAGTCACATGAAGGAGTTAAAACGGTCGACCACAGCAGAGGCCTGTTGAAGAACCGCAGCGGGTGTTGCAAGCCTTGCGCAGCATTTTAACATGCTGTCCCGAGTGCTCGAACAGCTGAATATAAACCGCGGCCAGTGTGCCAGAAAAACAACACAATGGGGGATCTTTCTGTCCATGACAAGGAGTCTAAGTTTCACTGACAGCTTAGAGGAGGACACAGGGAAGCAGAGGGAGGAGGAGGAGGAGGTGCAGTGAGACAGAGAAGAGAGAGGAATGACAAGACTGCTGAACTGTTATGAGTCAGTGTGTGCATGCAGGTAGTGTTGTACCCACGGGTGCACGAGTCATCATTGATCAAATGTCAGCCTGTCTTCATCTCTCTCCATCTTCCTCACCCGGTTTGGCCTCTCTTGTCTTCTGTTATTGATGTGACTGGTCGGTTCTGACATAAGATGAAGCCACTTTTTTTCTTGTACGTATAGGTACACTTTTGATTGTTTGGACTTCCATCGATTCATGTGTTCATTACTTATTTAATAAAGGTGATGCGTCTGATGTGTCTCTTTTGAAGCGAGAGGAGGAGATCATAAACATAACAAACATGTAGAAATGAAGAAGGACAGAATGCAGCAGTAAAATTGCGGGACTGCAAAATGATGAAATACTCATGTTTCATAGAGATCAAGCTAATATAATCTCTTTTAGTCTACATTTCAATATGTGAATGCCTTTAGAGACTGTGACAAATAAGCTTTGTGTCATAACAAAAGTAGCACTTCATTTTGTGTCATTCTGAATGAGTTGTCCTTTTTGTTGAAGTATCTCCTTCATACATGTAGTGATTGCTGTCATATTTAAATACACTTTACCTGCAACTTTGCTTCACTTCACCACGGAGCTCTTCAGATGTTCTTGATGTAAAAACAGAAGAATAGAAAGAAAACTGAAAATTACACAGCAGCATTAATAATATGACAGAACTTGAGAAAAATGGTATCTGAACAGAACTGGATTCATGATTTTACCCATGTAAACACTTTGTTATCCTGCCTTGTGTCTGGTGTTATGCCACATGTTCACACCTTTCAGATTTCAAATATGTTATGTTTTAAAAGTATGTGTTTGGATGTCCAGAGTCATTGGTTGGCCACATACCTCAATAAAAAATCTTTACAAAACATTATCTGCTTTTCACGTATATCCAGCCTGTCACATAATGCACATTAAAGATACTCTAGTGCATGATTGCATGTGTGGATGCTGCTCATGTATATCTGTGTAACAGGAGGCACGCAGCTTTTGGTTTTGTCCTGTCTGTCTGTAATCATATTCTCACAGCCTGCTTGGCCCAAACATGACAGGGAGTGCCTAAGTAAGACTGGTTTAATGCCGAGTTTCAGCGGCGTCCATGCATAATGCACCATCCATCCACAGACACACTGCTGCGCACAGAGGAATGCCAAAACACAGTATCAAAATAAATAGCTCGTAACACACTGCTGCAGAGAGAGTAATTGAGATCTTTATGTTTAATCGTGCACAGCTACATAAACCAGAGACAAAGGAGTGACAGCAGATAAAGAAAAAAAAATCCACACTGCTGAAACTTTTCTCTATAGCCAAAAAATGAAAAAATGTTATATTGTCTCTATACACCATGTAGCATGAGTCAAGGATTTGTGTTTAAAGTAGCACTTATCTGTATTTTTTATTAACAATGGCTCAAATGACCACACTACCGACCTTGCACCAAGCAGATAAAGTTAGCAACCACCTGATAAACATGGTGAAGCATTTAGTGATTAAACAGCACTAAATGCTAAGAGAATAAGAGTGAATGCTGTAGTTGCATTCATATGGTAAAATGGTGAATGGACTGCTCTTATGTAGCACTTTTCTAGTCTTTTAATCCCTCAAAGCACTTTACACTAGGGATGGAAATCTCCATCCCCAGGACGATACGATATGCATCTCTATATACGGAGGCTACAGTATGATACACGAACGATTCAGTACGATATGATTTATCTTCCTACCGCGATTCAATCATGATGCAATCATGATTCAAAAACAATGCAAATCTGTGCAAATTCCACTCAACTTTATTGTTCCTTCAAGAAGATAAGCAGAACCATACTTCTCATCATTAACCTCTTAATACACGCCCCTATTTTTATGTTTTTAGCCTAAACGACATGCCCAAGTTGTGAGCAGCACAGATCCCACATAGTTTGAGACTCAGAGATGTGTCTGGTATCATTGGAAAGGTAACACTCTCAGGATTCTTGTAAAAGTGTCTGTGTGATTATGTGACTTACTGACAAAGAGTGGCAGAGGTTACAATGATGGGGTTGTTTACTCGCCCATATGTTTGCCTATACAATGACATGTGTACAGACATTCAAGGACCTCTCAGCAGGATATGGATACAATGAGGCCACAGCCACATGTCTTGGCTTCATGCAGTCCAAATTTGGAGTCAAAAGACCAAAAAATGCCTCCTCATCACTCCAGTTCATAAGAAACTCTGCTTCCTCTGCAGCAGTGTATTTCTTTGCCATATGTAGCTATCTATCTATTTATTTATTTAGCTATATATCTATTTATCTATCTATTTATTCATTTAGCTATATATCTATTTATCTATTTATTTATTTAGCTATGAAGATGTCAAGTCGAAGAAGAACCAACCGTGTAACAAAATGCCGAATGCGTAATGATATGATTCAACTCTTTTACCCACCGGAAGCGCGCACAGACAGTGGAATCATACGCCGTTGGACCGAATATTTCCATTGGCTGGAACAACTGTCAATCAAAGCCATGTTGTCGTTGTCGTTGGTCACATGTCCTCATTGGCTGTGGAGGCATGTACAGCCTAATCCTAAGTTCTGATTGGCTTGTGTGTGGTGTCGTCAGAAGCAGGAGAGGCTCACGGTCGTAAACATCTAGGCTGTGTCCGAAATCACCCCCTAACCACTATATAGTGCACTATATAGTGACCACGCCATTTTGTAGTGGTGTCCGAATGTTTAGTGATTATTAATGTTCACTATATAGTGCACTGAATCTATCCCACAATCCACCGCGGAATGTAGTGAGCATCCGATGGTCACTAACCGGAGCAAGATATCCCATCATGCATTGCTAAACGAGCGGAGTAGTGTCCGAGCGTGTCCGAGACGTTCCGCCGTTGAGTCCACTATATAGTCCACTATATTGAATTCACTATATAGTGAGTAGGGAGTAGTGAATGAGTGAGTGATTTCGGACACAACCCTAGTCACGTGTACTCTGAGATGGACGTGCAGGTCAGGAAATGACGTAAACGGACCGTATATGGCTTGTTCCGTGTGTGTTACTTTACGTGTTGGACGTTGGACTAAATACATGGACATATTGAGGAAAATATTTCGGTTTTCTGGATGTGGATTTCATATTTCACAAGAATGGATACTTGGCGAGCTGTACAGAAAGTGCTGAGTCATAAGATGATCGTTGTGGATAAAGGGAAGACTTTGAAGGTATGTAGGCATTATAGCTGTTCTTACTTAGCTGAGTGGCTTGCCGAGACAATTGCTAATACTATTACGGCTGTGAGCAACCGTATAATTCGTGAGGGGTCTTGAATGAATCAGGGCAATCTAAGCTTTCTAACAATGTACGGCATGAATATATATGTTTATGGGTTGGTGTTTAAAACATTCAGAAGAACTTGTCGCTACCTCCCAACTTCCGACCCGTCCCATAGGCGGAACAGCGTGCTTTAGGCTTATAACAAATGAAGACAGATCTTTTAAATTAGGCTACTTAAGCATTGAGGAGGTGTTTGTCAACATAAATAAGTCGGCCTATTCACAAAAAGGCACATAGGCCTAACAGTAGTACAAAGCTGTCAGGATATTTACCGGTAGCCCACTTCAACACGTTTGTTTCTTGTCGACTCTGTTGCCCGGATGTTATTGTTGTTATTCTTCTTCTGCTTCTTCTTTTTCGGGCCGGATGTTGATATTCAGTGACTAGTGACGCCTGGTGGTAAATAGGTGAATCAGAGTGTGTTTGTCGTTCCGCAACAAGTAGTCCGCTCGTGAGAAACGGCTGATTGAGATAATTATGGAAGTGAATTGACTACGAATAATCATTTAAAAAATATATATAATTAGAAGAAATCGGATTTTACCTATGCAAAGCTTTTACAAGGAGATGCATCGTGGTTTCAGCCCAGTTTATATCCGATGCACACCACTCCAACCGATGCATGTATCATAGACCCTTGCATCTATGCACTGATTGCGCATCGGATAAAATGCCCATCACTACTTTACACTGCATGCTAACATTCACCCATACACACACACACACATCTATACACTGATGGCAGGGACTACCATACAAGGTGCCAACCTGTTCATCAGGAGGAGAATCTAATGCATTCAAACTCATTCAACCACATCCTCACACATCGACTCAACAGCCGTTCTTGAGATAAGTGGACAACAAGCTCTACCTCTGAGCCACAGCCACCCCAAACATGACTCCAAGCAAAATGTTGTTTGATACCTGCAGCGTAAAAATGCAACAATTTACTAAAACGTTCAACAAGGTGATATGTTGTGTTTATGGGTTCATCGGCAGCCGGGGGAGGTCATGAAAATCACCCAAGACTGACTTTTCCACAAGCTGTTTGCAAAAACATACTTGAACTATGTCTTTGTTCTCTGTCGACAAAAAAATTCTCCACTCCATTTTCACGTTAAGTCATCACATTAACTGGAACTGAATTAAAACAAGACTTACAAGTCTCTCTATCAGTGTCATGTATCTCTACTTTTTGACATGCTTTAATGCTTTTTAGCAGCTATTTCAAGATACTGATGATTCTGTTGTTGACTGATGTTGAGCCCAATGATTGGTTAATTGACTTTTTAGGGTGTACTTAATTTGCTGGTGTTCTGACACAGTAGATAAATACTTAGATTTTTGGCTGAAATGTTCACTTTCAACGCCAATCCTTGTGTTTAACGGCTGACACCAGCTAACAAAACAATAGCTGTGCACTGACAGAAGGGATCTTGAGTTGTCTGATGGAGCGGTTGAGATTCACCATCAAAAGTGGCTGCTACATACCTCTATTAACACTTAACAGTGCAGCCCATCTGCTGTGACTCAGAGCACTGCGAGTCCTCTCAAGCTGATGAAACTTTGCCAGTGTGGGAGAGCGTTATTGAACAGTCACATCTTTCGCTCCCTCGTCTAATCCTCTCATTTCATTTTTCTGGCTCGGTCTGCCTCTCTCGATCACTCCCTGTCTCCCTCCTTACAGTCACTATACAGACGTTGATGCAGACCCTCACCCTTACCGTCTCTCATAATCTTTTCGCTCAGGCTCTCTCTGTCTGTCCTTCTCTCTCTTATCACTTTCTGTTGATGGCTCCCCACTGATCACTCTCTTTCTTTCATCATTGTGGCTTTGAGTTACACCAAAGAAAAGCAAACAAGGGAACAACAGTCTATTTCCTTTCCTCTTTTTCCTCGCTCCTGTTTTGACATTACCTATGATTAAAGTTATTGTAAAGAGGCTACACTGGTGGCACCTAATTGGGTTATGGAAAAAAATCTGAGGAGGTGGGGAAGCTTCTGAAAATGAAATTGCCTATTAATAATGCCTCATTTCTGCTGGCTGGGTCTACTTGGCCTTAACGTTGACTTTCTGAGGTAGTAAAGCGGCAGGAGGGTGACAATTAAGGCCTGGTGTAAATGTGGTTATTTCTGAAATCTGGCACAGCGTCATATCCAGCCGACCCTGCACAGACCCTGCAGGGGTTTGCTTGTGCTCCTGTATAATAAATGTCCACTATCATTATTCAGAATGTCCCCCACTGTTATTATTACGTCTCATGACCTTTCATGGTGCCTCCAAGCAAGTGTCAGGACTAACAGCCTGTGCGCCTTCTGTCCTGGTCCAGGTGAACAGAGGCATCACATCAATAGAGACAGACAGAGAAAGACAATGAGAGAGAAAGAGAGAGAGAGAATGAGAGAGAGAGAGAGAGAGGGGGGTAAGAGAGGGGTAGAAAGAGCATCAGCTGCTGCACTGCACATTGTGTTCCTTGTCTTTTATCTCTCAGCCATGTGGTTCTTTGTAGACAACATGAACATCAAACTGTTTTTTCTTTTTTCTTTTCTTTTCTACGTTCGTCGCCAGTGTTGAAGCTATGTGACTGAGCTGTTTGTTCTGAAGCTTCCAGAGAGGTTTGGGTGTGGACTAGAATCACAATATGAGAAACAAGAACAAACTAAACCTAGTTTTGCTTGACAGCTGTGAGCCAATAGCTCACCAGAGCTGAACATCATCACACTGTGAGCTTGACAGTTCAGATTGATTTTCAGTGGTGGTCTAATCATATCCTCAGTATTAAAGTCAGGTTTTTTTCATGCACATTACATTGAATAAAATGTGCAGGTGGTAAATATCTTGCAGGCTTGAATTGAGAGTAAATAGAAAAAAACACACTTACTTTACAGCTATTGACACTCAAGGTGATGCAGCCAATCTCAAACTCTCACTGGTTTCATTACATTAAGCTACAGACAGGACAGAACTACAGCAGTGACCCTGACACATTCAGCCTTTTCTCGGTTCACAGCAGCTAAGAATCTCTGGCCGTATGCGTAATGAATGAACTTTAAAGGGACTCATTGATCATTCTTTTCACATCCTGAACACCTGGTTACTTCACAGTTCTCACTATGAAATATTTATTAACAAAAATGACATAATATGAGGCAGCAGCGGTACCTTTTGCAAAGCTCAACATTTGAACTGGGTATTCAGTTCATAAAAGCTTCTGAATTGAAAATTTGTTTAATAGGTTCACAATTTTTCAAGGCTGTGCTAAACAATAGTCATGAGCCCATATGAATAGTGCAGCTTTTCTTTCTATAATAATTCCTCCTGTTCATATTTGCTATAAAGAGTTCCCTTCATAATACACTTACAATATTAGTGGTGGGGGACAAAATCTTCCTTCTGTGCAAGAATGTATTTAAAAGCTTATTTGAAGCTAGTATAAGGCTTCAGTCATCCAAATTAGTCAAATCAAGTCAATATCTTTCAAAGTTACATTTTTTTGGTGCCAGACTGTACTAACCACAGTTACAGTCTTTGTACTGTAACTGATATCCACAAAGAACTTAATGATACTACATATAAGATATACTGTACCTCATCATCTGTTACCAATGATGGTGTTTGTGGTGGTCTAAAACTGCTGAATTGTTTTGTCTTAGAAAATGTGGAAAGAATCAGAATGAAATTTGGTAAAAGCTGGATTTAATAAGAATTAACAACAGAGCCGGAATTTCAGACTTTCTACAGTATCTGTATCATGAGCAGGAGGTTTTCAATGATACCAGAATATAATCCTTCATTTGCACTAATAACAGTCATTTAGTGACAAAAGAGTGCTGTCCTCATGTGTAATAGCCACATATATATACATTCACCATTTCCCTCCTTGAATCTTGAGCAAAACACATTTCATTCAACCTCGATCAGCCCCCACCCATACGCACACACACACACACACACACACACACACACACACACACACACACACAAGGTTCTCTTCCCCTGTGTTTCTTTTTATAAGTATGCAATTTTCACATTTTCTGAGGGAGGAAGCGAGCGATTATCAAAGCGAAGCAAATAATGACAAAAGCAGCTGTCAGGGGAATCCAATTGCAAAAAATAGAGCTGATTAAATAATTAGTTGCTCTAAGAATAGCAGGTAATGACAGGTTGCTAAAACACACATGCACTCACACACACATGGACCTGTCACTAATACTGGCTGACAGAAGCATGAAGAATTATTTCTTCAACTGTGAGTACAACATACCATTACCCCTTCCACTTCACCCACACAGGAACAAATACAGTGCGATAATCTGTCTTCAAGACCAGGCTACCACACACACACACGCATAAATATACAGTATAAGCAGACAGAGAGAGAGAAATGGAGACAAAAAGCAATTTATAATGCTGTCACATGTTGTTTACAAATGGCAAAGAGGAGGGGTTGAGGTTTATCATCTCGTTCCTGGTTTATATTCTCCATTATTCCAGTTCATAAAGGAGAGAGAAATGCATGACTGTCGTTTTCTTCTTAGAGACACACACAAGCTCAAGGCTGCAGTGCATTGATGAACACACAGTCCAAAAAAGAAGCAAAATAGGCCACCTTAACCGCTGGGAAGCAATGACTGTCTTTTCAATCTCACCGCCACTTCAAAACAAAGCATGGAGGAGACATGATACAGCTACATGAGCCTTTAAATCATGGATTAAGGAGTGACAAAGTGACAGAGAGACGTCAGAAGGATAAGCCATGTTTTGGGGGAGATTGGACCACTGGTCAACTTTGCTTTTAAGAGAGAAAGAGAACATAAACACCATCATTCATGTGTGCGGTGGATTGTCTTCTCCGCTGCTCACAGTGTTTACAGATGAGCATACATCATACAGAAAAACTGTCTCTAAAGCTAAATGATAAGACCACATTGCACGTCTGTTATTTTCTTCTGCACAAACACTTCAAGTAGCAAGATGCTCGCTCATTAAACTGGAGGGTTGGCTTGGACATTTTCAAGGATCATGCATCTAGTTACAGTAGATTGAAGATTTTATAGACTAATACAAGTCTAAAATGCAAACAAGTTGACGCATTTTCTAAGACTAATGATAACATTTGGAACATATAACAATAACCAACTGCCAAAAAGCTGAGAGATTACATCAAGATAAATGAAGGTTTTGTGTTTGCCACATGCCGTCCAAAAATGAAGTACACTACAGTATATTTCAAGGAATTTATAAACACAAGCGCTATTCTACTGAAATACACTTATGTTGCAAAATCTTGTCTGTTCATTCATTTATTCACAAATTCAAGATCTCTTAAGAATGTGTATGCAAATGTTAGGTATGTAGCACTGATATGCTAGACTCAACAGGTATGCTTAGTGATGGATCACTTTTCTAAAAACTTGATTTATTCTTGTGTGACTGTTTGTCAGCTGCAGGAAAAGACTCAACAGTAAGTTCTGCATGCAGAGAGACAGGATGGACAGGTGGGAAATAATACTAAGAGACGTTGGTCTGACTGTGATTCAGCATTCATTCTGTAATGACGACCGATGCTTCAAACAGGCTACTGACTCATCAGTCTTCTTCAATGTCTCTTGCCATTAGCAGGGATCAGCTCGCCCAGTGCGCTCTGCCCCTGATCAGCACTGATTAGAGGTAGATTAACATGGATGCTACGCTCCTGTGAATCACTGATTGTCCTACATTTGTTTAACACATTCCCCCTTCTAATTAAAGTCAACTGTGACCCTACGTCCCCCCATGTGCGCGCACACACACACACACACACACAGCATGATATGCTCTATTAATGAAACATGAGCTTCACCCGCCCCACTGAGCCTTCTCTCCCTCTCCTTCTATCTTTTTCTCGTTGCTCTCCTCTATCTTTCCAAGAGAGTTTTCAGCCAGAGGCATTGCTGGTGGGGAAGCACTGGTCTATGAGCAGCACACATCAGCACACATGCACACACAGACACACACAGACACACACACACACACACACACACACACACACACAGAAACAGACAAGCTGTTATAGTGAACAACTCACGTCATCGTTCTCTCCACACAGCTGACCTTTACTTTAGTCAACAAATAGATGAAATGAAACGCTGAGCGCCTGGTGGTGAAGAAAAGGAAGCAGTCTCTGTTTCTCAGAGGCTGGATCTCAGTCTTGAAATACATATTTCCTTTCTTATGTATCCACATAATTAAAATGTCATTATTTATTATATCAAATACTTCACATTTACAGTGTAAGTCCATATTTAGGTGAAAGTGTTAGTACGCCATTTTTCACTTTCGAATTTCTATGTTGAAGTTGTTCAACTATGGAGTCTGTGCAGGATGCTGGAACTATGATGAGACAGATGAGTCATTTCCAATTTTGCAAATGATTTCTTCACGAATTTTGTCCCCTGCTTGTGGACATTTTGTCTGCACAAATTTCAAAATATTGTATCTCATCTTTACAACACTTCTGCACAACACTAAACAGATTTCATTTCATTATACTGCATGCACAACTTCAAAGTGCCATTTGGCAAGAACTAAACACAATGCATCACATTTATTGGCAGAACTTTCTTTGGCAAAACACACATTTTCAAATCTTTATTTTTATATTCTGGGACAATGAAGAAATACCATAATGCTGGAGTGGAGCAATGTACTCACATGCTGTGCGTGAAGCACACGACTATATAAAGAAATCCGTCATGAGTTGGCGTTGACTCAGGCTAAAAGTAGAAAACAACATTGGAAACTGGGCATTCAGAGCAGTTTGAAGCCAGTGATTTTTGCTCACAGAGTTTACTTCTACATATGTTTACCTCATTATTTGACACTTTGGCCACACTTGATATGAACATCTGACATTCTAACATTATGTATATGACTGAAAATCATGCAAAGCATAATGGCACCCCAATGCTTGTTCTTTACATGTTGAAACACTCTTAGGGATTCTTAAAAGCACTTTTTCTGAAACCATTAACACTTGTAGCCAATGCATTTACCAAGTGTGACAAACTGAATTCTCTGCTTTTTGCAAAACTGTAAACATTGGTCTCTACATTATTACACTATATTGCCAATTGCCTTTCCACTTTTACACATGAAAACATTTTTAGATCATGAGTTCAATTACAAAGCAAAGCTTGATGTCTACATTTGATTTGTACAACAATGGAAGCATAGAGCAAGAGAGTAAGAGGGGTGAGAACTAGAGCAGGATAAGAAGGATGAGGATGATGAGGCGAAGAAGTAAGATGAGCTGGGAGATAAGTAGAAGGGAAGACATGAAGTAGGATGAGGTAGAAGGAGATGCCGGGAAGAGGAAGAAAAAAAAAGGGTAATCAGGAACACAATAACTGATGAAATCAGAGAGACCATGTGGTTGACCATGTTCTCAACCATGGAAAGTGAAGTATGTACTGCATTTACAAAATGAGAGGGATCTATCATTTAAAACCATTCAAATGTTTTTACAGAGCTGCCAGAAAACCAGTATCTGGTGGAAGAGGTCGACTGTTCACCCCAGAGCAGGAGACCCACATTGTAAATATAGTCATTGCAAATAACTCGGACTCAGAGAGCTGCACGACCACATAATGGCAGATAACACCATATTCCAAAAGGTCAACAGAGTGAGTCTCTCCATACTGTCTCATCTTCTGAAACACAATACAAGTTAGAAGCAGCAGCACAGCTTCCCTTTTGAAAGAAGCCCAGACCTGTGTAAAACAACTGAAATATGAATAGCCATATGGTAAGCCATACTATCCCAATATCATAATGGATCTGGAGGTATATGGTGCTACATCATATTGACTGACCCCTGTGCTGCATTGTTGTGTCTTTCAGATATTGAGCTAGAAGCAGATGCAGTGCATCATAAGCTAATGTAGTATGTGGACAAGGCAGGTTTCAACCTTGCATAAACAAGGAGCTACAGCCGATTTATCATGGGACACTGTACCATCATCAACATCACAGGACAATGTGGTGACAACATAACAATGTGAGCAGCGATTAGTTAAAACGGCGTCCTTCACCATCATGCAATGTTAGGCCCATACAACACTGCACGCATTATATCATTTCTGGACACCTTCCACAATAGACTAATTCATAATGACAAAGGCCAGAGCATCATCTTTAACAATGGGCCTCATGCAAAAAGCCACATATAAAAAAACTTCCTCTTGTTTTCATTCATATCTACGATTTCTTCTTATTTTGAAAGTAACAATTGATTTCTGGGATTGAAATGTTCACCAATTCTTATTTTTGCAGTTCTCTTAGGTAAAAGAGGATTTTATAAGATAAGGAAAAATAGTTCATTTTCACAGTTTACAAATAGTTCGTCCAAATCAAGAAAATAATACATTTTTAATTAGAGGAACATAAAAAACACGTGAATATCATAATTTTTGTTTCAGAGTAATTATAACAGTTTTTTTCTGAATGCTTAAACTCTGCCAGGGATTCTTAAAGCACTGTCTTTGAAACCATTAGGGCGGCTGTGGCTGAGGAGGTAGAGTGGTCGTCCTTCAATTGGAAAATTGGAGGTTTGATTCCCGGCTTCTCCAGTCCACATGTCGATGTGTCCTTGGGTAAGACACTTAACCCCAAATTGCTCCCGTTGCTGCGCCAACGGTATATGAATAAGAATGAATGGTTAAATTCCCCCCTGATGAACAGGTTGGCATGCCATCAGTGTATGAATATGGGTGAATGGGTGAATGGTCATAAAGACTAGAAAGGCGCTATGTAAGTACAGTCAATTTACCATTAACACTTGTAGTCAATGCATTTACCAAGTGTGCCAAACTGAATGCATGTTCATGGCTTTACACTCGGTTGTAATTTAATGTAAAACATGTGAAAGCACTTTTAGATAATGAGTTCACTTATAAACCAGAGCTTGAGCACTATGCAATAATGTAGATGAAGTCTTATGGTCAGACCCACAAAGAAGTCGAGATTTAGCCTTTTTTTTTGTCCTTTTTTTCTAACACAAATGGTTTTGTACTCTTGTACTGTCTTCTACTGCACTTCTGTTGTTTGAGGAGTGTTTGAACATTTTGAGGAAAAAAAACCCAACGCTTTTTGCCCTAATTTGTATTGATAGTTTGTTATGTTCAGAATACACATTCAGACACATTTGGATACCTGTGTGCATGTGTGTTTATTACATGTATGACAAACTGCTGCCCTGCACACAGAAAAGTCTTCTTCATTTATACTATCAGTGTGTAGTTGGTGCTTTGTTTGCTTATTCAAATGATGGATTGTGTGACAGCATTGATGAAAAACATTTTTTTTAGAGGGTTTGAAGAGTTTTGCAAGAATAATTTGCTTTTGCAAGAGATAAGGTTTTGTGGGTAGTGTGTAATGTTTTGCAAAAAATAGCCTAGTTTCAAAGATAGTGCCTATGCAATCAGAAAAAAACTAATAAATATTAAATTTGTGGACTAAATTGGCCAATTGGTTCCAATAAGTACTACTGTATAATAAGTTTATTTAGCAGTTGGTCAATTTCATTACTAAAAAGTTCTAAAGTTCATCTTCTTCTTGCTACCTTGTTTTGATGGCATCTCTCTGATTCCTGGATATGTCAGAGTATTTGCACAAAGCACAATACTTGCCATTATATAGTGTTCAGGTGGCATCACCTACTGTAATAACAATCAGCCACATGCATCCAATTTAAGATCAAGTGGGATTCATCATTCAGCACACCTGGGTAAGAGAAGATTTAGATGCTTAAGAACATTTGGTACATTGACTTTTCTTATTTTTCTCCTTAACAGAAATTTAAGAAGAATATTGCTTTATATTGCTTCTCATTGGGCTGCATTGGTCTGCAACTGGTTAAAAGGTCACTCACATTTCCTTCAGTCTAACCGATCTCGAATCCTATTGAAGAATTCTTCCGTGCATGGCGTTTGGAAGGCCCCCATGAACGCATACCCCTCCTACTTGCAATGGGGAAGGCCTGTGGAGACATCGATTAGGGGTCATGCCAGGCCTGGTTCCAGCACTCCAGGTGTTACTTTCCACACTGTCTATTTCAAGACAACATTGCATGCGATGTGGATGAAATCTAATGACCAGATCTATAAATAAGGCAAGATTTAGCCTAATTTATTCTGTGTTTTTTTTAATACAAATGTTTTCTTCAACTGAACTTCTGCAAAAGAACAACATCCCATAAACCTTCTCCCCCTTATTTATATTGATAGCGTGTTATGTTCAGAATACACATCCATACTTTACATATTTGGATACTGGTGTGTATGTGTGTTTACTTTATTGCAAAACTGCCCTGCACACAGAAACAGCAAAAAGCCACAAGTGTTTTTCATTTATACAATCAGTGCATAGTTGGTGATTCATGTGCTTGTTCAAATGATGGATTCTGTGTACTGTACTGATGCAAAAACACAATTTAAAAAAAAATGTTTAAAGAGTTTTTTAAGACTTGTTAGCTTTTGCAAGAGATGTATAATGTTTTGCTGGTTCTGTATAAGTTTATGTGGTTAGTGTGTAGAGTTTCGAAGTCTGTAGTTTTAACGATAGTGCCTAAACGATAAGAAAAAAAACTAAATTCAATGCTGCAATGGACTATTAATGTGTGTTCACAGCTGATCTAATGTTCCTTTAATGTTTGTAAAGTGACATACTCTATACAGTCTAGCCAAAGCCAAAAACAAAAACAGCTACATTTATGATTTTGACATTGATGCTGTTATAAAACTCCTCATCATTTCACTGCACCCACTGAGCTCACTTTGGTTCCTGGCTTCCTAAAGTTTGCTGCATTACTGCAACAGTATCGCTCTGCCTGATTTACTGTAGCTTCTCCATCTGATAACCAGTAAAGGAGGACAAGAGCGACAATACCATCTATCATCAGAATTACTGACCTAATGACTGTCTCAGTAGGAGAGCGCGGTAGTCTTATTACTAGACACAGAAACACAGGCTGCATGTAAGCTGTTACTTGTTGAGCTTGACACATTACTCTTGTCATGTCATATAACAATTCTTTGACTGACATGATTAATCCAGGAACTAAAAATGAACTCATCAGCCCCAAAAGGTCGAGAAAACCTGAGATTAAGTCTTTGTATGCTGCGTCTTTGTTATACCTTCCTCTTCTATTCTGAGTTTCTTTAATCATGCTCTGTGCTTAGCTCCCACTTCGTTTGATCCCTGCTGTATTACTTTTGCTTCTTCGAAAAAAACTCAATTTCCCCACAGGGATCTATAAAGTTTCTTTAACCCTCCTGTTGTCCTCAAGTCAAGGAAGGAAAGGGAGGAAGAAGGAAGGAAGGGAGGGAAGGAAGAAAAGGAGGAAGGAAAGGAGTGAGGAAGGAAGGAAGGAAGAAAAAGAGGAAGGAAAGGAGTGAGGAATGATGGATGGAAGGGAGGAAGAAGGAAGGAAAGGAGGGAGGAAGGAAGGAAAGGAGAGAGGAAGGAAGGAAAGGAGAGAGGAAGGAAGGAAAGGAGAGAGGAAGGAAGGATGGAAGGGAGGAAGAAGGAAGGAAGGAAAGGAGGGAAGAAGGAAGGGAGGAAAGGAACAAACAGGGTCAATTTGACCCGGGAGGACGACACAAAGGTAAACACGTGTGACACAGGCGTCTCTCAGCCTGCTGCTTCATGTCAATGTAACCTTTTCTTCCACTCCTGCTGCTGAGCTGATATAAACTAATCATTCAAGATTACATGGCTGATAATTGAGCGCTGGGTGTGTATTTTGCTTTACAATGACTAAGCAGCGGGTTAAAATCAATCTTTCTCTGCTTACTCTCTCACACATTGATGCGACACAGGCGTAAGAACACAGACACAAAAACGTCTGATTTAAAAATAAATGAAACCGGGATAGAGATATTGAGTGTAACGAGGTCATTTTAATCAGGTCCTCACTATTTGGCAGCCTTGATAAATTAATAAAACGACCAGAATTTTTGGCCGATCATTCGAAGATGCTGTAAAACAAGTTATCTTTCATTTTCTGATTGCTCTCTTGCAGCACTTTTAATTACTGGTGGAGCTTGACTGATGTACAAAGCACTTATTGGAAGCCGGGGTTTGATTGATGGAGCAGCAAACACGTGGAATATGAGGAAATAAGGATAACGCTGGATGTTGTGATGTGTATGTCAACAAAAGGAAATGTAATCAACACTAGATTGTCATCTTTGGTAATCAAGTCCCATCTCAGGCAACACAGATCAGTTCAATCTCATCTAATCTGATCAAAATAACTCTGACAGTCTGCCAAGATAAATCACGTCAGGGTTTCATTTTGAGAGTTTCTTTTTGGCATTCATGACTGTATTATGCAAATCAAGTTGTCACACTGGAGGAACAATATGGGTTTTCTTAACCTGCACCATCAATCCATTGTCAGCCTGCGGACATGTGACTCATTGCAATTCAGTCCAGCTTTAATCTGGTGCTGCAGAACTAACTGCGGTACACTATATAATCTGCACCATACCAAGACACAAAGCGATTTGTCATGCAAAAAAGATAAATCATCATTGTAACCGTCTCTGCCTGAGACATAGAAATACACTGACCTTATTATGCCCTCTTCACGGATACATGTTTGCATTATTTTTTCATGAAGGGACACTGCAAGGTTCGCAAATTGCAGATGCAAAGACAAAGGAAGCGCTAGAAAATTTGCAATTGAATATTTTGTAATAGAAAATGATCCCAAGCAGTAGACAAAGAACGGCCATGAAGACAAACAGCAGAGAGGGAAAGGAAAGCTTTGATGTAGGATGTGATATGATTTAATTATCAAGAAAAGATGATAAACAGTCTGCTGTTGATGGTAGGTCATAGAGGGATGTTTACAATTAGACAATGAGAGCAAAAACAAGGTTATAAGAGCTGTTATGTCATGCCGATAGACTGAATGTGCTGACAGAAAAGCTTGCTCTCTGAATTCACAACTCCTCACACAATGTTAAGAGAGTCTTAAAACAAACACTATCAATCTGCCCCTTTCAGGATGACTTTCAGCATCTTGGACACTGCTGTGCTTGCTCCAGTTTCCTAGGAACTAGGACCACCTGCTCAGATAGCCAATTTTGTGGACCAGATTAATTTGTGTTGGCAAATTTTGTCGACATAAATAAAAATACACTGTCACTCTGAAGCCTCTCTGCTGCAATTTGTCCAGTAGTTGATTTATATGTATGTGTCGTGGATTTACAGAATTATGAAGTTTGATTGCAGGCAGGAAAGCAACCAGGCTAGGGGCAAAACTGCCCCTTTCAGACTGTTCAATCATTCATGAAGGAACACACAATTATCCAGAGTAAAAGCAAAGCGAAGTGAGATGTGATTGCTTCAGCACACTCAAATGCTTTAAAGGACGTGTTCACAATTATTAAAAGTCTATCATAAAACAAAAGTCAGGTTCACAATGAAATAGGTTTTTCTGGTCATAATCATTTCTCCGGTTCATACTTGTCATTAAAACATCCCTTCATAATGCACTTACAAAGCAAGTGACGGGGGGCAAAGTCCACAAGCCTCCTTCTGTGCAGATTAATCAAATCAAGTAGATATTGTTCAACGTTACAGTCTTTTTAGTCAAAGGCCTTCTTTTTGTACTTCCACCACAGTTCATCAGGGAAACACTGTTGGAGAAAAAGAACAAATAACAGAGTCCTAAAATGAATTTTTATACAAATGACTGTGCTGATTTTGGCTCTCATTACTTAGATGAAAAGTGCATTTGAAGAGGATGTTTTAATAGCCAGTATTTTAATGTTAATTTGGGCAGCTGGCTGTTGTTTTAAAGGACCAGTGTGTAAGCTTTAGTGATAACTAGTGGTGAGATTGACAACTGCAACAAACTTAATACCCCTCTTCCTTCCCTTCCAACAGAGTAGAAGAACACACAGTTGGCCACGAAAACTGTGAAAGGTCCTCTCTAAAGCCGGTGTTTGGTTCCATGAAAGAGCACCTGCTCTCCATGTAGATATAAAGGGCTCACTCTGAAGTACAGAAACACAATTCTTATTTTCAGGTGATTATACACTAATGAAAACATACAAGTAGTCAACAAGTCAATTCTGCTAGATGCTACCAAATTTTACACACTGTACTGTACCTTTAAGACGGACCTGAAAAATTGTGAACCTATCCTTTATGTCTATCAAGAGGTCAGTAATGAGGGGTGTGGAAAGCATAGGGTTAATTTAAGGTCATGCAGAGAGTTTGCAGGTCCTTATAGAATAATTCAACAGGTTGTTTGTGTTGATTTTCACTGGATCAATTTCACTGTTTAAATAAAAGACCTCAGCTGTGTGTGTGAGAAAAGCTTCTTGGTTGTATATTTTATATATTTTATTTTATTGATAGGACAATTTTGACATATGGTTGTGCAACTTTTTCAAACCACTTTGAGAAAAAATGACATAAACTACTCTCATACAATCTTAAATATTACCATGAAGTGGTGGCTCTAAGAGCAACATAAACCACATTTCAAAACCTAATTTACTGTTGTTTTTTAAAGAAACATGTTGTCTTGCATGGCCTTGTCACTTAGAGCATCAGGTGCCCACTAGTAAGTGACAAATTGCCTTTCTCTCTGTGTTTTTAATTTAAGTTTGGCCAGTGTTGTTTAACCCTCCCTGTATGGTATACTGTACTGTAAATTGCTGTGGCATGCAGAGGAGCAGACTATATTTAGACTATGTTTTATTTTATGGTTATTTTGTTAATCCTGTCAGTTTAGAAGGCATGTAGTTGTGTTACAGCTGTGAAAAGCTCTCCTCGAACAGGGCCATGGGAAAAGGAGGAGAAGGGAGGGGAGAAGAGGTTTTGGGTCATCTATTCTGGAGGAAGCAGGCTAAATCAGGGCATGACGGCTGTATGGTTAACCTACTTCAGTTTATCACCTTGTTTCTGGATTTTCTCAGGCAACGTTTTTTCTCTTTCTGTGACTGCTTCCCTTTTTTTTCTCCTGTATAATCTGTGAGTAAGACTGGGAAAGGAGGATGTGGGTTACTACTCAAGTTACAAAATCATTTCCTGTGTGGAATAGAAAATAAGGTTTATTAATAGAAATAAAATCTTCAGAATAGTAGTATTTATTGTAGAGCTTCAATAAATCATGTTATTGTATCTGCATGTACTCTGAACATGCTCTTAGCTGTTTATAGGAGGGATGCACTTACAATTACTGATTAAATCTAGCTATTATTCTGGACAGCAGCATCTAACAAATGACTGTAATATAATAATGTTAAATAAATATTTGCACAACACTACAAAGCACCAAACACCTACAGATATGTCAAAGTATTTGTTATGTCGGTAGTAAAATGTTAAAAGTTTACACATTAGTGGAATCATTTTTGTTGCCTGTCAAGCCACTCGTGAGCACTTGTTCCCGCAGGTCGAGGCAATTTTATCCAGAAGCTGTCATCATGATTCATGAGGGGTTCGAATTTTTTGTTCGTGGATTTTTGCCCTGAGTGGGAAAAACAGAGTCATAGGAATGTACAACACCTGCAAATACAACTCTAAAGTTAGAATTATCGAGATAGACTTTTTTTTTCTTTTTTATATATGAGTCACAAACTGATTATGCAGCAGAGAATAGGCAAGGCAAGGTTGTGTGTGAAGCACATTGCATACACAAAGTCAATTCAAGGTGCGTTACACAAGGCACAAAAGGACATCTAAAGGCATAAAACAACAGCAAGCGAAATGAATAAAAAAAGAAACATATGCAAAGGAAAGATAAAAACCAATGTGCAAATAAAACCTCAGTCTAGTTAATAGTACTCAACGGTTCACAACTTCAATTCAGCACTCACCATGTTGCAGTAGAGAACATGAAAGTTAGGTTCCTTTGATTTTCAGGAAGTTAGCTCCAAGCAGTGTGATAACTAAACGCTGTTAGTGGACCAGTCCTGGAAGACCTGGGATTTCTCAAGTCTTCATAGAGTGAAGGCAAGAGATGTAACTGGGCCCCACACCAAACTAGTAGCAACATTTTAACGCCTGTGACTCAGTGGGAGCCGCTGTAAGGAGTGTGATGTTTTCATCTTATTTTAGTTTTAGTTAGAACTTTGTAGCTGTATTTTGAATGAGCTGAAGCTGTCTGATATCTTTTTTGGGGAGACCCATAAAAAGAACACTAGATAGAGGCATGAGGAGGAGTTTTTCTAGTAATCTTGTTTGACATGAATCAACTGATTCTGGCTTATGCTGTTGAGATGGTAGAAGGCTGACTATTGTGACTATTATAGTTTAAGTCTGACTCCATCAAGATTTCTGGCTTGACTAACTTTCAGCCTTTTTTTGTTTTATTTAGTTATAAGAAGATTTGGTGCATCCAATAACTGATATCTTCAAAGCACTGTGTCAGTGAAATCTAGTGGACCATAATCGCTACTAGGATCCAGCAGCACCAGGAATGAGATTGTGCTGTGCTAGGGGCAAAACCCAGATTGGATGTTATTAAAGTAATCATTTGTGGTAAGGAAGTTACTAAGTTGTTGCAAGACCACTTTTTGGTTTTATTTATGAAGGGTAGTTTTGCTATAGGCCTGTGAATGGAAATTACAGAGGGATCTAGG
This sequence comes from Scomber japonicus, assembly GCF_027409825.1. NCBI lineage: Eukaryota > Metazoa > Chordata > Actinopteri > Scombriformes > Scombridae > Scomber > Scomber japonicus. The sequence goes on from NC_070595.1 coordinate 18,882,107, forward strand.
TTACTCTTTTTTTAAATAACTTTTTTAATGACTGTGGTTTTCAAAGCTGTAAGGATCATGCCTGAGAGGAGAAAACTGTTAACTATTTGCAGTATTTACATTTCCAAGGACTTGAAATCAGTTTTTAGGAAACCATTAGGAGCAGATCATCAAGGCAGCAGGTGTTGCACTGTTTCTTCCAGTGTTTTACATGGGTACTTTTATATAGTTGTAATGGTGATATAACTGTTCAGTTTGACGTGGCGTTATTAATAGCTTGTCTGGTGCTCTGAATTTTATCACTAAAAAAGGCAGCAAACTCCTTGCATTTATTAGAAGAGAATAGTTTGGGGGACATTTGTGCCCGGGGCTTGTCAGTCCATCAACAGTAGCATGTTTTTATGGATGATGTAAGAGAAAAATGCTTGAAAGTTGTGCGTCTCTCTGAAAGATGTCAAAGTGAAGCTGGATATTAGTTTTTCTCCATTTGTGGTCAGCTTTCTGGCATTTTTTTGTGGGATCTTACAGATGTAGATGATACAGATGTTTTAATTCTAACAGGTGTAATGGCATCGACAATAGTGCCCCATCCCCACAGATTCACCTTAATTGTTGAAATGAAATCTCTTCTTTTTTGGGGGCTGATAAATGAACAATCAGATTCTGTATAAATTGCCAACATTAGCAGTCAAAACACATTAGTGTGGGCTTGGATATGGATCGACAACCTCTCAGCCCTGTCGAAAAGTCAGTCATTAGAACAGTCAATGACACAGAAGCCAATTAGACCTCATACATTTTATTAGAAATGTGAGGTCAGTGTAATTTGTTTTATAAACTGGGATTGCTAAGGTTTAGCCCAGCATGATTCAAATGCGTTCAGTTATTGCTAACATGTAAGATATGTGAATTGATTTTCTCTGAATAAAATTTACACTTAATAAATGTTTCTTGGATCTCAGAAAAATATTATTGTGGATTTTTTTTTATGTCCCAGTCTCCCTTGCTCTGCTAGTGGTTAATTTTCCCTCCACGCTGCTCTGTGATGCACATGTTGCAAAAATCAAGCTCAGCACATCACACCAAAGGTCACTCTCAGTATGTGGATAATTGCCATGGCCTTTCCAGAGAGTGAGAGTGTGATGGCAAGGGTGTGGTTAAACCTGCGTTTCTTGCTCGGCCCTTATGAAACCAGGCAGTGTCATCATTCTTGGGGGACTTTTTGGCACCAGTGGAAAACAATTATCAACTCTGCAGTCAACAAGGAAAAATCGAATCACTGGAGTACTTTCTACACCCGCTGAACACCTGCAAACACAGACCTATTTGTTCTACAAACCCCACTGACAAGAAGAGGAACGTAACAAAGATTTAAGAAAACCTTGTTTACTGTGCACATCACCATAAAGACAAGACCATCCTTTCACATTTCTGCTGGAGAACTGTTGACTCTGAAAGCTAGTCTAAGAGGCACTCAGTGTCTGATTGATGCTTTTATCAGCCCTTTGTAAATGTCATTTTACAAAGGATCAAGATACACAATAACCACAGTAAAGATGACTGTGTATGTAATAGTGTCAGCTGTTGTGGCATTCATTTGTATCATGTGAAGCCCCTGCAACTTGACAGAGCGTGTAGGTCAGTAGTTGTAGGATAGTTTAATGTATGGGACCTAAAAAGGAGGAGCAGCAGCTAGTGAAGGGAGGGAGATAGCCTGAGGCTGCGAAGCAAAGAGAATGACCTTCAGCAGAGTCAAGAAAAGCGGAGCAGCGAAGACACCATCTGAACTCAAAGTGACAGGCTGTTAGTTTAGCAGAAGCTTGAAATAGAGTCCGTCTCACTCCACTGGACCAACAGTAAAAGGAATTGTTTAACATAAAAAGTGAGCTGTTTAACAGAGCCCAAATATTAACTTTAAGTTTAGAACCATTGAGTTTAAAACATACATTAAATGTTCCTCCATCGGCCTCTTTTAAATGGCAGTGAGATGTTCCTGGCTGCAAACCTCTGTCCTGCTGCAAACTTGAACAGCAACAATTCATCTGAAAATGAATTGACAGATATTTGAATAATAAATGAATCATTAAATTTTAAAGCAACAATTATAGCTTCTCCTTTGTGATGATTTGTAGATTTCCTCTTTTAGATCATTGCAAACATAATATTTTTGAGTTTTAGACTGTTGGTCTGTTCAAAACATGACATTTGAAGGAGTCAGACGCTGGGAAACTGAACCTTTCACTATTTTTGGAATTTTATTGACTATCTGTTTAGAAACCCAACGAATACTGAAAACTGTTAGTTCCACTTCTATTGTAAACTTAGAGGACCTATTCGATTAAGTGGTCTTTTTTATTGAAATTAACTCTCTGTGACCCCTGTGACCATGAAGGTTTTTGAAAGACTCATCTTATCCCACCTTAAATCAATTACTGACCCCCTAATTGGCCACATGCAGTTCATATACTAGACTATCAGATCGGTGGATGACACAGTCAACCCAGGCCTGTACTTCATCCTCCATTGTCCGGACAGTCCATGATCCATTGCCAGGATCGTAATTGTTGACTTCAGCTCAGCATTTAACATTATTGTGCCAGAGCCCTTCGACTCTAACTATCCTGACAGACAGGAAGCAGTGTGCGATGTCTGGGAAAGCACACCTCCACCCCTCTGACCATCAGCACTGGGGCGTCCTCTCCTCTGTTGTCTGTATAAAAATGACTACACCTCCCACAAGCTCCTTTGTAAAACTCAAGTTTGCAGATGACACTACTGTCATTAGTCTGATCCAGGACAGGGACAAGTCTGCATATAGACAGGAAGTGGTGTGGCTAACATGGTCGTGCTAAACACCCTCAAGACAGTAGAATTGGCAATAGACCTTAGTAGAGGTACCCCGTCTACCCCTCGTTCAACTCACCATCAGCATCACCACAGTTGCATCTGTGGAGTCATTTAAGTTCCTTGGCACCACCATCTCCAGAGATCTTAAATGGGGCATCAACACAAGCTGAATAACCAAGAAGGCCCAATAGAGGTAGCTGAAGCTCAACTTGTCAAAGCAGTGCTGATCCAGTTCTACACTGCTGTCGCCGAGTCCATCACAGTTTGATTCAGTGCAGCAACCAAACGGGACATTCAGGGGCTGCAGTGTATCATTCGCTTAGCCCAGATCATCCGCTGCAAAATCCCCCCCACTGATCAGCTGCAGTCCCCCAGGGCCAGGCAGCGTACAAGCAAGATCATCCTTCACCCTATCCCACCTTAGACACAGACTCTTTGAACTTCTTCCCTCAGGAAAAAGACTGAGAACCATAAAAACCTCTATCAGCAAATACTGAAGTTGCTGCCCTGCTAAACAGTTGAAGTGTACTGTTATCAAACTGGACTTTAGAGTTCACATCCCTCATTTTTTCTCTGCACTAGTCCCTTTGATATATTTCATCAAACTGGATTTAACTTTGTACATTTCAATCTCCATTGTTACATTATTTATTGCACATCACATTTAATTTTGGCACCCTCATATTTCACACTTATTTGTTCACAGCACACCATTTCCTTTGTAGTCAGTATTTCATTAAGCTATCGCACTTCAAAACTATTCATCCGGCAAATAGATTTTAATTCTGTTGCATTTATGGGAACAAAAGCGAAGACTCATTCTTTGCATTCTTGTCTACTACAAATTTTAATTCTTAAATTACACTATACACTTTGTCGATGTTCCTGAGTGTTAATCTAAACTCTAGCATCTTAATCTCAGTTGAACAGATTTGACAGTTGAGACTCATTCACCTTGTGTTCAAAGTCTCATCCACCCCCAAAGTGACATGCTTTCTGTGACTCAGCTCTTACTCATGTGCAGTTCTTTGTTCACATTTAATAAGCTCCAACATGTTCAGCAAATGTCAACTGATACGTGCAGCCAAAGCAAGCGCAGGCGATAGATGCTGGATGAGAACAGCTGTTTGACAGTGCAAACAATGAGAAGCTCCTTCCTATTACAGTTAAATGAGACTGAACAAACAAATCAAGTCCAGATGACACCACTCGCCGGCAGCTGCTACTAATGGGCAGACCTCCAGCATTGTTCAAACAGTAGAAGTGGAAGGGTAAATGGCATTAAAAGAACACTTTGAGCAAAATGTAACTCATTTTATTGGGTCAACAGGTATTACAAAAAAAGCATTTAAATGAAGGCACATCTTCACCAAAAAAGAAGAAATCATCTTCAATCTTTCAAATAACTTGAAATAAATATTTTAATGTATGTCAGCTACATTAAAAAAAACCTAACCAAGGAGACCCAATTTCTTGCAGAGAAAAAAGTCCAAATTTCGTGTGGTGAAAAGATTTCAAAGAAGTTCAAACTCAAGTCAAAATGCACACCACTCTCTGCATTTTCATTTAATCTTTCAGTGGTGTGACCTCAGGTTTTTCCTCTAAAGGACGTGGCCGTTTGATACCAAACAGGTTGCGCAGGTTGACTTCTGGGTCAACATAATGAGGGATCTTTCGTTCGTTGAAGAGGCCTGAGAGGTTGGTTTCCACTTTGGTACGCCGGGAGAGCCGCATGCGCAGTGCAAAGAGGTTTCGCAGGTTTTCCTCCACAAGGGGAAGGTGGTGTCCATCCAGACGTTTCTGCCAGGATTTCTTGGGACGCTGACGTTTCTGTTGGGGTAAAACAAAAAAAAAAACCTGTTACAGGCCGATGTTTCAGACAATATTCAGGTTTTCTACAGTTTGAGTCCTCAATACTGACTGTATAGCAACATAGTCTTTGAAAACACTTCAAAAGGAATTTGATATTCTTGGAAATGAAATCATGTTAAGCCCAACTCCCTCAAGTTGACTGTTCCCTTCAGTTGACCGGAAGCAAAGAGAAGTCAGCTTTCAACAGGTTGAAAGCTCAAGTCAAAAGAAATACAAAATCAATAGTCCTGTGGTCAAATAGCTTTGACTCACTGCTGTGTGGTGGCTTTAGTCCCACATGCATTGTGGGATACTGACGTCACTCTTACCTTCAGAATGCTGGCGCTCGGGTCATGGCGAAGCAGGTGTCTTGTCAAACTCTCCTGTGGATCAGAACAGAGAGTCTAATACACAAGTCTCTGGAAATTGCATTAAAATGTTAAGAAATCATGTAATGCATCAATGTTGCTAACTAAATCTCAAGACAACCCACCCAACATCGACCAGTAACAATACATGTTACTTACCCGCATAGCAAATGTGCGTGGGCACTCAGGGAAGGAGCATTTGTATTTGAGGAGCTTAAGGTGCACCTTGCGGATATGGTGCTGCAGATTGAAGGTTGTAGAGAAGTAAGCCTGGCAGTCATCCCTGGGACAAACCAGCACAGGTTTATGGGAAGCGTGAATCCGTTTGTGGCGCCGCAGAGCATCTGCTTTTTTAAACACCTTCTTGCACACTTGGCATGCAAATGTGGCTTTAAGAAAAATAAGCAAAATTAACAGTAGTTCTTTGCCACCATACATTGAGGTATGTGATGGATTATAGATGACTTGCAACATAACCACAATATATTTACCTGAGTGTTTAGCCATGTGCTTCTTAAGTTTCCCCCAGGTGTGTTCAACTACCTGGCAGTCATCATGAGGACAGCGGTAACCTGCAGGGACCAAACAACAAGTGTCACTACCAGCTGGCTTCCCTTCTGGGCCCCTTTGAGTAACCACACACACCATACATATCATTTGTCCTGAAAGACATCTTACATGCAAGAAAAGGTTACATACAAATACAGCCACAACCCATTTTTAAATTAAGAAATTTTGCAGGGATGGAAGATGAAAGGACCCCCTACTAATACTGAAATAGACCAACCGGCGTGTTTGTTCTCATGGGCTTTGCGGGCGATATGGGAGTCGAACGTTGCAGTGCATCCGTGCTTTGAACACCTAAGTACCCCGCAGAGGATAGACAGAGGTAAAAATAACATTAACAGTCACTAGGGCCACACCCACTCAGCATGCAACCATTCATTCATCTCCTGATGGAGCCTGTACTCCAGGCATCAAAGACATCATTAATTAAAATGGAAAGTGCATAATCTTTAACATTAGATTAATCTGGATCATATCTCAGCCATTTCATTATCTCAATCTCTGCAGGAAAAATCACCTATGCCATGTTTCCCCCCCTCAAACTAAATGTTGTATTACAAACATACTTGAATTTAGCAGCCACTTGATGCTTCTGTAAGTGCAGCTTATACATTCTGCGTTTTTTGAAGGTCAAGGAGCACTTTGGCTGGTTACACTGCAGAGGAAAAAACAGATATATCACAAAAGGCTCGAAAATTGGTTATTCGTCCAAAAAAAATGCTTGTGCTTAAAATGCAACGTTTTAGCACCATCTAGTGGATCAATTTGGTATATTTTTTCAGTTATACAAACCTTGAAGTACTTATTTTTATCTCCGTGGGCGTAGAGCACATGTCTTCTCAGTTTGCCCCTGTTGAAGAAACTCTTCGTGCAGGTCGCAAATTTGCATCTGCGTAAAACAAAGATAAAGTGAGGTGGTGGCTCAAAGGAGCAACTGGAAAATGTGGCACAGGTAACTCACTGGAACTGCTTCACTCCTCTGTGCTGAAGCATGTGGCCGCGCAGGTGAGATTTTCTTGAGAAACGACGACCACAGCCCGCAATTGTGCACTGACACGGACGCTGTGGACATTTAAATTTAATTCCGAAAGTTAAGTAACCCAGACCTACTTTTAAAATGCAAACTTTTATTGCAAGCTTCAAGTCTCCTCTCCATACCGCTCCGGTGTGCACCGTCTCATGCTCTTTCAGCCTCCACTGCCTGGTGAAGGTCGCTCCACAGTCAGCGTGGGCGCAGTTGAACAGCTGCAGCGGGGGACCACCATCAGATTTCACACTTTGCACACCATTCATTTTTACCTCAGATGTCTAAACACTTCTCCGGCTGAAATATGTAGATACTGGAAACGCCGGCGCTTTTGTATGCCTTTCTTATAGTCTCTTGAGGGCGCTTAATTGGTTGTAATTGGCAGTGCCAGGTGACCAGCTGAGTCAGACAATGTTCACTGATTCAAATATTTGCAATTCTCAAGAAGTAAATCTGAAACTAATTAACCTAATTGCCCTGCTAAGCTCAGCCGTGCGCAACAAACGTGAAACAGGGGCAAGCCAGGACATGTAAAGCGAGACAGCTGTTGCCATCAGGGGTAAAGCACCTTGTAGACCTTTTAGGGAAATGATACAGTCTAAAGTAGGCTAGTTTATAATAGGGCAATACAAAGTAACATAGATAAAAATCAGTACAAAACGAGACTGCAGCTACAATTTTAGTAATAAACATACGATTATCCACTCAGCAGGCCTTCGTTACACAACACAGCCTTTCTATTATTTTCCAAAAATCACTAGTTGTTCACTCATGCTGGCAAAATCGGTCATATTTAAGATTTGTGCTTTTTCTGTCTAACTTGATCAGGGCTGCAACTAACAATTATGTTCACTATCTATTAATATGTCTATAAATTTCTTAAATATCTGATTGGTCTATGAAATGTCAGAAAATTGTGAAAGTTGTTGTTCAGTGTTTGTTTTGTCATGACCAACAGTCCACAACCCATAGATATTAAGCTCTCTTTCACTCAGGACTAAAGAATCCAGAAAATGTTCACATTTAAGAGGCTGGAAACACAGAATTTTAGCATTTTTTCTTTAAAAAGTGACAAAAATTGATTGGTTGATTATCAATGTAGTTCTGTCAACTGACTAATTGATTAATCATCTAATCATTGCAGGTCTGGACTTGATGCAGCTGCAAATAACTGCTGTAAGTGTGATACAGCTATTTGCACAGAAGAGGGCACTGTGTCTCTTTCATACAAGGCTGATGGCATTTAAATTCACACAGACTGTCCAGGTGTTGAGCTTTTCACATTTATTTCTTACAGATTTTCCAAGGTTGGCTGTGGCTGTGGCTCCGGAGGTAGAGCGAGACGTCCACTAACTGGAAGATTGGTGGTTTAATCCCTGTCTCACCCAGTATCCTTAGACAAGATACTGAACCCCAGATTGCAAAGGCTGTGCGACTGTGTGTGAATGAGTATTGGATTTGACGATGCCTTGCATGGCAGCCTCTGTCATCAGTGTGTGAATGGATGAATGTGTTGTGTAATATGAACTACTTGTAATGTAAGACTAGAAAGGCAATGAATGCAGTCAATCTAAGACTAATTGTGGTTTTTTTCAATCTGCAGCAATAAAACTTTTACATAGTCTAATTTTAAATATGAGAATAAGTAGGGACATTTTCTCATGTAAGGGACCCCTATGGCAAAACAAACTATGATTGAGGGGTTTTCTTCAGGGTTAGCCAACATAGAGGTTGATTCTTGCTGTAGGTAGAGAAAGTTTGTGGATCAAAGTATACAGATACTTATAACTAAATGTTCAAGAAATATAACCAGCCATTATTTCCTCTCTGCAGCATAGACCCCTCGCAGTTCTCATTGCAGAATTGCTCAGCTGTACTACGTCTGAATATTTAATTGACTGCATAGGCACTGTGTGATCAAATGTAACCATTCTCAGATTAAAGCAGTGATGTCCTGAAGAGTGATGGCAGCTGATAACCACAACGTTGTTTCCTTCACTGCCCACGGAAAAGAAAAAAAAGTAATGCCCAACAGACTACAGTCACACTGCTTATCATACTACATGGTGCTGGACTGAAAGGTGCAGTGGATATGTTCAATCTATACTCAATAATGGCTGGACACTAGTGTTGCAAGGTTTCTCTGAGCTTATATTTTGGGAGGAGGGGCACTGTGAACACATATTTGGCCCCTTGATGCTTCATTCACTCCTGCTGCTCTCCTCTCTGTCTTTTTCCCACCATATCTTGCTCCCTGTTAGTCTCAAAGGGGGGTGGATGAAATATTCAGAGGGGGCTGTCAGTTCACAATGTGCTTCCATTAGCAGAATGTGTTGCAGGACGTTTGCTTGGAGGACTTCACTGCATCAAGGAAGCCAACCCTGCAGGTCACAGAGTTAAGACAAGCAGCACATAGAGCGCTGTTGCAGGTCTCTGGATTCACGGTTTGATTAATCTCCATTCATGGTTACTAAAACATGATCTCCACATCTCTGCATTGACTCAAGGAAAGGACTCGGAACGCAACATGTAACTTTAATTTGTTTTGCAAAGACATGTCTTATCCTTGCATTTTTCAACAGGTTCCTTGAAAGCTTTAAAGCTAAATTTTTCACTTTTGCCTGAGGTGAAAACCTGCTTTTAGCAAATATCAAAAGGGGACATCTTTTTATAGTCATGAAAAGTTTTAGAGGTGCAACTAGGGCAGTCTTAACTTTTGCAAAGAATGGATATCTGATTATTCAAATGTGTTTGATATCAGTGCTGCTACGGTTATCATCACAATAGATTTTGTCGAGTTGGTAAGTGATAAATGTAGTTTATTTGATGTTTGGCTTTATTTCTTATTTCACAACAGAGAAGGCAGTACACAAAATCCCTGTGAGAACATCAAGTTTGATCATAAAATATGAATGACAAAACTGATTGAGTAGTCGTCAACAGCAACAGAGTCCATGTTAAAACATTATGAACATTCAGGGTCTCTGATATGTTGGTCAGGTTTGCGTTCAGCTTCTTCGATCGAGACACACCATCATCCTCTGCAGAGCCATAGTCTTCATGTACCTACAATCCGGGATACCATTCATACCCATACCCTGAAAAAATGAATGAATATTAATCCCTAATCTCTTTCATGTTTTTTTCTACGGCCGTACACCTCAGCATCTGGACCTGTCGCATCCTATCCCTGCGCAGAGCTGCATGGCAACGGGAGGAGGAGACTGCTCGGGATAAGGGAGGGTACCACGGTCCCACGTGTCCTCCTCACCGCAGACCCAGAGCATCTCTCCTCGCTTTCCCATCCTCCGTTTCCGCATACCGCAGATTCGCATATGCACACATATACATACACACACACACTCGTACAACCTCATCCACCCATACGCACTCTCCCGTTCTTCATATTTCCTCTCCGATCAGTCTTTAAGCCTGTATTGATCATTTCCACCATAAACCTAGGCTATGATCCATTTTTCATCGCACTGATATGCAAATCATAATTCTCCATAGCGGTGTTTACCGGAGCTGAGAAAGGTGAGAGAGAGAAAGAGAGAGAGAGAGAGAAAGGGAGAGGAGGGGAGAGATGAGAGGACGTGCATCATCAGATGTTTAGCAGATTCACTTTGGATCCTCGCCATCATTTCTTGCTGTGTGGTTTTTGCTCTTTTTCCTCCCCTCCACCGGCCGGGTTCGTGACATCTGCGGCTCTCGATGTTGTAATCCCGGGGAATATGTGAAGATCATGCTGTCGGTGTGGTGCTTCATGGTCTTTGCTGCAGTGGGCGAGAGGCTTGCAGTCTCAGGTAAGCGAGAGATGAGGGAGAGAGAGAGAGCGAGAGAGGGAGAGTGAAGGGGGTTTGGATGGAGAGCGGGAGCACCCTTTTCCTTTGCTTTGCATCTACATTTTTTCCCCTTGCACCAGCACTTTTCTAGCCTGTAGTAGGCTGTGATTTTATTGTAGTGGGATCTCGGTTCCAAGAAGCCTACTGGCCTAAAAAAGCGCTCTCTGATGCGGTAGATTTGCTGCATCAACACATTTCCATCGCAGCCTCATAACCTATATTCAACGTACCCATAAACATTTCCAACGAGGCTTTATCCATTAAACATATAAAATCACTATATCATAACTTGTTAAAACACCAAAGCAGTGTGTTTTTCAACCTGATTGATTATTGACTGGATTTTAAGTTATATAGGCCAGATGTATGTGTCTAAATGGGCGTCAATCCAGTAAAGACCATTATTTATTTTCCATCAAAGCCTTAAAACCCATTGTTGATCAAATTTCTTGTAGAGAAATGGCTGAAAAAACATAATTCATTAGTGTGATAAATTAGGTCACAGGGAACACTGATCTGAATGCTCTCTCAATATGTGTGACTTGTTTAATATACTGCTTATGACATTTAAATCTACCAGATTTTGCTTTGTTTCTAAAATCACTGCCAGATCAATTTTTAGCCTCACCCAGGCTCAGGTGTGTCACTTTACCTTTCTAAGCCCACTGCACACCTGTAAGTGTCCCTGTTGTTTTGTACCACCTGTAGGTGTGGACAGGAGCCCGGTGCAGGATGGAGATGGAGGCATCTGGGACTGGTTTACCCCAGCTGGGCGGCCAAATGGCGAGGACGCCACAACTGAAGTTACCTATCCAAAGCGGCTGGTGCAGCAGACCCGGTCGGAGGAGGAAATGGCTCATGGCTTCTTGGATACCAGGGTGAAGAATGATACCGGGGACACTTTGGTAAGTTAGTAATAATCCCTCCCTTTCTCCCATTTCTCTCTTATATCCACGTTCTGTTTATTTTCATGCTGAAGTGAGAAAATGCTGTGAATTCTCAACTCATTGGTCTTTAAGTGGGGCCCAGAGATACTCAGGGGTCCTTAACAGGGTTTCAGCAGTCTTTAAGCAAAATGAAGAGTAGATTAATCTGAATATGATTTGATTGAAAAGAAAGTAGGAGGAGAATGTTTGGGGATGTTCTTTGTGATCAGAGAAGTTATACTCACATACAGGTGGATCTTTTTTCTGTTCCTGCAGCTTGACACATTGGTCAGTAAACTCAAAATGTTTGAGAATCTAAAGTCTAGTCACCCTTACTGAAAAAAGATTCAGTACTTGTGGCTTTGCAGCATGTCTGTATGGACATATATGGGTGTGACAGCACCAAGACAGACATGTCATTCCTCTGATGGGAACCTCATTTTCCCCCTTGTCTGTAAAACAGCGCAGCACTTAGCTCACTGCTGCTCATGCGGCTCCTGCTACACAGGGATGACAGTGCAGGGTGGTGTCTTGCAGCAGTCTTCGCTCCCTGTTATTTTGACCCAGTTAGTCACTGAAAATCCCTTCGAATGTCCACAGTGAATTAACAGCAGCAGGAGTAAACCAAGACTGACAATTATCCCTATACCTTAACTCTGCTCTCCATCTGGCAACAAGTTCTCAAAACAAAACCTTCTGACCTGCTTTGCATGTGGAGGAGGCACAGTTTTATCAAAGAGCCACTTAAATGTTTGCATGCATGTATATAATGGCCCTCAGAGCTGCATGACAAAGCTCAGCCTCTCCTGAAATATTCAGTCGTCACAGCCGATCATCCTGCTGCCGTGCTGAGGCCTCTGACTTCTTCATTATTCAGTGGTGTGTTGAAGTATGTCCCCATTAATTATGAAACAGGCCTGTGTGAGAAGTGCTGCATGGTCCAAGAGTCTTCTTGAGCATCCACCCCATCCCTGCCCCTCTCTCTCTCTCTCTCCCTCTCTCTCTCTCTCTCTCTCTCTCTTTCTCTTTCTCTCTTTCTCTCTGTCACACTGATATGATGTAGTTCATTATAACTGTTATGAGAGAGTACCTTACACTCACTTGAGTCATATGTTTCAAGGTTAAAGATTAATATTGTCGCCCCCAGAGGAGAGAAGCTGTCTTAAACAAGAATGATATGTTAGTAAGAAAACCAACGTAAAATACACTTACAAAAAATAAGCTATCACACTGTTCAAGTAGAAAAGGTTTCAGTAGTCTCTGTTTCAGCCGCTGTGCTTCTTCGGACCTGCTGGTGTTTTTGTTTTTTAAAATATTGAAGAAGCTTGGGATGGGGAATGTGATAAATTTAGAAGCAGCAGTGGACAAGCAGAGGTTTTTTTTTCCTGTCACATCATGCTGTGTTGAAAATAGATGAAGCATCGTTATTAGCTTTACTGATTTGATTATTTCTTCTGTTTGTTGTTTGGGGTATTTTTTGCATTAGTGTACATTTTTTCAGCACAGATTGAATTACAATTATTTTAAGATTTTCAGGTGCATATGCTGCATATAATATTAATATTCATAATTAATAAATAACCTAAATTTACCAAGTTATGTGAATTATATGAGATACAGTAATTATTATCATAAATCAATGAAGAAAAACAACAAACTGAGCGCAGTTCTCACATAAATCTACCAGTTGTTTAATATTAAAGAAATGATATATATTGATTGAATTATGCATATTGGTTGTATACTCAATAATTAGTAATTCACATTAGAATATCCACTGTGGCTTAAAAAGGCTGTACAGTTGCTGCTTTAATCAGTCAAAGAGGAAATGGATGATGTCATATGATGGAAAGCTCCAGAGCCAGCTCCTTAAAGGACTTTGTGGTGAGATTGTTTTTTCCCATAATGAACTTTCAATCTCAGCTATTCAGCAACAATGGATGAGAAGTCCCTTAAATGATTTTGATTTATTTGATTTGATGAATTCACTCTTGTAGTATAGTATACTGAAAGACAGCAGAATGTTACATCAGTAAACATTAAAAACAGAGAGAAAAGATAAAATAGACACTTTGCACATGGACACAAGCCACAATAAAAGTGTGTTTACATACAACATTACAAACTGTGCTCAGAAGAGTTGAATTTTGAACATTTATGACTCCATCAGCTGAGGAAGATTGTGTGATATAGTCAAAAGCACCAGAACAGCTTCTAAATGGATCTAAATAATGATCAGAACACAAATCCATTGAATGTAAAGAGGAGAGACAATGTTATTGTACAGAGTTGGAGCGCTGATGGTCACCATGCTTCAGCCTCTCCAAGACAGTAGTAAGAAATCAGTTGTCTGTACTCACTGGAGGGAACAATTCCTGGATAGTGATGCATTTTATTGTAAAAGCCCAATGATTCACTGGAGCCTGGTTCCTCCAGACTGAGATCAAAGCCATGCTGGCACAGTCAGAGCAGCTGAAGAGACACACTGTTTAGTCTGCAGTACATCTCTCTCTCTCCTGGCCCTGCTGTCTCCTCACCTCCTTAGCTCTGGCAGGTGTCCATTAGGGACATTGGCACAGCGTGGCTGAATATAGACGACACCAGAAGTAAAGTTTTCTCCTCCTCCACCTCTCCTCCTTCTGTCTTCTGTCAAACCCCACTCTATCCATCACTATCACAAAACTCCAGCTCTGCTCTTAAACAGCAATAGCTCTCCGCAGTCAAATTAGCCTGAATGCGGCCAGCCAACATTGATCAATGAGGACTTTATCAATCGTAGTATTTCATCTGTTGAGATGCTTTTAGAGTGTACACACTATTGATTGCTTTGAATTATTCATGGGACTTTTTCAAAAACCCTCTTTGGCTTCTGTGGGGGGGGGGGGGGGGGGGGGGGGGGGGGGTCACACTTAACCAGAAATGTTTTATTACACTTTGATTTATCAACAACCAAATCTGTCTCTGTCACTTTTTTTTTGTTTGCAGCCCGTCCACTTGGCCCAGAGCTGTTTCCAAGTGGAAGCTTTTGGAGTCACTTTCACTCTGGACCTGGAGTTAAACCAGTTAGTATCACCGTCACTATACAGAATCATCTGATCTACTCACATTAGCATTTCTCCGCACTTAGGCAAATGCACTTTGCGCTCTCTATTATGTTACGTGACAAGATGGGGGAATACCAAAGTAGCACACAGCTGACACACACTACTTGATGCTTATGAGGTTACTCTGATGTTATTAGCAATTCTGATTCATGGTTATCCTGTTGATATATTCACATATTGTTTGTGACATACATTTTAAGGGAAGAGAGCAAATTTTGAATTCAGGATGATGAAGATGATGATGTTAGAAATATTCATAGCATCTCTACTCTTTTTTTGCAGTCATCTCCTGTCTTCAGAATATGTGGAACGGCACTTTAACCAGGATGGCAGACCCTCACAGTCTGTGGTAAGGCTTTGCGTGGGATGTGGATATATACTAATGGGAAGAAATATTGAATGTCGTGAGTGAACCTGTCTTTTGGCTTGCAGAAGGCAGAATAGTAATGAGATGAGTGGCAGCGCAGCACTCGGTTATTTGGCAACTGAATTCATTTGAAGTTTTTTTATCATACGCATTGACTTTAGGGTTGCAACTGCTATGGGAATTATTTTCATTATTGATCATTTTCTTGATCAGTTGTTTAGTTTTAAACATCAGACAACTGTGAAAAATCTCCATCCTAGTTTCCCAGACTTCAAATGTCTTGTTTTTGTCCGACCATCAAAGCTATTCAGTTCATCATCGTGTTAAGTCAAGAATAAGCATCAAAGTCTCACATTTGAGAACCAAGAATCACTGAATGTTTGACCTTGTGGCTTGAAAATAGACTGAAATGATGAATCAAAATCAAACCTGACTGATTGTTATAACTTTAAATGCTTTACATAATCTGGAGCTCATTATATAACATAATGTCATATTTTAAGGTCATCTAATGCAGATCAGTTTAGAGACAGAAGATGTGCTTTTTGTTTGTTTTTATCTTTAAAGGCTGACTTTAAACATTTGATTTCAGATTCTACAGTTTGATGTAATCCTCCTGTTTTATCTATTTTTGGCAAATGCGTTGTGTGCCCTCTGCTTCAAAAGTAGGCGGCTATGTTACCGTTGTTACACCTGTGCATGATGCGGTTCTGTACATACGTGGGTTTGCCCGTCAGTGGCGCGTGTATGAATGCCTCTCGGCCGTGGCCTTTCTCAGACAGCCGAGGAGAAAAGCCAGTGGATGCCTGTGGTATAAAAACCACAAGCTAAGAGAGGGAGAGAACCGTCTAGAGATAACGGGAAATAGATGAAAGCCCTGACATCTAATGTGATGTGTGCTTGTCAGACAGAACACAGGAATGTCACTGCATTCTGCTAGCCAGGAGGGATGAGTTATATATATATATATTTTTTTTTTGGTACAAATGTGGCACTCATTGCCCCCCACCACCACCACCCTAGCACCCACCCGCCAACCCAGCACTGCATGTCCCCACCCACAGTCGTTCCAAACTCTCCCTCAGTCCTCCTGACCAATCGCGAGCCTGTTTCCATAGCAACGAGTTAGCTCAGCAGTGTCATTAAGTTCTTGGCAGCAAAGAGAATGAAAGAATACCGAGAGGGAGGGAAGAGCAGAGCTAGCGAGAGAGGAAGAGGAGGAGGAGGAGGAAAAATGGGAGTAAAATGCCAGTTAATACAAAGGCAAGATTAGCTTTGGCTTTGCGAGGAGTTATGTTTGGGGTGCATGTGGGTTCATAGACAATTGGTTTGTGTGCAGAGTGGCGGGAGGGAGAGGAGGCTTGCAGGGTTGGGGATGGAGGCCTGTAGTCAGGCCAGATTGTCTCTCAGCTGGATGGAGGCCTCACGTGATGCCTCTGCTGCTGCTGGACATGGCAGGCGTGATACATCCAGGGCGGCGCGTCACCAGTCTTCTCTCTGTAGTCAAAACGCTTACATTTCCATTTGAAAAGCACCGAGGTGTCCTTTGCCTGAGCCGTCGTGGCGATGCTGAAACATCCCGCTGAACTCAATTTGATCCAGGTGAACCAATGTTTCTCACTTTTCTCACCTTTCCCGCTGGTTCGACTTCACCGCTGTGACCTTGTGAATCAGCGCGCCCACTTCTGAGGGAGTGTTAGCTGGAGATAAAAGATAGAGCTGTGATGGGGGAGTCAAGGTTTTTAAAAGGACAGGAAAAAGAAGACTTCCTATTGCTCTCATATGGTGTCTTTCAGGCACTACGTCAGCAAGCATCCGTCCTAGTGTTGCAGTATCCCATGTTAATGTTAAACTCTCATATCTATCCGTGTGGGTGTTAATTTATTGACGAGATCCTTGCGCAGGGTTTACTTCCATCTCTATTGTCAGTGGAGTAGAGTGGAGTAGAGCACATGGCACAAGTAGGTCACAAACTGTGCCATAAATGCCATAGTGGGGAAGATGGGGGGGAGATGTTGGAGTTGTGAGAGGTTTTCTCCTTATCGCTGGCCTATCACGATAACCAATGAAGTATGAAAATGTACATGTAAAGCTCAAGTGTGTCAGTAGTGGTTGTTCCATTGTGTCCACAGGGAGGGGAGCACTGCTACTACCAGGGAAGGTTAAGAGGTTTATCAGAGTCCTGGGCAGCTGTCTCCACCTGCCACGGCTTGTGGTGAGCCTGATAATAAACCTTTACTTATTAGAGGCCTGTTTTTTTTTCTACTTTTCTGACCCTTCCTGTTGTACATCTCACCATCCTTTTCTTGTTGTTTGTTTCTTAGCGGCATGTTCTCTGATGGCTTCTTCTCTTATGGGATTGAACCAATTCACAATGGGAGCAATCAGGTAAATAGTCTGGGGATAGTAGCTGTTAAGAGCTGCAGGTTAAGATTCTGGGTGCTGATGCTCATGTTTTTAGGTTCTGATGTTTCTAATTTCATCCATCTGTATTCTGTTGTAGGATAATGGCGCTCACTTAATCCGCAGGATGCCTGATATCAGACTTTCCCCACACTGCCCAGGTACAGAAGCACATTTATAGCATATTTGACGCTTATCACATGAGTATAATTTATACATTTTCTTATTTTTCTTACATTGAAATATAACCACCCTGTCTTCAGTTAGATAAATAAGACCAAACCACTTGTGCATTGTAAATAGTACTTATTATTCCCATGGGAACTGTGTGTATTATTTTCTAATGAAACTCAAAAACACAACAATGCATTCTCTCCTACTCACAAATATTGGGATGACTTGATTGTTTTTTCTCAATGGAATAAAACGAAGTAAGAATACTTTGACCCAGAGAGTGAGCAATTTAGAGACAAGACTGAAGTGATAAAGTTAATTCATTTTTTTTTATCAGGATCTGTAATGAATTTGAGATAGTAATGTGTCCCACTGCACCTCGCCGTACTTAATATTACTTTAAGTGCCTGCAACTCTGCTTCTCTGTGTGTCCAGACTGTACAGAGGATGGCGAGTGGGATAGCAGAGGAGGTGACGGTGATGACAACACACCAGATCAAATGAGTGAGCGGCAGGTGTCTGGGGGGCTGAGGCGATCCAAGAGATATGTTCGCAAGCCCTCCGTCCAGACTGAGACCAAATACATTGAGCTGATGGTGGTCAACGACAATGACATGGTCAGTAAGATGATAATTATTCTGTTAATTATGTGCATGTCCAATGTGCACAGGTGATATTTGTAGTCTAGGAAAATTGGAAATTAATTTATTTGCCTGGTGGTTGCTTAACATGATTTTCTGACAATAACTACATCATGATTGTAAAAAGTCTGAATACATGCCTGTCAGGTCAAATTAATGACATCTAAAGGCATAAATATGGCAGTGACGTTATATCGACATACTGTGTAACTTTAAAATGATATCAGCTCACCGACTTTAAAGATGTTTATTACTGATGACAGCAGCTGAGGTGGTCTTTGACTCTGGTGTTAAATCCAGTTATGCTGAGGAAGTGAGTTTGAAGATAAATCCACTTAATCCCAAAAGTTTAAAAAATAAACTCCCCCCAAACAGCTCTGGATCAGAGCAGAATCGGGTGTTTATTCCTCTGGAGGTGGATGGCACTCAGCAGCCATCTGTCAACAAGCAGCTCTGTCTGTCCCCCCCATCCAGCCCCATGATACATGCAAATATTTCGCCCTTAGCTTCACTTAATTCAGCTCAGTTTAGCCAATCCTGTCCAGCACTTGCAACATAAAAAAAGAACAGTGCAGACCGCAGGAACTTTAGTGGGTGGAAACTCAGATACAGGCATGGATGGAAGATCAAATCCAGATAGTTGTGGAATTACAACAGTACAGAGCAAGCCAGCTCTAACTAAACTGACAGGGTTGTCTTTCACAGCTTGTGTTTTAGTCCGTGCATCAGACATCCAAATCCATACACACAAGCACTGAAAAAGTGAGGTTTTCATAATATGGCCCTTTTTAATGGTTCTAACTCACTAAATGGACTTGAGACAGTGAGTCAAGTGTTTTTCAGTAACATTTTGTTCTCTCAGCACTCAACAGATTAAAGTGTCAGTTTCTTTTTCATTTAATCAACAGTTGTTTCTGTATGCCAGTACAAGAGTAAGATATGAAGGCTGTTTCATGATGTCCCAAGTTCTTCCATTATTTAGTGTGTATCTAAGCTGAGTTAAATCCTATTTTCTGGTAAATTAATTAAAAGAAGGGGCTCTTACATATGGTGATGGATACTCATGTTCAACAAGGTTAGCTTTGTCCAACAGTAGAGTAAAGAAACATGATTTAGTGATTCCACAAAATCAGTGAAACATCCATTTGAACTTATGGCAATGAAAAATTTCTTAACTACAGACATTATGTGCATATTTATGTGTCTGGTGTGTGTGTGTGTGTGTGTGTGTGTGTGTGTGTGTGTGTGTGTGTGTGTGTGTGTGTGTGTGTGTGTGTGTGTGTGAATGTGATCCCTCTCTTACACCATCTGTGTATCTTTGTCTCTACACAGATTGTACAGCTGCGTCGTTCTGGCAGCCAAACCAAGAACTTTGCCAAAGCGGTGGTCAACATGGCAGATGCGGTATGAGCTTTGTTTCTTGGATTATAAATCTCCTTCTCCTAAACTCTGAATACACATACACACACACACACACACACACACACACACACACACACACACACACACACACACACACACACACACCACCACCACCACCACCACCTGTCAAGACATGCATGCAGGCTTATTGCCACATCTAAAAATCATTTATCAATAGCAGTGCACAGTTTTAGACACTCAGGCTGTCACACCAGCAAAGCAGTGGAGTGATTGACATGTTTGGTCCCCAGATCTACAAGGAGCAGCTGAACACACGAATTGTGTTGGTTGCCATGGAGACCTGGACGTCTAAAAATATGATGCCAGTAGTGGAAGACCCATTGATAACGCTACAGAACTTCATGAAGTACAGAAAAGACAACATCAAAGAGCCGAGTGACGTCGTCCATCTTTTCTCGTAAGAGAACTGAACCAAAAATAAATCAATCAATCAAATATTTAAAGAATTGAATTTTGATTGATAATTCAGTATTTATTTGTAAATAATATCTTTCTTGTGCACTCCAGAGGGCGTACGTTTCAAAGTAGCCGCAGTGGGACGGCATACACAGGAGGAGTGTGCTCTCTAATGAGGGGAGGAGGTATCAACGAGGTGAGACAAATCTGGAAGAGGTTAAATCTGACGTTGCACCAGGATGAGATTCATTTTGACTCAGATTAAGATTAATCAGTGTTTAGCTAAAAGCAGCTTCAAATGTTTGAGCCAAATAAAGATTTTAATTCATCTTTGTTGCACAATTTAAAACAAATCCTAGATTAGAAAAACTATTATGTTTAATGATTTTTAAACCAAAGTTGAATATTAATTTAGATGATCTCACATGTCACTTTAAATTTGACATCAGAGATAAAATATTTAAGAGTCTGGAGCAACATGATTTTAATTTTGCGCAAATTAAACTGAGATGTAAAGAAAAACCTGTTAAGCTTAAAACAATATTTGAAGTATCAGTGCAACAGAATTGTAAGATAAACCCTGATTTAATCCTGTTTAGCACAACACACCATATCTATCTGATTTTATATATAAATGTCTCATGTGTGGATATGTATGTTTGTTTCAGTATGGGAATGTAGGTGCAATGGCCATCACTTTGTGCCAGAGCCTTGGCCAGAACATCGGGATGAGGTGGAACAACGCACGCAACTCTGCAGGTAAAAGACAACCGGAAGATCTTGATAATAGAGAGAAAGGTTCAAGAAGATCATTGTTGGTAAGGTTAAGGCAGAGGACACCAGTGATGGAGGGGATTGATAGCAGCGTGTGTGTGTGTGTGTGTGTGTGTGTGTGTGTGTGTGTGTGTGTGTGTGCGTGTGTGCGTGTGTGTGTGAAGGGGGGGGGTCATGTCCCTGTCCAGTAGGTCTCTCCTGTAATTAGACTTCTCCATTAGGTGATTAGTCACCTGCGTCCTAGAAGGAGGGGGTGGTGGTTAGAGAATGGCTGCCACTGAACAATGGGATTTGTGATTTATGTTGAAGAATCATTAGATCCATTATTCAATGCCAGGACAAGAGCTCAGTGCACATGCGATAGGGCCGGTACCTCTGTCACTAATGTGTAGGAAAATGATATCGAGCCAGGAGTGGCTTCTTCAACCTTTTTCCTCCTTGTTGATTATAGATATGTTTCTAAGGCATGTCAATGGTAGCGTTGTAAATGCTGATCACTGTGTATTTGATCTATTCCTCCAGGAGACTGCAGGTGCCCGGACACCTGGTTGGGCTGCATCATGGAAGACACGGGGTAAGGATAAGATTCAAACCAGTATAACACCTCTCCTCTTCCTTTGGCGACATGATTTAACAGTAGACAGCATGACTGTTTTCTTGAGGCACTTGCTCTAAGCTGTGATTTGTTCACTCAATTAGACAATTAAACACCTGTAACAGATGGATGCTTCGACTTTTGTTCAGCTTTCAATGAGCCAAAGTGGTGATTAGTGTGCCGACCACCAAGAAAGAATCACAAATGATAAATTAAAAGTATTTACCACATGAGTGATTTAGATTTGGCTCTCGATACCAGATGGAACAATACAGATTTCAATTATTCATTTGAGTAATATCTTATTACAGATGGTTATATTTCTGTCAGATTGCAAAGTGATGGCACAGACACCCACATCGGATCTGGCATTGCTTACTGGCAGAAAAGCGTTGTGCTGATTTGTTTATTGTGTCAGTTTTTTAACACGTCCTGGTCTCAATTTGTGTGTGTGTGTGTGTGTGTGTGTGTGTGTGTGTGTGTGTGTGTGTGTGTGTGTGTGTGTGTGTGTGTGTGTGTGTGTGTGTGTGTGTGTGAACATAGATACTATCTGCCCAGGAAGTTTTCTCGCTGCAGTGTTGACGAGTACATCCAGTTCTTGCTCCAGGGGGGTGGGAGCTGCCTCTTCAACAAGCCCAACAAGGTGAGGGCCATGTGATGTGAGAGGGGCAGCCTTTGAGAATAATTAATTACCCTTACAGTGTCATTTCCATTAGGTCATGTATTTATTATTTACTGACTAATGACTGGACTGTGGTATATTTTGTGTTTTCTTCCTTTCAGTAATGCCCTCTTTACTTCCTGCCAACAATCTCCTACTGACACATTTCATCTCTCCCCCATCTGTCAGTCACTTAGATGTGCTCATACTGTATATTTGGCTCTCTGTCTCTCTCAGCTGCTGGACCCTCCAGAGTGTGGGAACGGCTTTGTGGAGCCAGGGGAAGAGTGTGATTGTGGATCCCAGGTGGTGAGTACCCATTTTTACATCATCTCTGTGCAGGTCTCCATATGAGCACTGGAGGGGTGCAGTGTTTGCTGGAACAGAGCTGAAGGCTTGGTTTTTGTGTCTGTACCTACAGGAGTGCGCCCGTAGTGGAGGAGCCTGCTGCAAAAAGTGCACACTTACCCATGACGCCATGTGCAGTAATGGACTGTGCTGCAGTGGGTGCAAGGTGAGTTGACCTTTGAGTCAAATTGAACCCAAATGAACTCAAAATGAACATTCATTTCTGCTAAATAAGTGATTTTTGTGGACTAGCAACACATTTAGCATTCAGCTGTCCCAGTTTTGATTATCAATTTCTCAGAAATTAAAAATAACTTATAGACTTATATACATAAGTGTGTGTATGTATGTTTTTGACCATCAAATACCTTATTTTCAGCCCAATACAGGTCAATCTATTTAAATATAATTAAAATGCAGAAGGTCTAAGGCTTTAAACCAGGGCAGAAACAAGAATGAGAAAACTGTATATTGCCTTAAATCTGCATTACCATACAGCATGTATGGCACTCTAACATGCATGAGAAATCATCTTTCTGATAACTATTAAGACTTCTCCAGCATTTACCTGATGCCTTTTGTTGTTGTGTCTCAGTATGAGCGGAGAGGCGTGGTGTGTCGAGATGCTGTGAACGACTGTGATATCCCAGAGACCTGCACCGGAGACTCCAGCCAGGTAGCTTTGACTGTATATAACACTATAAAAAAACCCATTAACCAGACTATCACGTACATACTGTAATTTTCTTCTTTTGCAGTGCCCTCATAATGTCCACAAGCTGGATGGCTACATATGTGATAATACTCAGGGTCGGTGTTACGGCGGGCGATGTAGGACTCGTGATGGGCAGTGTAAGGGACTCTGGGGTTACAGTAAGTGTTAAACTCATTCACAGCACAATCATCCTCTTTCACCGAGGCAGTATGATTTACAGGCATATCATAATTCTCCTGCTTGGCTTTGTAGTGCTATTCTCCCTGCTATATTTATGACACTACATTTCTTCGTCCTCCCAGATTCAGCAGACAGGTTTTGTTATGAGAAGCTTAACGCTGAGGGGACAGAGAAAGGCAACTGTGGTCCGGGCCCTGACGGTCAGGGCTGGCTACAATGCAACAAGCCGTGAGTCACGTTATCCCGATCCCTGATCTTTACTTATGTTCTTGTAGAAAAATAATATTCATTTATTGTAGTAGTAATATCTCAAATCCATTTTGTGTAAATATTGCTTGGATGAGACTGGCTTTAAGTGTCGAGCCAAAGCATAAACTGCTCCATTTAAATGACATATTCCTTCATAATGTAGGAGTATAGGGGGCATGAAATACTTTTTTGTAACTGGACCACCTGTATTGAAAACCAAAAGAAGTAAGTAGCATGAGTAGCCCAAGTTTATGTGCGTTGTTCACTTTTTCCTGTTTTAGGGATGTTTTATGTGGCTTCCTGTTCTGTGTCAACATTACCATCAAGCCAAAGTTCGGAGACCTGCAAGGTGAGGTGACCAGCTTCACCATCTACCACCAGAACAAGTACCTGGACTGCCGGTGAGTGGGACACATCCATCTGATATGCAACAACTAAGAGAGTATTAGTGTAATGGCTAATTCTATTCCTCCTTTCCTCACCTATATGACATGTTTTTTGATGCTTCCCTCAGAGGTGGCCATGCTCTGCTGGAAGACGGCTCAGACCTGGGCTATGTGGAGGATGGCACTCCCTGTGGCCCCAACATGATGTGTTTGGAGCGACGCTGCCTCCCTGTGGCAGCCTTCAACCTTAGCAGCTGTGCAGGATCCAACTTTGGACGCATCTGTTCCGACCACGGGGTAAAAAATCCTGACTTTTCAACGGTCCAGTAAACATTGATTTAGTGATTTGCAGGTTTAAGATTTTAAAGTAAATCAGGACTAAATTGAATTGAAAAATTAATGTTTTTTAGATGTCTAAGTTACATGCTTCACATTGAGATATAGACATTAAGATCCTTAAACAACTTTCACTTTACAATCAAATTAAGCCCAGTTTTAACATAAATTCACAGAAGCTCCAAATCCATACCTGCTGCAACATGTTTTTTTTAGCACCTCGCTGTGCTAGTTTCTTTCTCTTAGCAACTATTTCACTTAATGTCATCTGTCTCTCTTGTAGACCTGCAGTAATGAGGTGAAGTGTATCTGTGACAGGGACTACACAGGGAAGGACTGCAGTGTGTTTGATCCTATCCCTGAGCCTACGGTCCCGACGGGCCCAGAGAAGAAAGGTCCATAGCGCCTCTCAAGCTGATCACGTCTCTCTTTCTGTCTGCCCCTCATATCCCCCTCATAGTCTCTGCCCATCATCATCGTAGCTTCTAAATGTACTGAAGTGGAGGGCAATACTCTGCCCTCAAACACAGTGGGCAGTTCACCTGATTACTGTGAGAAAGTTAACATCAATATTTACACCACACAGTGTTTTCCTTCCTGCTGCGTCCTGGTTTTCAGTGTTGGGAGAGAGCGTGTGGGTGTTTGTTGAGCCATGTTTATTCATTAGAGTATATGTGCATGTATGTCAGTGTATGTGTGTGTGTTTGTGTGTGTGTGTGTATGGTGAAACTGTATGTCTTTCAGGCACTGCCATCTTCAAGTGTCTTCCTTACTTTCTTGCAGTCTGCCAATGACACAGAGCAATTGAGCAGCTGCTCTCATAGGGCCAAAAAATCCACCCTGAGCAAGAGGGTGTCCAGCTGAAAGAGCAGGAGAGGGGGAATGAGAACAAAGTAATAAAACACTCTCTCTCCTTTTGTTTTTGTAACTGTTGTCTCCCTGACCTCCCTCGCTCACCCGCCCGTTCTCCCACCTCCACCCCACGTGCTGGTTTCCTTCTCTTTCCTTCCATCTCTCTGTCTCTGTCTGCAGGTATCTTACCATCTGCCTCTTTCTCTCTCTTTCTAGTTGATGTTGTTGATGTACAGTGTTGATGCTGTCCTCTGACGTGTGTTTTTTAGTGGTGTTGTTTTGTTTCTGCCCTTCCTCCTCCTCCTCCTCCTCCGCACCCTTCCTCCCCCCTCCTTCCTCTGCGCAGGTCCCAGTGGCACCAATATCATAATAGGGTCCATCGCAGGTGCTATTCTCCTGGCAGCTATAGTCCTAGGGGGAACAGGATGGGGATTTAAGTAAGAGTTCTGGCATGCCTTTGTGTACCTGTCTGCTTCTACCTCAAAGGATCCCCCGCCCCCTCCCACTCTCACCCCTCTGATATACAGTAGACGCCCATTTGCAAGTCATCACCCAACCCAAGGAGGGGAAATAGGGATTCGAGTTTGAGACATGTTATTGAACAGCTTTTGGCGTTAAACTCCATGCAAAAAAACACAGATTCTTCAACCCTGAGCTCCATCCTGCACCTTTCCTTCCCCTCCCTCCTCTACAAGCCTAGCCTTTTATTGTAATAATAGGGAAGGACAGAGGTAATAATCTGCCAGGAACCACTACTGCAATTTTCTGAAGTCCACTAAACTGATCCCACTTACTCTACTGGTGCCACATCTGGAAGTTCCCCCTACTTGCAGTATTCCCTGAATCCATCTCCCAATTTCAGTCTCCATGAAGTGATGCAAATGTGTAATGTTGCAGTGGATTAACTCACTCTTTTTAAAAAAAATAATGTACCTATGGTGCTATTTTAGCCTGCATTATCCTGCTCTTCTCCTATAGGCAGCACCCTAACCCCTAAATGCCTGAAGTGCTTCTTCTGCACTATCCCACCTGTGCATGCTTGCTATTGTTCACTCCTTATACTCTGACCTAAAAGGACTGCTCATACTTAGACAGTTGCAACAGATGAAAAGCTATTTTAAAAAGTAACATTTAAAACACTTTTAGCATGTAACATGTCGTTAACAGTCCTTTTTGGGTCAGAGGTAAGTATCTGTGCATTTGTGCATGAGCTGTAAGCAAGAAATGTTCTCTTCCTAGTCAGCCCTCTGGCTTAGAGGGTGCGTAGTCATTTCTGTTGTGGCGCCCTGTCAGATCCAAACCTTCTGGGACTTAGAGGGTCAACGCCATGATTGCTGTAGACCCGCTGCATGTGATGTCATTACTACTATTTTGGGAAGAAAGATTTTGGAGAGGATTGGTAGATGAATAATGGATTGAATGACTGGCTGAGTCATTGATTGCTTCATTTTTTGTCCTAAAATCTGATAGCGCTGTGGGTAAATTTCAACAGAGTATAGCCAGTGAAAGAGAATTATTCTAATATTGATGCGATTTTATATCCACATGTATTATAACATCATGTGTATGTGAGGTTTTAACAATTCTAACTATAAACCTGTTCATGTCTTCTTGTCCAGTTATACTGTTCATTTTTACTTATCCTTTCAATTTCATGCTAGTTTAAATGCAAGTAGATCAACTTTATAACATGTCTCTAAAAGGTTAAGTTTGTTAGTCATTATTTTGTCATTTTTCCTATTGACACTGATATATCTTGACATTTTGTCTTTTCTCTCGTGTGCTCATGGGATGCAGGAACATTCGAAGAGGAAGGTATAACTTTGCAGGGTGTTGTCCATGGAGCATCATCCCAAAACATCCCATCACATCCCAGATCCCCCCAGCATGGTTCTTAATCCTTTTATCCACCCTCTGAGGATCATCCCTTGACTCATTCCTACAGAGCATCATGCAGTCTGGTTGTCCTCTGTGGCTTTTAGTTTCATCTCACTGCTCCTCGTTCTTGAATGATTCATTCCATTTACATAATCACAGAACTCCCCATCCCTGTTCCCCCATCCTATAAAATTATAATAAAGCATAACTGCTTTTTCCATTTTCCACCATTATCTCCTGTTTCCCATGCAACCACAGTATTTATTTTAACAATCTGTTTTTTACTTGTCTTTCAGATCTGGTGGGGGATAAGATGTCAGTCTGTCTTTCTGTCTATGTGTCCTGTCTACTCCTGTCTTCCTCCTCGCACTGTGTCGTTTCCACATTGGAGAAGAGGGGAATTTCAAAAAAGTCTTCCACTCCTGTCCTAAATCTCTCCAAACCTCTTCCGATTATCGTCTCCTCCACACCCCTGTCTGCTCCTTTCGTCTGTCCTCCTGCCTGGCTCTGCTGCCCTCCAGGCTGTGGAGCTCTTCTTACCATACCAGCCAAATCATACTTGTGTGGCTGCTTCCAGCAGGGCACTGAGGATTGTGTCTGGGCCACATCTAGAGAGAGCAGGTGGAGACACCACCAGGACGGTGGCTCTAAGAAAGGTGCTTTGGTGTCTGTAGCCCCTTTCCTCACATCTCGGAGAGTCTGATAGAGAACATATCAACGGTGGACCAATTTAATATGAGACATGTCTTTCCAATGCCTGCCTGCCTGCACACAAACTCAACCTGGCCACCGACCGAGTCCACATTTTAATGCTGGACTAGCACATAGACTGGCCATCTAATAGACTATTATGATGCTGAAATGTAACAGGAGTTGAATAGTTTCTTTCTGTCTTAAAGAAGAAGGACCCGAGGCACAGTTCCTCCAAAGCCAGTCCATGACTGGGTGCATCTCAAATGGACACAGACGTGTTTTAATCTAAAATGTTTGGCAACATAGAAATAACTGAAAAGAAAACTAACACTGGACTGTCATTAGCATGTTTTCCAAAGAGAGGCTGAAGATGGACCAATGATCATATAGGATGACCAATCAACCATTAGCCAGAGCCCAGACTGATAACTTAACTTTATGTTCATTATTTGTTCTTTTAACTTTGAGGCGTCCTACCTGCCACCCCTCCCTCACACAAGTTTTCAGGTACAAAAAGGGAAGCTAGGTGTTAAGGTTTTGGGATCATTTTAAAAACATTGAAACTTTGAAGCAGCAGAGACCGTAACTTAGTGTTTTCAACCACAACATACATTCCACAAAACGTGTCTGTCTGTGTGCGTGCTCACCACTTTCAGGCCCAAAAGTTTGTACGCTTCAGAGGGTTAATCTGTGTGTGTTTGTTCATGAGTGAATGTACGGGTATGCAAGGGATTTTTAAAAAGAAGAGAAGAATGTATGTGTGTTTACATTAGTGTTTGGGGCAGTTGTGTCCATGTACACTTTAACACTCCTCCTATCACAGGTAGATAGGCAGGTTTTTACCTCTAGAATATCATCTCTTTCTACAGCCTGTTGTGCGCTGCAGCCATGGCACCATAAAAGGCAGCACATTAATAAAGAATACAACTGTTTTTACTGTATGTCATGTATCTACAGAAAATGAGCACTAGCCAACTGTATGCACACCTATTTGTAAATATGTGCAAGATATACTGAATGTTAAATGCACTGTATGAAAAAAAAAAATTTAAAAGCTAGTTTTATCTGTTTCAGCAAACGTATAGCTATCGGTCTCTTGACACGATTCGCATCTCTCTCTCTCCTGAAGTTGTCCACGCATCTTTCAGTGTGGCCTAAGAGCTTAGCTAGCCGTCTCTCGCCATCTCTCTTATCATTCCAGCTATCACAGAAATGTCATGAATCTTTTGTACATTTTGTCGATAGCCCTGAGCCCTGGGTGAACGCCACAGCCCAGAGACTTTGTAATGATCCCCACTGTACATGAGATTTAAAAAGAGATCCAGCCCCGGGATTGAGAAGGCAGCTTGTCTGATAATGTATGCGTGTATGAGGTCAGTTTGGTTCGTTTGAGCTTTGCACTGTGGCAGATGCACTATTGTTATGGATTACAATATGTACAGAGTTGTTATCAAATACAATTGATTTGATCATTTTGAAATTTAAAAGGAGGAAAAAAAGAGAAAATGAGATGCATCTTATCCCATATTTTTAGACACTTAACTTTTTTGAATTGAAACTAAAGAAAGATATGAACTAAGGCTTGTAGATGGATTGAAATGAAGGGAAAATAAAAAACTAAAACATGAAACCACACCTCCCACTCTCACATCTTGCTGCCTTTCTGTCTTGGTATTTCATGGTTTTAATTAACAGTTAGAGTTGAGAGTCTTATGCTTCAGTTTTCTGCTTATTTTAAATATTATAATCATCTTAATCTCATTATAATCTTGCTCTTAAATCATAGTGAGTATGGGATAAACAATAAATAAAGATGTAAAGTGTAAAATCTGTTTTTCCATGTAATCTAGGGCTGAACGTGGCATTTACTTTAACAAAATCCATTAATATTATTTTTTATGATTAATCATTTAGTCCATGAAATCAAATAATAGCAAAAGCACTGACGATGTCTTTCATTCCAACCTATAAGGAGTTTGATTTTTGATATAAATAGAAAAACAGCAGTAAAACACATTTGAGAAGGTGGAACCAGTGACTTAAGTAATTAATGACTTAAATAATGATTCAGTTTAGTATCAAAATGACCAATTTCAGCAGTCAGATTGGCACTGGATCACCTCCTGCAAATTCAATCATCTTGATCCATGTTAAGCGACAAAACAACACAATATATATTAAAATATTACTTTTAATTATGAGCACATTGTCTGCAGCTAATGCCTAATTCAACAACAACCCACTCTGTGGTTGACAAATTGTTCAACGCAAGAAAAGCCCCCTCACCATCCTTTTTCTGCAGAACATTAAATAAAAACTAGAAAAGTCATTAACCAGTACACTATACTGCAGGCTTACAGGCTACTGACAGTTATAAAAGGCTGATGACAGCCAATACAGAGCACGTCAATCTGTGATCTTGATCAACATAAGTTCATTTGAATGTGCACAACTGTGTTTAAGTTGTGCCTTTTCTGCTAAATACTGTTGGGATCGTAGGTCTGTCTGCAGGGACGTCAATGTTCTCTGGTATGACGTCGTGAGAGGTGAGACAGAGCTGTACGAGGAAGCATTCTTCACAGAGGACGAGGACAAACATCAGTCTGCAACCTCTCCAGTGTCCCACTTAGTTTTGGGCTCCTGCCACCACTCAGCCAGGAAGGACTCCTCGTAGTCTCCCATACCTTCAAACTCTGCGTCCGGATGCTCAGAGGTGACCACTTCTTCTGGACTTACTACATCCTAAAAGAAGAAGAAACACTCACAGTCAACATCAAGCAAGCATTCCTCTCTTACATTCACTCCATCTGGTCATTTTGATTCTTTTCATTGTCTATAAATCTGTCAGTTGTGATCTCTGTAATTCAGCCTAAACTGTCTCACGGTCCTCCTCCTCTACACCCCCACCCCCCCTCCCACTCCACCCCTCCCCAGGCAGTGTGTTGAAGCTGGGAGGAGCTGACCTGAGTTAAATGGATGTGGCACAGCTTCCGTGGCCAACACCTCCCAGCCACATACCACACGCTGCTGGCGGACAGCACAGACCCACCCCCCACCCCCCGCGCCCCTTCCTTCCGCAGCTTTCATCCCCTCTTTCTCTCCTTTTTTACACCCCTGTTTATAACCTCAACAGCACCCTGCATTTAGTCTACTCCTCAACAACTTTTATTGACATTACAAAACTTTTATTTTATGACACTTTTTTTTTTTTAAAGAATGAAAATATGAATGTGTTTACTTCGGACACTTGTAAATCTACTTAGGCTTGGAGGTCTAGTCTAGTCATGTAGACAGTTTGTGTTTTATCTGATGAATTATGAGATGTTTGTCTCTGAAACCTCTGCTGGAATTTCTTTGTACTGTTAAAAATAATCTTGGCGTTGGATGCCTGAAAACCTCATCAGATAAAATCATGCACATTTCCAGTTCTATACTTTTATCCTCGAGCTTTACTCGAATGTCTTTATTTACAGTAAACAATGCAGCCCCCCCCCCCTCCAAATAAGCCCACTCTGTTCTATTTAGTTTACATACTTCTGACAGTTCAGGATTCCATGTAAACTAACAAAATAAATATGATTTCACTTATCTCATTTCCTACTCCTAATATGAACATTTCTCAAATACATCAACAGATATTCGAGCTGAAATATGATCTGAAATATGCAAGTGGACCATCCGAATAACCTGTAAATTTGCAAACAGTCGTGTAAAGATGGTAACACTAGAGATATGTAAGGATGTAGTAATTTAGCAGTAACTAGTACTAACCCACACCACATTATAAGTGTTCATGTTAACCCAAACCGTGATCTTTTCCTAGTGTTTTTTGTGCCTAAACCTAAACATACCTTAACTTTGTTATGCCACATCAGTAAACAGCGAGACAATATTTTGAAGCAGTTTGTGAGGGTTTCACAAATCTAGGGTTACCATCTGGACACAGCCTTTGCAAACAGAGCAATCAAAGCAGGATAAAGCCTGGTTTTTGACTTGCAGGGAGCATTTTTATATACATTTACCTCAAGTTTTGGAACTCTGACCATGTTTAATGTAGACATCCAACATTATAACAGCATAAAAAGCATGATATGTCCACTTTAAGTGTGATTGCTGTCCTCAAAATGCCATTCTGCTGTACAAAAATCTATTTGCAACCATCTCTGCTTTGCAAAAATGGACAGAAACATACCTCGTCGTCTGTTTGTAAGTAGTTCAGTGCAAACTCCAGCATCTCTTTCTGCTTGGTTGTCTGGTTAAAATACGTCAAGGCCTCCTGGGAAAACAAACGTGACATCAGCTGTTGTGTTGACTGAAGCAGCAGGCGAGATCACAAATTGACTTCCAACTGTTTTATGGCTCATAAATTTGGCCTTGTTTTCTATCTTCTTTATACTAAGTCAGCTCAGCTACTGGTTAAATCACCAAAGTCATGGAAGTACAGATGGATCAAACTATGAAATCATTGTTTCACTCACAGGCCGAGGCTCAAAATCATTGTCCTCCAGCCCCCACTGCTCCCGGTAGAAGCGATAGTACGCTACATTTTGCATCATCACCTGGTCTTTAGAGTCAAACAGCATATAACTGGCTGCACACGGAGCAGCGTTCTTTACATCGTTCACTGTGAAGAAGCACAAAAATAACACACATTTAAAGAAATGCAGAACACAAAATGCTCTCAAAAAGCAGAGTCTGTGTCACAGTTCTTACATTTATAATAGGAAAACTGGAGGTAGTGATACATGGTGGCTACAAACTTCTCCACAAAGAAGCCTCCCACGTTGGGTGTTAGGAACTCCTCACATTTTATCTTACATTTCAGCACATCGGTGTAGAGATCTGAGGGGAAGCAGGATGGGAGAAATCATTGTCTCGTCTCAAAGATACTGAGCTGCAGCGGCAACAAATTGCTCTCTACTCACCTGCTAGAGTGGGATAGAAATCTTTGAACTCTAATATCTCATACGAGCCCTCGCAGCCTGCTGAACAGAGGTTATATCCTTCAAAATATTGTGTGATGGCCTGCTCCATGTTTCGGGCGCTGTTGCTGAAGTCTCCGCTGTTGTAAAGCACCACGCTCTTCAAAAACACACTCTGGAGAACAAAGAGATGAATTTATAGAGGTGGAAGTTGAATAGTATATATGAACTTAATTGGTGCAATGTAGCAATTTAAGCTACGTACTTCATACGGCTGCTCCTCGTGGTCGATGAGATATTCATCCACATCAAACAGTGTCTTGTAGTATTTCATATTCTTGGTCAGATAGGGATCGTCTGGGTTCTTCTTCAGGAAGGTGTGAGCAGCTGCTACGGCTTTCTCCAAGTTGTTGAGCTGACAGAAATGACACAGTTTCAGTTGATTTCAAGATTTCTAAAAGATGAAACACTCTATTACCATTGCTCAGTGGATAACATGACCTTTGACTCCTTTGAGCCAACACAACTACTAACACCAAATACAGACCACGTAGTTTCTTGTTTCTCTCAACTCACTTTTTTTTGTCTTGGGCTGCATCTAATGATTATTTCCATTATTGATTAATCTGACAACTATATTCTTAAGTCATCAATTACTTATTTGATCTGTAAAGTGTCTAAAAAATGTTGATCACGGTTTCCAAAGTCCAAGATGCAACCTAAAATGTCTTGTTTTGTCTACAACCCAAAAATATGCAGTTTCCTTTCATAGAGGACTAAATAAAGTATTTAAATGTTGGCTTACAAATGTCTCAAAACAATTAATTGATTATTAAAATAGTTGACGATTCATCTTCTATCAACCAACTAATTGATTTATCGATTAATCACTGCAGCTCTTCTACTTCCCTTGAGGAATAGAGCTCATCCACCTTTTGGCCCAGTGTTATAATACACATAAAGTAATATCATAGCCATGTTAGTCATATGTGGCTGCTGTTTGACCACCAACAGCAGAGCATGGATTCACCTTTCTATTTACACCTATAGACCTTCTCTGTGATGACAGCAGATGGAGTTAAAGGGTTTCTGAATGCTGTCTACAATAACCTGTAGATCATTCGACACTTAATAGGGGGAAAATAGTTTTAAACAAATATGTAAGACAGTCTGCAGTAAATCAGCCTTTTTGCATTGTAAGCAAACTTTGTCCACTTCGCTCTACATCACCATGTGTCTGGCAGAGACGAATAATAAGGGGATTGTTAAAGGGGAACACTGGAAGAGACGTGGCACATGCTCAAATGCTTCTTGGTCGGCAGGAGGGCGCAACAAAAGCAGCAGGGAAACACTACTGAACATCTCGCCGTCTAGAATTTTCCTCTCGGTGAGTGAAACCGAGCGGATCTGCCCCGATGAAGCTACTGCACACACTTTTGTTTATTTTGGCGATTCCGTTACGCACACCTATTAACAATAGTAAACACTTATGATCCTGTGGTGCACTCTCATACTAAAAATGAGTTTATATCAGCCAAATCCTCCTATGTCCTTTCCATTCTGAGCTCATAAAGTGTATCAGGACTTTACACTCACAAGGTTGCATTTATAGGCTCCTGTTAAAGTACTTAATAACTCCAGACTTGTTCAAGGCCGGGCATCCAGTCTAGGTCACCCCATTTAACACAAGCCTTTGGTCTCACCTGGTAGTACGCATACTGGATATACCGATACGGTATCCTTTGCTCGAAACTTTCCAATAAATCCCTCTTTGGGTATGCGAGGGTAAACACTGGAAAGTCCGCCTTGCACTTTTTAAGGCACGCAGCTCTCAGCAGAATGTGGCGCACTACTCGGAGGGTGTTGTCGGAGAAGAGGGTGTCGTTGTCCCGGCTGACGGAGCTACAGCTGCGGCTGCAGAAAGCCTCGCTGTCCCGCAGGAGCCGGTGTAGCCGCAGGCTGAGCTCCAGAAACTTGATGCTCTCTGCCCAGTTCTGCGCTGCGTACTGCTCCAACGCGTAACCGTACGCAGAGTCCAGGGGCATGATGTCCTTCTGGGGGAAACTTTTAAAACTGTACTTCTCATACTGAGCCTCGACCAGGACCAAGAGGAGAAAGGTCACACACAAGCTTCTCAGGAGCATCATCAACTTCACCGGCTCCGGCAGAAGACTTCTTGTTTTGAATGGACCAGCAGGGAAACTTCCTCTTTCTTTACCAGGGAATGCTCATGACTGTCTGCACGTAGGCTGAGGAAGAGACGTCGAGCTAGAGTCAGAAAACATGAACATCTGGTCAGTTCTTTCAATATAAAAGCCGCACCGAGTTATGTCTTATATCACAAGTCAACAATATTGGTATGGTGGGGTTTAAAATTGGGGACTTTTTGAGTCCAGGTTGTCTCTGTGATAATGTTTTATGTGATGTGAGTCATATTTATGTGATTTTATGTTAATTTCGTTGTTGAAACTCTATTCTTGTCTTATCTTTGATCTAGTGGGACAAATCTGGTTAAATAGGCTAAATTAAACAAAAAATGAAAAATCTTTGGCATATGGTAAGTGGGACATCTTTCATTTACTAACATAATGCAAAATTATATGGAAAATTAATCAGTTGTGTAAGTTAACTGTTAATTGCTCCCCTGCAGCTGACAAATGCAACTCTTGACAATTAACTTGAAGACAGAAGTCTGCACTTCCGGTAAAAAAGCAGCTCACTGTGTCTTGCTTGACACAAAGTTCACATTTTGAGTTTGGACCTCAAAGAAGGCGTCAGGGTCCAGTTTTCCTCAGTGTTTTCCAGGTCCCAACCACCCAAGAGACCCATGAACTGAAATTAAACATTTATACAAGGATATTATTCATTATAATTATTATATATTTTACTCTTGGCTCTCATATTGTATTAATAAAGAAACACATTTTCATTGTAAAAGAAAAAGGTCTTTTTCAGCCTATATGGTTAAAAGCATCATCTACCTACATTCCTAGCAAACTGACAAGCTGAGACATGGACTGATGAGCATGAAATCCTTTTACATAGTTGAAAGATCACTAGTAGGCACGTCTAACTATTTGTCTGCAACATCTGAGGGATTTTTAACTCATAATTTTAAGGAGCATCACAGACTGTTTAGGTAGTTGGGTGGTTGTTAGGACCCAGAGGATATGGCAGCAAACAGATGCTCAACAATGCTCAAGCAGTTGTGAGTGTGATGATTTCTGAAGTGTAGAAGCATATATAAATAAATAAGAACTAAACCGGCCACAGTTAACGGTAACACCATGGTGAATTTAAGATTATAGGGACGTACGTTATAATTTTGGGTTCATCTCATACGTGAGTGAAATCATGGGGCCAGGCCTCCAGGACAGGCATTACACGTTTGCAGAATTCCATTAAAAAGTGGGCGGGGCATGCAGGGGCCACTCCTCCTGCTCGCTGGAGTAAGACCCCTTAGATGTGTTAAGAGGGACAAACAGTGATAGAACAAGGCCGGAAGTTTGGTTGATTTCCCACAAAGTAAAAGCACAGTATTTTAATTGATAGAAATATATTATTTAAATGGCAACATACCTGACTGTTTCCTTTTTTGATGTAATATCCCCTTGTACACTACGTGGACTTTTCTCAAGCTATGAAACATTTTTTTGTATTCTTTGTATTTGTTTGATCTACAGTATTTATTTATTTTTTCCCAAGAGCTTCATCATCCAGAAAATTGTTCAAGTGTTCGCCTATTCCGCACCCTAATTTAGCAGTTCTCAACCTGTGGTTCAGGGACTCCCAAGGAACCATGAGGATGTTCCAGTGGGTCCCAGAAATATGTGGAGTATTTTAACCTCATTTTTATTTAATTGACTAGAAAATAATCCAGTGAGAGAAAGTATAATAATGACATAGGCTTCACACTCTTCTCTGTTAATCTGCCAATCTACAGTGTAGACAGCTATAGAATAATTAAATCTCATCAGATGGGGATCACTGAGACTCTTATCAAATACAGTCATCAGTGGGATGTGTATCAACTTTCTGTGACCCCAAAAGGGTTAAGAACCACTGCTCTAATCCATGGTAACTTTATGACCAAAAAATATCTGTATTTCGCTGTTAACACTGCCAGTGTAAATAAATGTGTCATAAATACATGGCAAAAATATTCTTGCCTCCATACACTTTCAATTTAATAATTTGTGCTGATTTTCAGATTTGAGTACATGTATAATATTGCATTAATTATAGTCTTTTTAAAGAGGTACTTCTATACTTCATGTTCTTGCACTGCTGGAATCAATAAAGCTGATTATATGTTATTTTACATTTACCAGAAAAGGGTGAAAAATCATGTACATCAAGAATTTTTATCATTCTGAATTTCTACACCTGCAACTTTCTCCCTCAGTAGGGTAATATACAATTTTGTCATTCTTAGCTGTCCTCAATGTGGACCTACCAGAGTCAAAAACAACAACAACACATTTAACAAAACATCAAAAATATGAATCTGTAAATCTTTTTATGTAGGTTCTGTGTATTATCACTTTTTTACGTTTAATGTTCATTTCATGCCTATTTTCATAAAAATAGGTGCATTTTTTTTTGTAAAACACTTTGAGCTGCATTTCTTATATGAAAGGGGCTATACAAATACAGTTTCTTATCATTATTTCATGTCGTTATAGAAAGCTGTTATTTCATCATTCATCCTAACCGGACGTGCTGCATCTTATTCCAGCTGGCTTCACACAGCCGGACTCTTGCAGACTTCTTGCGGTGCTCCTCCGCTTCTTGAACCGCATCACCCCGCTGGCAGGCAGCACGGGCTCCCTCTACTCTGCAAACTTCCGCACTCATTGTCAAAACTCTCAGAAAATGGACCTGATCATATCCTTGGTGTTTCTTGTCCTGCACGTTGTAAACTGCAGCCCCGGGCCTTTAGTGGACGTGGTAGTGGATCGGTACGACATCCCAAAACTTTGTCCCCGGGAGGTGCAAACCGAGGATTTCATCCGGTATCACTTTAACGGCAGCTTCCATGAAGACGGGAAAATCTTTGACTCCAGGTGAAGTTATCCAGCCAAATACTTATGGGTCTCATTAACTGAGCCAACACTGCATTCGTGGCATTAAAAAAAGTGTCCACATCTTGAATATTTGGTTTTATGTTTTTAGTCATTTTTTAGAGCTGTTACTATGTTACTGTTTCTAGTAGCGACAAAATGGTGCAAAGTAGTAAGATTGCATTTTCCCTTCATAAAGTTTTGAGCATCACCTGAATAAGTACATAAACTGATTGATTTAAGCTGACAGGCAATTATCTGCAGCTGAGATAATAAGTGCAGAAGAGTCACTCACATATTTAGCCCTCTTAACTGCTTAGCAACGTAATTACCAAAATAAAACGCTGAAAACCTAAACAAACTTTATTGCTATGTTGTTAGGATGTTCTATTTTCAGCATTGCATATTCATTTAGCATCCAAAAAATGTATTGAAGACACAGATTTGCAAAATGATGATAAAATAAAAAAAGCCACAAAGATGATAAAACCCTTTTAAATAATGTTGCTGCACCATAAAATGAGCAAAGTAACATGTCTCAAACCTCCTGAGCACATTTTTAAAGTGTCTTTTACTCAGATAACCTATAATTTTCATAATATCCACCAACATTTCTACCTTTGATGGACTGATTACACACTTCTGATCCACTTCTCCCTTTCTCTCCACAGTTATAAGCGAGGCAAAGCCTTCATCAGTCAGGTCGGCCTCGGCAGACTCATCACAGGGATGGACCGGGGTCTTCAGGGCATGTGTGTCAATGAACGCAGGAGGATCGTAGTCCCCCCACACCTGGCTTATGGAAGCATAGGAACAGGTGTGGAGGAACACAGTGACATCACTTTGTCGGTGGCAGTATTTGTGTTGGTTTATGCTAATCTGTGTATCTGTGTGTGTGTTGCTATGGAGAATTTGTTTGTCTATGGTTAATCTCAGCAGTGGAGAAAATGCCCAGGAGCCCAGGATGTCTTACTCTGAACAGGTTTATTGGAGCTTGGCCAAGAAGAATCAAAGTATTATCAATACACCTGTCTGATGCATGATGCCACCACAGTTCTGAGGAAACTGTCCTCTTTAAGCCTTCACAGATATTACCGCAAATACTCAATGCCCATAAATGGTCATCCTCAATGCATCTGCAGTAATGGAATGAGCTTATTTGGTTCATTATTCTACAAACAAGGACATACACTTACCCATCTGTGTGTTTAGGGAGTCAAACAGTCAAATCCTCTGACCTTGCCACAGAAATGTTGTGCCACTTATCAACGTGAGTCCTACATCCCCCCAAAACACCACAGACAGTTACCTTCACCGTCTCAAGGAGAGAACAGTATGTCTCTCTGCCAAAATATTAGTGTGGCCCTTACTGGAGCCTCAAGACCCATGCTTGACCCTAAATATGGAAAATTCCCTAACATGTGGGGTTTCTTCCTTTTTTTGAATCTGACAGGTGGTGTTATTCCTCCTGATGCTGTGTTGGTGTATGATGTCCTCCTACTGGACATATGGAACACTGAGGATAACGTGCAGATCCGCACAATCAGCAAGCCACCGAGCTGCAACCGCACCACTGTGGCATCAGATTTTTTGCGTTACCACTATAACGGCACCCTGCTGAATGGTGAAGCCTTTGACTCCAGGTGAGACAGCTGCAGTTTAGTACAGTGTTGGCAAGTTTTTGGATTTCTAAGCGTCTCTTTTCTGTTTTTTGTGCTTTCTAAGAAGCATTTTGACCTGTGTTAAATCTAGTTACTCGAGGAATAGAACCTATGATACCTACTTGGGGAAGGGCCACATCATCAAAGGCATGGAGGAAGGTCTTCTGGGCATGTGTGTTGGAGAGAGGCGGATCGTCATCGTCCCACCCTTCCTGGCATATGGAGAGAACGGCTACGGTACTAATTATTACTAATACTAAAACTTGATTCAGTATGGCTGTGGCTAATTTCTGCACAATTGTATCTTTTGTGCTCACCTGTTATATAAAACGTCTCTGCTAAGAATAATTTTAGAAGCCAAAATCATCTATATTTTAATTCATGTTTAAACAAACGTTGACTGACTTTGAAGAGTTGACTTGCTCAGTCCCAGAGAGAGTGTCAGTGGCAGTATTTGAGACATGTTAAAGACCACACACACACACACACACACACACACACACACACACACACACACACACTGCTTATAAAAAGTTGTAATAGTGTAGCATGTAATTATTGTTTTACCTGCTTTAACCGGTGGAGTGTTATTCTCTATACTAAAGCTATTGGAAACAAAGTAAAATAGACACTGACAGGCTGAGGTAGGGGCTTGACTGATGATTGTCTGACAAGCTACCAAAAAGATAAGAGGAGATATAAAATGTGTTTTACAACTTTTATTAATAAAAATAATCAACTTAATGTCAACAGAAAAATACGCCAACCCACTTCACCTTCTCTCTCTTTCTTACCAGCCACCATGCAGATGAGCAGGCACTTATATTAACTATATGAATGTCCATATCCATGTGACCTAACTACATCAATTGTGCAGTAATAAATAACAATATGAGAAATGTAATAACCAAAATATATACCATCACAAAACCGTTTACCATTCATAATTCATGGCTCCTAAAGGAATTACATTGAATGTTACTCACTGAAATCATTTCTTCTTCTTCTTCTTCTTCTTCTTCTTCTTCTTCTTCTTCTTCTTCTTCTTCTTCTTCTTCTTCTTCTTCTTCTTCTTCTTCTTCTTCTTCTTCTTCTTCTTCTTCTTCTTCTTCTTCTTCTTCTTCTTCTTCTTCCCTGGCTTGCTGTATTTCTTGGTGGATTTCAGCCACCTGTAGATCAGTGGAGTATGAAACCATTGGCAGGATTGTGTTTCGCATCACCCGTGTACACGTGTGCCCTAATGTGTGTGTGTGTGGTCCCAACAAAACAGGAACCCACTCATAAAAAAAACTGCTCCGTAGCCTCTTCATAGTCTCATTAATAGCCCCATTAAGGAAGTGTAATTAGTTCGTTTTGCAGACCTTTTAGCAGAATAACCCCAAATTGCATATCATTTTCATCACTGCAGGCCATTATCAAAAGCACACTATAAGCTTTTAGTATGATTTACTACATAAGAGGGTTGGGTCCATTTGATTTCAGAAAATGAAAATGATCCTGCACACTTGCCAGCAAATACCTGTAATCAAGTACATTAGGTAGGTCTTCTATAGTCAGGCATTTTATCTGTTGGCTGAAAACCGATACTGATGTGTGTTTTTGTGTCAGACTGACATATCAGACTCAACTGCTGGCATTCTCCTTCTCAGTGTCCATGCTTAATTACTCTTTACCCTCTGGGTGCATGAGTTCTTATTGCATTGTTATTGCTAATGACACGTAAGCCTCTCTGCCTCTGCAAGTCACTGCAAGAAGGGTCTCAGGGCAAGAAAGGACAACAGGTCTGCCTGAAAAGTGAAAAGAAAAAATCTAGAGTATGCTTCGACTTTTACACTTGGCTGATCGTACTTTTTTCCAACAGGAACTCAAGTCCCTCCTCAGGCTACGCTGGTGTTTGAAGTGCTGATGGTTGATGTGTTCAACCCTAAAGATGATCTGATCATGGAGGTGAAACATGTGCCTGAAATCTGCACCCGAAGGACGGAGACCGGAGATTACATCCGCTACCACTACAACGGCACCTTCCAGGATGGTACTCCCTTCGACTCAAGGTAAAAACTGAGATTTTGCTTTTTCCAGAAGTGCAATACAGTGTAAGCAAAATTAAACTTAAAGAACACTCTTGCTTTGACAGCTACCAGAGAAATACCACCTACAACACTTACATTGGCATGGGATATGTCATCAGAGGGATGGATAAAGCTCTGCATGGGTTGTGCATAGGAGAGAAGAAGAGGATTATTGTGCCTCCTCACTTAGCGTATGGTGAAGACGGAGTTGGTGAGTTTGACACGTGAAAAGACAAAAAAAAAAAAAAAAAACAACCACTGAATGGCTTATTTATATTTTCAACACTGCCCTGTTTATTTTTATATTCCCTGACTTTAGGAGACCTCATTCCTGGCTCTGCTGTGCTGGTCTTTGACATCCACGTCATTGATTTCCACAACCCCAGAGATCCAGTGGAGATTAAAGTGACCCACAAGCCACAGGAATGCAAAATGACCAGCGAAGCCAATGATTTGATTCAGTATCGTTATAATTGCTCCTTGATGGACGGCACCCTTCTGTACTCCTCGTGAGCTCCCCCTGCTGTTCAATCTGCTACACTGCATCCTTCTGCTGGTTTCGCTGCATGTAATCATTGCTGGCTCCTTGTCTGACAGATTTCTGTGGGCCTGGAATTGCAGATATCATACCATTTACATATCCATGACAACAGCACGTACGCCTGCATGGCCCGAGGTTTTGATACACAGAAAAGTCTTAATTAGCTTGGATTATTTAAATTTTTGAAATTCGGTCTCTTAAGAGCGATAACAAGCTGTGTGCTCGTTTTCAGGGATCATTATAGCTCACCTTCCACCACGACTCTTGGAGCAAACAACGTGATCCTTGGTCTCGAGAAAGGTTTGAGTGGCATGTGCGTTGGCGAGAGGAGGGAAGTGGTTGTTCCACCTCACTGGGGCCATGGAGAAAATGGAGGTGACTCATTGGAAATGCTTAGATCACTTTACATATAATATTATTATTATTGTTATTATTATTATTATCTGGACACACTTCCCTATTTCATGTTCTATCTCGGTGTCCTCAGCTGGAGAAGTCCCACAAAGTGCAGTGCTCTTCTTTGAGCTGGAGTTGGTGGATCTGCAGAAGGGTGTGCCAGAAGGCTACGTGTTTCTGTGGCTGGAAGATGACCCAGATCCTCTCTTTCCTGCTATGGATCTTAATGGTAACAAAGAGGTCCCTCTAGAGGAGGTAAGAAGCAGACAGTCTGAGTCTAACCAAATCCCTCTAAAAGT
This sequence comes from Scomber japonicus, assembly GCF_027409825.1. Lineage (NCBI taxonomy): Eukaryota > Metazoa > Chordata > Actinopteri > Scombriformes > Scombridae > Scomber > Scomber japonicus. Next base: position 18,924,663 of record NC_070595.1, read on the forward strand.
ATCTTTGAAAGCACGACAAATGACTTAGAATAAGTCTTTTTAACAGCGTAACTACATCTCCTCTGTTTCTCCAGTTTTCACGCTTCATCATGCTCCAGGTTAAAGAGGGCAAAGGTCGTCTTCGACCAGGCATCGATGCCAACAGAATTATTAAGGAAATGTTCGACAACCAGGACCGTAACAAAGACGGGAAGATTGTAGAAGATGAACTGAAAGTTAACGCGGATGAGTCTGAACAAGCGGCACGAGATGAGTTGTAAAGACGACGCAATTTGAGTGGCTGTCAAGATCAAGCATGCAGTGGCTAAGGTTGCACTGTCACCTTAGCAACACTGTCGTGCAATTATTTAAAATGTTTTTCAGATACTGAAACACTGGTGAGCCTCTGTTGAAGGCAATTAGGCTGTTTGGTTTCATAGGTTGTGGGGAAATATATCAAACCCTTCAAATGAAGCTTCCCAACACTGGCTAAGTTTACATGCACACTAATATGCCACTATTATTCCGAATTTGATACGGGTCACGTAAACAGCATATTCTGTTTGGATATTCCTAATCTAAGCTTTCCTGATTAAGACACAATATATATTATGCTATTATTATTATTCAGGTTTTGGGAGCGTTCTTTGTACACGTTTACAGCACATCCAGAATACACATCTCATTTAGGGTTTATACCACAGTTTGTGACACACAGCCTCTTGCCTGTTTATGGTCAGCTCTGTGCCTTGTGAACTAACCAACTAGGCTGAAATATAGATGCATGGTGGGGTGGTTGTGCACAGGCAAAATGACATGCTGGAGCAGGAAAGCAGACAGAGGAGAGGAGAGTGGAGAGCTGGTTTGGAAAAACAGAGCACGTCTTCTGCTCAACAGGAACTGATGGGATTTATTATCCTGACATGCAGCCATAGATTGGACGTTGTGCTTCAGCAAGGGGATTCTCAGCGGGGTACTAAACCTAAAATCCAGTAATAATGTTCCAAAAATGTGAAAAAGTAGCACATCTCAAATTTCCAAGTCAAAGAGGACAAAGTAGCTAATATTTCACTTGTGTATTTGTGTTGTGAGCCAGATAAATGAGTGAAATGTTAGTATTTTGTCACATTTTTGCAGCAACTCACTGTTTTTCACCTCGCTGGTTTAGTTCACTCCCTGCTGAGATCTTGTGAGTCCCATTCCCATTGGAGCAGAGGCAAACCGTTAAAACCCTCTGCATGTAAACAGGAATATTAGTGGAATATTCATTCTCAATAGCCATGTTAACAACTTAGTAGGAATATCGTCCTTTTTGGAATAAAGGCCAAAAACGGAATATTTTGTGCATGTAAACGTAGCCACTGACAGCAAAAGAAAACATATATATTTGAGGGTCAGTATGTCGGGTACGAGAAATAGGTGTTTAAAAATGTGAAAGAAAAGGTGTCTGTTGTTCTGTTGATTAAAAAAATGCATAGACTTTTGAAATGGGTATTTGGGCTGGGTCCATTTTCCAAGAATATTCAATTTTTTTATCACTCAAATGCCTCAGACACTTCCCCTTGATATAAAATGATGAAAAACCACTGGTTGTACAGTATGTTTGGGAGTGTGGCTAGTGTGTACAAAAGCAGAAATTCTATTATAAAATTATATTGGAGTGTGTTGTTGAACATTTAAACTGTTTTATAATAAAAAATGAAGACACTTAGCAGCTGTGGTGTAATATAAGAGAGACAATAGTTACCATCAATATACAGAATACAACCTGTTCTTTCTGCTTGACAATGTGGAGAGGAATTCAAGTAACTGGAAGACTTTGCACTGTAATAAAAAACAAGGAGAACATGAAGCTTTGGGTTGTTTTTTTTAAAACGTCAGGTTTCCAGTTAAAAGTTTCCTGACAGGTTTTATTGCAAGACGCCAGAAATCAGTTTGAAACCAAATGCCACGTCATTTGCTGCCATTTATGTTGTGCGTTGTTTTCCTTCCCTTTATCATCACATTCTGTATGAATGAACTGACAAAACCGACCATCCCCAAAACAAATTTGAAAAAGAAAAAGAAAAAAACAAACACCCATAACCGTAAACACACTTCACATGCTCCACAGTAGGTAGACAGTGTAAACCAGCCTTCCAACCAAATACAGTATGATCCAAAAACAGTTTACCCACAACCATGAGGGGAAAGCTTGTGTGGACACTGATATAAAAAAAAGGGTGCAGTGGTGGATGAGACCTGTGGTTGTCTATGTGACCTGTGAACAGTCTGGCAAAACAACTTGTCTCTATCTCAGAATCATGCACACATAATATGTAATTTTTAGTGAAACTATATAAAAAGAAAAAGGAAAAAAAGACTGAATACTGAGTTGGCTGTAAATGAACTTCCAACTGGCATATTCTGAGCAGGAGTTTCTTCAGCTGATGGCACTGGAGTGTCCGATACTAAATGATACCAGTGATAAATAAAAGAAACATCCTCAGTTCACTTGTTGCCAGTGAGGTAAAGCATAATAGCGTTTGAGACTTCCAAAGTCTCATCCTTTATCAGCACAATGTCATACGAGTCCATGTAAGACTGTTTCCTCTCCTCCACCTGAAAACAAACACAAAACAAACAGATGAGGAGTGAGTGTCGGGTAAATATGAAAACTAGAGCAAGGAGAGTAGAAATAGTTCCAGCACAGACACTAATTGTCATTTTTACATTTCTTTTTGTGCATGGCTTCAATGAACAAGATGTTAAACAGGCTGTACAGAACTTCTACAAACACATGAACATCTGTTACATTCAGCCTCTTGCCAAAAAAGTTCACACAATGCTGATTAATCTAATCGCTGCCAGATGAATCTCTCTGTATTTCACAGTATAACATTAGTTTTTAATCGGGTGCTGGGTCTGACATTCCTGCAATGGTTGGATGAATGCAGACTTGCACCAGCAAGCCGGCTCTCTGCTAACTTGAAGAGGGATAAAATAATTGAATGGTGTGGCTCTGCTAGACATTTCAAATGTTATTGGGTCAAATGGATCAAACTCTGATATGAAACAAGTCATTTTGCGGGAGTTGTGTGACACTCAAAACAATTTATTTTACCTTTTTACAGCCACAATAGTAACAATGGAGTAAGGCTACCATGGAGCCTATGAAATAAACAGATGTTGAGTGTTTTTGTAATTATTCTCACTGCCAGAATGGAGAGACCAAAGTCCTGCTCTCCAGCTTAAAATTGTAACTTTCAGAAGTGCTGGTGGGCTATTTATTTGATTCCAGTATTTATGCTTAGCTTAGCTTAGCTTAGTTTAGCACAGCTCAGCTCAGCTTAGCTTAGCTTAGCTGTCTCCTGGCTTGATCTCAGTGTGATATCAATCTGCTTATCTAACTCTCCACAAGAAACAGAATCATTTTTCTCAAAATGTTGAACTATTCCTGTAAATTGTTGAAATTTGTGACTGTGCTCTTCTAGCTGCTATATTCTTTTACAGGGTAGATGTGCTGCTGTGTCTTTGACTATATAATGTAATTAATGCAAGTTGTCAACATTTTAAAACTGAAATATTAAAAGATAAATACAATCTTTGTCTCTATTGTTATTTTGCCACTTTTTTGAACATGATAAATATACCTTGTCATTGAGGAACCCGATTTTGAGGATGTTCTCTATGTCCTGAACCCCGTCTGCCATGGTCAGATCTCCCAAAGAGTCTCCCAACAGCAGCACATTGGGCCGTGTCCGCAGCTCCTGGAAGTGACCGGTGTTGAGCAGAGCGCCTTCTCTTTTATTATAGATGTGGATCAGCTCTCCCTTGAAAGCCTTCAACACTCCCTGTGTAAGCAAATCAAGAGTTGCACAGGGTAAGCCTCCATCAACTCAAACTTCCATCCTGCTGTGGGGTTCATAGTATGCACAAAGGTGAGGTTACTCACAGACTCATCAAAGTCCATGTAGTTGGAGAAGACTTTGACGTTGGGGTGGAAGACCCCAGCCTGGCGGATCACCTCCTCCAGGATGTCTCCTATCCCAGCAGAGAAGATGAGCAGAGGGATGCTGTGCTCATACAGGTGGTCAAAGAACAGCTGGTACCCATCTCTGTGAAGATATTATTAAAATAAATGCATCCATATTATCAGAATGTTAACTACAAATGAAATGTTCTGGCTGTGGGGGAAATATTTGTTCCCTGGGTCATTCTCAGGTCATTTTCTATCCTGGGAGCAGCAGGTCATGACATGTCTCTTTAAGAGCTATTCATCTGTTTACTGAGGGTGACTAGGGTTAACAGCTGTGTTGATAAAGACGGCTGTCTCCTATGGTAACCCAGGTCGGGTGGAGATACGCTGTGTTTTGTGCAGACGGTCAGATGCGTCTCCTGATAGAATTGATTGCATAGACTTGTGTACAGACTAAGTGACTTCAGTTAACTTTAGTCAGTGTCTTGTTTATAGTTCAAAAACCAACAGAGGCACAGATGAATAAATAATAAACTTATTTGGAGGAACTAATAGTACGGATTTGGTGAGGGGTTTAAATTCTCTTGTCTGCAAGTAGATCACAGAGTTGAGTTGCATTGCACAGTGTTTTCACTTTTACTGTAACTCTGTTCTCCTCGATCGAGTTTCAATAAATGTTCCCACTTTGGGTTAACCAGCTCTCCATCAGTCCCTTCACACCGGCTCTCAGAGGAAGTAGGTTTTCTTACCTCAGCATCGCTTCAGATTCCCGCACAGCCGATGCCAGCAGATCTTTCTTGATCCGCTGTTCCACCAACAGATCATGAGCTCTAGTCCACCTATGAGATACAGAAGCAACACAGTGTCATTAACACATTAACATTGATCAATCAATCAATCAATCTTTATTTGTATAGTGCCATTTCACAACAAAGTTATCTCAAGGCACTTTACACAGAGCAGGTTCTAAACCGAACTCTTCTGTGCTGGGAAGTTAAGAGATTTTTTTATAAATTTGTTATAACTAGTGACCCTGAATCTAAATTACAAGCTCCCATATCAGCATCAGCAACATTTTTTTAACTTACCACTCCACCATGAGGGGCAGCTTCTCATCTACTGACCGTGTAGAGTCAATCTCTATGGGATAGTATGTGTCGAGCAGATTCTTCAGCTAAAAGGAGACAAGACAACAAACAAGGTGCATTTTAGGGACAATTTGCTTCACCTCAGTCTATTTAATTTAGCCTATTCTTAAAAGTCCAATCTCTTAAAAATATTACTTTAAGATATATCTGATCTTTCTGAAATAAATGAGCCACATTGCATATACAAAAATAAGATTTGATAACAAGATCAGCTTTACATTTCAGCATCCAGATGAATTCAAGTCACAGATCATATTTGAGTTTGTCTGCCTGTTTCTATTCCTCTTATCGCCCACTAGAGGGCAGAATTAATGTATAAATTAATGATTTATTGCCACATGAAATACCAGGTATCTACCACATGATATTTTTGCTGAGACATTTTAAGTCCTGAATTAGAGACTGTTTGAATTACATGCTCTTTCCACTAATTCATGACTTTGTGCAATAGGAAATATATTTTAAAATGCACTATTCCATAATCTAGTTTATGTATTAAGCAGTTAGCTACAGTATCATTACCTTCTGCCAAGGACTGCTGATTTCACTCTGTGTAACAGCATCTTTAAACAAAATACTGATGCTATTAACTGGTATCTTACCTTTTCTTTGCAGTCGTCTGAGATTAGTTTGCTGTTGTCAAGAATATCTGCAAATAAAAACACACACAAATAATCAACATTTCGACAAAAAACAACTTTTTTTATATATATATATACACACACACATACATGTATGACATCCCCAAATAAAACCTTCCTTTACAGTATACTCACTATGACAGGTAGGACATCTTTTCCCATTGTATGCAAATCTTGTTAGGGTCATGTCAAAATCTGAGATGACCTAGGGTTACCAAAAAAAGGAGACAAGAATATGAATATAATGCATATGCAACAAACGATTATTTTCTCAATTAATAAATGAGTTGTTTGGTCCATAAATTGTAAAACTATGGTGAAACATGTCAATCACTGTATCCAAAACCCAAGATTCAACCTCAGATGTCAAATATATTAGATTTACTGTCATAGAGGTCTAAAGACACCAGGAAATTAGAGCCCGACTAATATTACTGGCCAATATTAACCTATCACAGATATGTTGTCTTATATGTGCCGATATTTTTTATTAAACTATATAAGCTGCATTTAATGCATATTTGATATTTTTCTTAATTTAATATATACGCACATTTTTTATTATGTGTTTTTAGTTATTTAGTTATTTATAATTATTACACTTTCAGTGTAGTTTACAGTTTCAGTGCACTGCAAAAACAAAATGTATGATTATGTATATATTATTTATATATAAAATGAACAGGTATTAAGCATCGGCCCTAAAAATGCAGTATAATTCGGGCCCTACAGAAAATAACTGCAAAACAGAGAAATAAGTAGGTGACTAATTGTACTGATTAATCGTTGCTGCTCTAACATACACTCTTTCCAATTAGTCCATAGACACATGATTATATTACGTGTACCTGTAAAGTGTTAGACCCAGCCTTCTGCATGGACTCAAGGATCTCCTGCACCCTCTTAGGGTCCCTCATACACACGGAGGGGTTGGACAACTCCGGAAGCTAAAAGACAGATAGAGCTTACACAACAATGACAGGCTGCAGATCTGCAAAACCTTCAATGTTTGTTTAAGCATCAAACACGAGTGCAGCAGCAGCAACAGCTCAATAGAGACATTGTTAGCTATACATAATACACCGTTTACTTAGCACACACAAAACCCCATGACACAATAATATGCACTTCCTTGTCGCCACCTGTAATTCAATAAGACGGTAGCGTTTACAACAAACAAAGAGGAGTCTGTGTAACATTAGCTACGATGTTAGCTACACTAGAGGAGTTAGCTATAGCTGCGCATGGCTTAGCTATAGTAAGCAAGTTGGTTGGTTATATCTATGTATCTATGTGGCTTCTCTCCTTCCCCAAAAACAAATAAAACCTGCTGAATACGGTTACCATTTTGTTGAAATGTGCTGGCGATCCGTTTCAGGTTATCTTGACACACGGTGTGTCATCTGCGGTCAGTCTCCGCTGTTTCAATGATTGACGAGTTAGCCGCTGCCTTCATGTTCTTCCGCATTTGTGGGAATTTTAATAACCCGGCAATTGAACAACAAAGCAGTGGATGGGAAACAACACGTGTGGGTGAGATGCTAACAACTGGGGATGTGAGGTTTATCCTACATAGTGAAAGTCGTCTTAATAAGTGTTGAGACCTCGTGTCAATCATGTATACTCTGGTTTTAAACGCGCCAGATATTTCATTTTCCGAAACTGTCACAATTACGAGCCTAAAGTCAACACGAGAAGGCAGCATCACTACTTGCATAACTTGAAATGGGATGAGTTAGACTACTCTTCCCCTAAAGGCAAAGACATATATGGTTATATATACATAAATCAATATATGGTTCCCACCCCCTTCTCCACCCTGGGATTCGTCTGAGGGATCCCAGTCCATTAAATAATGCTAGAGCTGGGTATGGTTTTAAAAATTAAAATACCAGTACCAAGTACCCTTAAAGTGATGATGAGTACTTAATTTGATACCCATCAGGTGAATAGAAACATTAAATTTAAATACCACCACTCCTCTACATCTAAATGATTTGATTTGAACTGCGCTTTGAAAGTCTTCGAACTATTAATATTTATTATAGACAACAAATGCTCAAGATCAGTATGTGGGTCACAGCATACATAACACACACTCTTGTACCCGTTATAAAAGAACAATGAATGTGTGCTTGCATACTATTTAGGGGGCAAAATGTTGTGTTGATTGGCTGTGAGCAAGTCCATACAAATAATCATATTTTCTATATGTTTGCAAAAAGGATCGATTTTGATAGTACTTGGTATCGTTTTCGCCCTAAATAATACTGAGGGGAACAAACATGAGCTCAGTTTACAGAAGGCAGACAGTGCTCAATGTCATGTTTACAGTTTAATTAAACTGAAAAAGTCCCTTAGACCTGAAAATGACACTTCATGTGGTTAGTAACTCTGTTACAAGTATGACAGTGCAAAATTATGTTGCACAGATTCAGCTGCAACTGTAAGCTATTATACAGTATGTACTTTCATATATTAAAGATATATACAGTCACTGGCCTCTTTATTAGGTACACCTGTGCAATCTAATGCAATCCAATACAACAGCTCTGCTATAAATTCTACATGTTTGAAGTTTATACATTTTCAGTTTTTGTTAACATTGTCAAAAATGTGATAATTCTACTGATTATTACTGAGGTCGTACTGAGTGGTGGTAGTGTACTGGGATGAATTATATTGACTGGTGTTCCTAATATTTTGACCCTCTCATGTATGTTAATAGAGTGGACAAAATATTAGGAACGCAATTGAATATAATGCACCCTAATACATCACCATCAACCACTATGACCTCAATAATAAACATAAAGCTGAATCATCACCTTCCTGACAATGTTAACAAAAACTAAAAATGTATAAACTTCATAATGTAGAATTTAAAGCAGAGCTGCTGTATAGGATTGCATTAGATTGCACAGGTGAACCTAATAAAGAGGCAAGTGAGTTCAGATCTTCTCAGTATAAACAGTTCCAACAAAGTAACAATATTAATAATGATCAGAATAATACACTATATGTGCCACCATGTGTCTTACAAAACAACTTTAATTGCAAGTGATGACATTAGCATTTCTTACATCCAATATAAGAGCACAATGTCAGACTATCACATGCAAAGCAAATTACATAGCTTATTCCACTTGCAGTGCTATTTAGCTTGGTCATAAAGTGAAAATGGTTTTAGTTTCTGCACTCTGTAACAGGCACTGCATCGACATCGGGGTATTTCTTTTTTTGAATGTCAGTCATAACACATTCATATAACAAGTCTTGCCTTTAGGTCTGGTTTCTTTTCAGTTGATATTTAAGCATTTTTGGAGGGTGAAAGGAGACCACAGGACAACATAGCAGATCTCGAATATACACCCAGCTGGAAGTGATGTACAGTAACACAAACTTTTACAAGACATTTAATGTAGGAAACAAAACATCAGATAATGACATGTTCTTTTTTTTTCTTTTTTTTTTTATCAAAGATCATACCCGACTTCTTGTGAGCTGGATAAAACAATTCATTTCCAAAATACAATCACCTTGTCTGATATTAAAATTAATAACATAAGCAAAGTCAAAGTGCAGTGGCAACTTAAATCCATATAATGCTTTTGTAAGACTTTAAAGTTGGATGTCAAAAAAGTGCAGCTCTAGAGAAGCTTATCATTCTTTGCAGATAGACAACTGAACCTTCTTCAAATCATACACACTCCCGCGCTCACACACGACGTACACATTTTCGAAGTATCTTTCTTGAATGAATGGGAATACACTTAGCAATCGACTGCCAAAGTGCAAAAAGAAAGGAATGATTCAGCCAATGCCAATGATTGGTGCTTATCGCAGTGGCTGAACTAAATGCTTGAACTTTAAGATAATTCAAAAAGGAATGATTTCATCTCATCTTTTAAGTCTGATTTGGACATTACAGTTCCTTGATCATTTCATCCTCTTCAGAAACTTGGAGATGTGTTACATGAGCAGCACAAAAGACTGATATACTCTGTACAACTGTTGGGGGGGTGGAGGGGGGGGTGAAACTGCAATCTAAAAGCAAACTAGTCTACAGGATTTTAAGATTAACAGCCTTTCAGCAGAACCCATTCTTATTTTTCTGTTATGGAGGCTACAGAGTAACAAGCGGAGCAATTCTACGAGAGCGATGATGAAGAGAAACTTTTTGGACCAATATTATCCTTGCATTAAGAGATTGTCACAGTGTTACAATGGAATTAAACTTCATTAAGCAAGTTGGATTGAAAACAGGAATGCAGTTATTACTAATGTTACATAAGACGTCCCGTTACAGGCATACAATAGAGGAATGTAAAATATCCATATCAATGTATACATATACAGTTTTTTTTACTCTTCATGTACAAACAGATAAACAGCATCTATACCAACATACTTGACTAAAAGGAATTCAGTTGTTGGCTGCTATATAACACTCTTATTCACATGTTTACATTCTCCATATACCTTCACACAGACCACCAGCTGGTCAGTGCACTCCTGACCTGCCCACACATTTCATGGCTTTCGACAAATCAGCCATCAACACAAAACAACATGAGAGCCAATGGCACAGATTTCCATTTGATGAAATCCAGTAAGAGAGCAACGCATGACCCGCTGTAGCATGTTATGAATGAATGGGGAGGGTGGTGGAAGGGTGGGTTGCAGTTTATCTTCGGACAGAGCCGTGAAGTTCTTGGATGGAGCGAACATGCTCTTGCTCAGCACTCTATCTGTGACTGGAGCTGCCGGCGCAGGGTGAGGGTGCGCCGATGAAGCTGCTGCATTTGCTGCATGCGATCTCGTTGGCGGGCCAGGTTCTGGGGCATGGGGTAACGCTGGCAGCCGTACAGGAAACGATAGGGGATGCGGACATGGCAGGCGGTGGCTCGACAACGAGGCTGAGGCATGGGAGGCAGGAGCATCCAGCGCTTCCTCTCAGCACAGTAGCGGTACGCCTCCTTGCGGTACTGCTTGTCTACGTCGTCACTGTTCTTCCAACCTCCGATGATGAAGACATCCTCATCAAAATGGCAGATAGCTGCGCCCTCAATGCTGGTAACTTCTGGTGGCAGGCTTTCCAGGATCTCATCAGAGATGCGAACGCTGATCTTTTGTTTGGCAACCTCCTCCCGCACTGTGTAGCTCTTAGGGCAGCAGGAGGCCGTGTGGTAGAAGTTAGTGGAGGCCACAGCCATCTGGAAGATGCAATAGTTGTCAATAAGGGGAAGGGAGTCAACATCCTGCCACTGGCGGCTCTCTGTGTCATAGCGAGTGGTTACCGTCTTCAGTCCATCCTCGTTATCTGTGTCCACAGGTGTGCGTGCTGTAACGTACACATAGCGGTCCTCCACACTCACTGCTTTCACATCCCGCAGGATTTTAGGGGCAGACTCCAGATTGTGCCACTTGTCCTGCTCGGGCTCGTACACACTGACATCTTTGAAACCTGGACTGAAGTTTCCATGGCCACCGATGCTGTATAAGATATCCTTAATGCAGGTGAGGCCAAAGGAGTGCTTGCGTGTGGTCAGGTTGCTCACCTGCTCCCAGGTGTTGCGATTCGGGTTGTAACGTTCCACCGTCTTCGCAAAACCCGGCTCCATAGAACCAGCTACATATACGTGGGACTCCGTGGCGGCGATGGCGTGGCCGTCCAGGTGGTTGTGGATGTGCGGCAGGTTGACCCAACGGTCCTCGTAAATGAAGTAGCCCACACACTCGCTCAGGTAGTCCCCACCCTCTGACACACCTCCCACTACCATGATAACGTCCATGTTCTGGCCAAAGCGAGGCTGAAAGGAGGCCATGTGGGAAGACCAGAACTCCATATCAGCTGACTTAAGGTTCTCAAAGCGAATAGCGTGGCCCTCTACTGCCTCTGACACCAGCCGGAGACACGCCTCATTGGCGGCCACCAATTGCTCATTTTTCACCACCCTGGTCAGGTAGGTGGGTTTGATTTGGGGTAGTCTCAGGAGACGAAAAAGCTCCTCAAAGTAGCGGCTTCGCTCGTCTGGATTCTTCTGCACCCACTTGACCACAGCTTCAAACAACACCTCCTCAGAGTCCACTGTGATCTCTGCATCAGACAGCCAGTCACGGACCAGGTGAAAGGGCAGCGTGTAGAACTCCTCATCCTGGATGACCTTATGGAAGTTGCGGCGGATCATGTCTGCAGCCCGTAGAGCCAGCTGGTCCAGAGTGTACATGTGGGCTAAACTGTGCACCGCCACGCAGTTGGTCAAACTCAGCTTCTTCTTCAGGAACTCACCACAGAAATCCTTCAGCTGCACCAGGAGGAACCTGAAATAGAAGCAACAGAAAAGAAGTATAGGATGTCAGATGTTTAATTGGTAATAAAATTAAGTTTTGACTGGTTAAGCCAGGGCTAGCCAGTCTTGTTTTCTGCAACCAGAGCACAAAACAATCCTTTTGAGCAACCACAGAAGGCCTCATGCTTTGACTGTCAAAGTCACTGTCATGCCCTCCACCCCTCAAACACCCTCCTCTCTCACACACACACACAAAGAAAAATGTAATTGTAATCATACCTATCAGCTAGCTCCAACACTTCATGTACGTTGCAGGTGCTCACACGTATTTCCCCGGTGTACATATACTGGATGACACTCTCCACCGTCTCTGGATCCGGCCCCAGCTCTGAGCTCCATTCCTTCATCTCCACCCGTCCGGACAAGGACTCGGAGAACTGCCCACCCAGCAGAGGCGTGAAATAGTCGGTGGCTGCAGCCAGGACGGACCTGTGTGCAGAAAACTCACAGCTCTGGACGCTCCCGGTTGCCACCCCGCTGCTGAAGGCCAGCGTCACGTCGCAGAACAAGCCCTGCTTCCTCTGCTCGTTCTGCCGCCGAGACAGCTCCGAGCAGTGGGAGGAGGAGGTGAAGTCCTCGGCCTCTTCCGTGTCTCCGTCTCCGGCTAGGGCGCTGCTGGGTGTGCCGGTGCCGCCGCTGCCACCGCTCCTGGAGGAGTCGTCCGGGTTTGGGGCCGCCGCTGCCATTCTGCTGCCAGCGCTGGGGGTGAGCAGAGGTGGAGGAATGAAGCAAACTAGTGAAGGAGAGGAGGCGACATACGCAGCCACACATACATGATATGGAGTCAAAACAGAGAGAGCGGCGGAGAAGTGCGTTTCGTATTCGTCAGCTTTAAAATGCATGTAAAATCATGTTGCTCTGTTTTAAATGCAACGCAGATGTCAGTGTCATTCATTTAGTCTGAAACAAAAACAAAAGGTTGATTTTCTTGTTAAATAAGTGTTATAGACTGTTAACCGGGTTGGGGCAGATTATTAGTTACCCTATTCATACATAATGCAACTATTTCTATTATTAATTATTATTAAAATAATATAACGTATTATATTTGATTACTCTTTGATTACTAACAAATGTTTTAGCTCTTGGTGTAAGTGTGTATCCATTAAGCCCACCAAAATCTAAGTTCAAGTGTTTTTCATGGATGCTGACATGATTTATAAGCGCAATCATTTATTATAAAGTAAGATTTATCTGTCATTTGAAAATGTATGCATTAGTTCATGTAGATTTTGGGATATAATATATATAATAAAATATAATTTTATGAAAAAAGTCAAAAGTCTGCCATGGGTTTAATTGGTACTGTGCCACCATTTAAGCCCATGTGCCCACGTCATGATTTACTTACAGAATATGATAAAAAATATTGATTTCAAATTATTTTAAACAGCAATTGAACATGTTAAATATTTAAAAACAACTTAAAACAAGCCTTTCGGCGTCGTTTCCGGTGACAAATGAAGCGTTCGTTTTCCCAATACGAAACTTACTTCAGCTTGGTAAACACAGACAGGAACACTGACATGCGCAGTAGAGAAAGGCGTAACCGCGTCTGACGTCAACAGCCTTTAGTGCTGGTCTGAATCTGGATCATTGGTCTGGACCTGTGAGCTGCACACACGCTGCATTTAGACACAAACTCTGTTGCATATTCATTCAAGTCTGCAATTAATCAACAGCTTCATATTTCTCTGCATATATAACTTATTTATATTTATCATGGGTGTCAAAGAAGTGTACTCCCTTTTTTCTTATGGCCTAAAAACAGACATTACACTTTCACTAGAGCTCGTGATGACAGGTTTAACTTGTAATAACAGGATAGTCTATTTCATTTAGGTGTGCTAAAACATATGCATAATATGTCAAATGTACAATGGCATCATTCTGCTATTGTCATTATAATGAGGGTAAGACAACAATATAACGATATTTAGATAGCACTCCCTGAGGCATAAAAACACTTAAGACAATTTAATACACAAATAAAACATTAATAATCTATAAGGGCATTAAAGTGCAATATGCAATATAAAAAGGTGCAAACACAGCACACAGCAGCCATGCTTGTTGGAACAGTAGGACATATGTAAAAAAAAAAATCTAAAAAAGTTTAAGGCACACAGGTTATATTATTACACTAAAGGGTCTTGTAGTGAACTGTACTGAATTGTTCTGTACCAGGATGTGTTGGGTCACGGATGATGTAAATGCAAACATTATCATCATGTTATTTGTTACACCTGCGTTTGAAAACTTAAAATGTCACAGAGACATTTATATCCCTACATAGTTGCAGATTCTACATATGTAATAGCTGGAGACGATCTTAGTAGATATGTGTGTGCTGAATTGCAGATACGAAGATGTTCAGATATGGAGAGAGACATAAAATATTTTAAAGTCCTTAAATGTTGGAGTGACGTGATGCTGAGCATTCATTCAGTACAAAAAAAAAAGAGCCTAACATTTACTGGTGTTCCAAGTGTTGATTTTAGCTTCTCAAATTTGAGTATTTTATGGTTTTCCTTGGTTTTTATAATCCTTGTAAACTGCATACATTTGGGTATTGGACTGGGTTTTTGGAATGTCGGTCACACAAAACATGTAATTTGAATCACTCACATTTGGCTCGGGGAAATTTTTCACAACTTTTGGTCATTTCATAGACAAAATGATTAAAATAGAAAATAATTGTGAGCCCTAGTTCAAAGACAAATACCACTGCATTCTTACATTACATTAATTACATTTTATTTGACTCAATTACACAGTTATCGACACACAACAGATCAGCACGGAGGCACGTTCAATTCACATCGAAACAAACAAAAACATTGCAACAACACTGGTGAGGTCTCTGGTTGTCCACAGAATTCTTCTACAGTTGTGTAACATTCACAAAAAAATCAGGAGACTGGGTGAGGCCTGGCACACTGCTTTCTTTGTGGCCTCAGAAACAGATCATTTTTCTGTTAAAAGTATATTTTTATAAAGAATAGCAGTGAGATCTAAATCTAAAATCCAGATTGTCTAAAAAGTTACTCTGTTGGATACAAACATGACAATCTGGAAGGTCAATTTGCTTTCTTTTTTTTTCTTTTTCTTTTTTTAAAGATGACCCTTCTTTTCCAGTTTTCCTGTATTTGAATGGATTTTTGTTGAAATAGAAAGAAAGTCAGTGGGTAATAGATGGCACATGTTCAACATAAGGCGTGTAAAGACCTTTAAATGGCTTTACTCTAACAGAGAAATGGAACAATCTTAAATAATAATAGGACCTAATACATGAATTGTGAAAAAATATGTGAAAAAAACCTCTACTTATTAAAACTAACTCCTTTCTTGTAGTGCTGGGATTAGTGCATTGATGTTAATGTCACGACAGAAGACCTAAAAACAGTGAATATATATCTTTTTGTAGTCAGTTTCTCACAGAGGAAAGCACTATGCTAATGGTTTCCTGGGGCTTTCGGCAAAAATTCCCTTATCTGTTTAACTAATTAGGGAAAGAAAAAAAAATACATTTAATATTTGTTATAGCTTACATTTAAAACAGTGTCCAAAATACACCACATTTTCCACCAGATGACAGAGAATATTTCCCGGGAACAGCAAATGGCAAACGAATGCCAGGAATGACTCATAAAATGGTCCCATTAACAACAGTAAGCTGACTGCTGCTTCCTTTTTACCGCCATGTGAAAACATTATGGAAAAATCACGACATTCTCGTACCGTTTCCTTTTCACAATTAATACACCTATACATAAATAAAGCTCTGATCTACAGTATGTTCTCATATTATAGGCGTTATTGCACTACATGTTCACCCTGTGGAACAAGCTCATGATTCTCAAGTGGCACGATGGAGACAGCTGCACAGAGACACAACAGTCTGTGATACAGACACACATGCTGGGATTATACAGTGATGTAATGTTTTAAATAGCAGTAACTTTACTGCAGAAGCCACAAGAGTAGCAGTGGTAGTGTTGAACGCTTCAATAATCCATTTTAACTGCATTAATATATCATCAGACCTTGACTTTGTCTGACTGGAGCTTCACAGTTTAGCAGGTTTTCTTACTATTCACAGGACTGCAGCACTAACAGGTTTCCAAAACTAAAAATTTACTCTTGAAATACTCCCTTTTGATATTTGCCATTTATAGCTATACTAACAGTAATATCTTGCCTACATTATGCCACTGCTTTATGGTGGCAGATCATAGTATGGGCGGGGGTTTGACGAGTGGGTTGAGGAGACACTGGAGACAGAGGGCTGGCACTTCTCTGGTTTAGTCAGTTTGATTACATGGACATGTGTTCTGGGAGCACATAGGAGATGTCGTCCCAGGGGTGGCGATACAGACCCTGCTTCAGCCTCTTCTGGTCCAGGTAGTGTCCTGAGGAGATACAGAATGGAAGAATTGATTAGCATACAAGAAAGAGAGAGTGTTTGACATGTTGCATACTGTATCATATCAGAATCAACTCACCAATGAATCCCATGCTGCGTCCCAAGACGAAGATGCCATTCAAAGCTCCAATTTCCACAAACTCGTCAGCTTCATCCCTGTGGTGAGCACGAGAGAGAAGAATTTATGAATAATGAAAAAGACAGGTTTTAAATATGAGAGAACAGGTTTAAACTGTAAAGTATTTTTTGGCTTACCGTGTAAATCCACCACAAGTTCTGAGCAGATCCACAAAGGCCACACCAATGAAGCCATCCACATTCAGGATCAAGTTGGGTTTCTAATACAACAAAACCAACAGAGAGGGGTTTAAAAAAAAAAGGATTGTGGAATTTTAAAAAAAATGAGTGTGTCACTATTTAGTTAAGGCTGTAAAAAATAAAAATGAAGTATTAAGTCTTACTTTGGAGGTGGTGATCTTCTCTACATCTAGAGCGTAGTCCAGCAGCTGGGTGGAGGGAAAGTGCTGCTTCACAAAGTCCTTCAAGATCTGGACTCTCATGTCGGGATTGTTAATCTGAAGTGGTACAGAAAATTCATTTTTATTCAAAATCTTCCTCCTCCAATAAATCTTTTTTTTCCCCCCTCAAGAAATACCAACTAGTTTTTCTGATGACATTTATGCTCCCAGGGCAGTATTTGCAGTATAGTACAGTACTGTTCCTGATGTTCTTTAATAGTAGTGCTAAACTCTAATTTGACAGTAATTCTGCTGTTGATACACACATGCTAAGGAGTCGTGGTACTCACCGACTTGACTCTGTGCCCAATGCCCATGATCAGCTTTCCATCCTTTTTCATCTTGTTGACAAACTCCATTGGCAGCATGCCACTGTCAAATGCTTTGCTAAACTGCTTGGCTGCAGCATCCAGAGCACCACCAAAGCGGTCACCCTAAGAAAAAAAATATATATTACAGATGTTAAAATGGGATTTACTCATGATTGGACTTTTGCTGTCAGTAAATGCAGTTAATGAATTCTTGTTTCTTACGATGGTGAGGAGGCCAGATGTGAGGCTGGAGATGAGATCTTTGCCGGCTCGGGCACAAACGATAGTGTTGTGGGCACCAGAAACAGCAGGGCCGTGATCAGCGGTCACCATCAGGCACATCTCAATGAACTGACAAGCGTACCTGGGCAACCTACACACAAGGAATAATGGTTATGGGCTTCCTGGGTTTCTCAGGAGTTCATTTATCACAAAAACTGGGTAAAGAGTCTTACCTCCTCTGGAACCAAAGAAGCCCAAGAGTTCCTCCCAGACCTATTTCAGACTTGAAGACCTCAGTGATGGGCATGCCTGCATAGATGAGCTCCTGACCCCTCTCATCACAGATACTGGTCATAAAGGAAGCTGGTTTACGGATCAGACCCAACTCCTGCAGGGAAAACAGACGCAACAAGGAAAAAAGTCACTCAACTTGTTGTGTTTTAGCTGTATTAATATAAAAAACACACTAATATAGTTTGAAGTGTTTATTATTTATATCTGTCAACAATACTATTCACAGAACTGCAGCACTAACAGCTTTTTTAACAAGATTAATCCTAAGATCAATCGATAATGAAAATAATAATTTATTACAGATGTGCTGTACATTATTAAATGAAAATGTAATTTAATGATCTTATTAAAACTACTTATACTGAGTTATAAACCATTTATCAAGTGTTATGCTAAATAGGGAGATTTAAAAGAAAGCCTTTCCAGTGTGCTGGCATACTCACTCTTGCCCAAGAGTAATCCATTGGCACAGTGGGAGGAGGCATCTCTTCAGCTGGCTGGATGACTCCTTGGGTAACAAGGTCATCATATACAGATCTACATGGATGAAAAAGATACAAAAGCTAAGATGAGATCAATAATGATTACAAAAGAACACTGACAAACCCATCTGAAAATGATATCCTGAGCAATATTTTTGTTATTATGAATTAAAGGACTGAATGTGACTGACGTGATGACTTCTCCCAGCTCATCAAAGCTCTTGGGTACGAAGGCACCGGCCTCTTTCAGTGCCTGGTTCTTAGCCACTGCTGTCTCAGAAGCCTGGTTGGCACAAGCTCCTGCGTGGCCAAACTGGACCTAAGGGAAAAAAAGGTGCAACATGAGTCAGAAATGTCATGAAAAGAGTCTTTAAATCTCTCTCGATCTATAGCTGCTTGGCAGTGCCTGAAAAGCACCAGACTGCCCATCTGCCCTCTCACCTCTGAGGAAAACATGGTGGCACAGGTGCCAATACACCAGCACACCACTGGCTTTGTGATCCTGCCCTGTTTAATCGCCTGGCAGATCTTGTACTCCTCTGTGCCTCCGATCTGTAGAGGGTAGAGACAAACACAGGCTGTAGCAGTACAAATCAATAGCTGATTGAAGCTGCAGGTACCTCTGTTTGTGTGTGTGTGTGTGTGTGTGCGTGTGTAGTTAATTATTCACCTCTCCCAGTACAACAATCATCTTCACTCCAGGAGTGTCTTGGTAGCGCAGCACGTGGTCAGTAAACACAGAGCCTGGGTATCTGCAGAAAACTCCTTAATTAGACACCAATTCAAACCCACATGTTAATATACTGCAGATGAAATGGTCACATACCTGTCTCCACCAATGGCCACACCTTCAAAAACGCCATCAGTGGTGCGGGAGATTATGTTATTGAGTTCATTGGACATGCCGCCTGAGCGGGACACGTAGGCCACGCTGCCTGGACGATAGAGTTTGGAGGCGAGGATGTTATCAAGCATGCCTCCTGTGTTCCCGATCTTGAAACAGCCTGGTTTGATTCCTCCAACCTGGAGAAAAACAAAAACACAGAGATTTGCTGGTTTGCTAAGATAAAAAAAACACAGAGTGAAATACTGAGCAATATTGGGAGAAGTGAAGCAAGACTAACAGTTGCGGGTCCGATGATTGTGACACCTTTCTGATCGGCTGTCTTGATGATCTTCCTGGTGTGGGCTTCGGGGATGCCTTCTGCGATGATGGCAATGGTGTGAATCTGAAAGTAATTTACCCGAAAGGTTTAACTTTAAAACCTTTCTTTATTTTATAGCTTGCAGATGGCGCAGGAGGGACTTTTACCTGTGAGTACTGCATGGTCTCCATGGTGCTGTCAAAGGCTGAGCGCAGAGAGGCAAAGTTGATGAGCACATCCACATCTGGGTGTTTCTTAATGGCATCGCTCATGTTCTTATACACAGGGACGAGGATCTCTTTGTGGCCCCAGTAGAACTTCTGTTTGTGGTCTCCACTGGAATGAAGCAATGTAGAAAAGTGATGGTCACACAGTGAAAGGACTTCATTTATGAGGAGATTCCTAAATGTGTATTTAAGAGTTGTTTTACTGACAGTAAACCAAAGAAAACAAAAAGGATAGAGCGCCCTTACGTGAACGGGTAGACCATGGCTGCGACAGATGGCTCATCTCTGGAGCAGACGTAGTCAAAATCCATCATGCCCTGCACTGCCCTCGTCTGCATGCCCCACACTAGGGACTTTGTCTGTTTGCTGAAGAGGGTAGTTCCCTTGGCTAGGGGGGAAAAAAGCAGATGGAAACGGAAAACAAGGTCACTAAAATGGATATGATCTATAGACCCATTTCTTTCCTCTACTTCTCATGCACAAATATGCCATAGGCCAATTGTACAATAGTTCCCAGTGCTAAAATGTGACAGGCCATTCATGCCATCAGTAAATATAACACTGCTTTGATGCCTTATCTCAGCAGTACTTAAAAATGCTGTTTTAAAGATTGCACAGATTAGATGTAATTTTATCTGATCAGATCTGAACAGTGTCAACTTCCATTTTATTGAGTTAGGCCTGCAGGGACCTCTTGCTGTCCAAAGGGGGAGCTGTAATACCTAAGAACTCAACCATACATGATCACAATCCCTCCATCTCTCTATTATGCAACCCAGCAGTGGAACCATGTCTGAAAACACTTCAAAGCCTTCAAAGATTTCCCACTGTGTGTGTTTTCCCACCGATTGGAGCTCCAGTTTTGGCCTTCTTGGCTGGAGAGCTTTCAACTTTTGCTTTGTTTTCAGAGAAAGAAGCAGTTCTGCTGGATGCTGGAGTCTGGAAAATACAAGAACAACAATATTCATTAATTTTTTATTCAGCTACACACACACTACAAAAACCCCCGAAGTGTCTATGTTAACAAGGACAGGTCTGTTGAGTATTGGCCTGCTTTCACTGTTAAAACTGGCATAACAGTCGTCCGTTAAATGTCTTAAACTTGTTAAAACAGGCAAGCTTCAAACCCTCGGGTCATTATATAACATATCACTTGCACACGAGACACACAGTGATTCTGAGTGTTTCTGATTTTCTGTGTCATTGGCTACACCACAAGAGCTTTGTGAAGGATATCTACGTAGAGCTGTGTAATAGCCAAATTCTCTGTTGTAATCTTTCTATCATATACCTGCCTCTAAATTTGAAGTAAGTAGGCATATACACGTGTATGTGCACACAAGTACAGGCGAACACACTCACTGCACATTCTTAATGGATGCCTCGGGGCAGTCACCGTGCGTTCCTGACTCTGGTCTCACTATTTGAGTGAGAGCAGTCAACAGTGCCCTAAAATGCTTTCATACAAAAGAACCACTGGGCCTCTGATAACCTAACTGCATGGCCTGCTTCACTAAAAGGACAAGACAACAGTGACTTAAACAGAGGCTGTGGCATGCAAGTCTTCTGCTCACTCTGCCACTAAACTGTAGCACACTATTGGTGGATCTGATGATGTAAATTGACTGTGCGAGGAATCGACGCCACATCGTGACAGCCTATTTGTCTGCGTGGAGCCAGTATATGTCATACCGATGTGCTGCCGCTGGAGTTGAGGAGAAAGTTGGCAGTGTGGGCTGCAACAGGAGGCTGGTTGGGAATTGGCCGGTGGCCCAGTGCCATGCCAACAATGGCAGTCATGTGAGTTTCTGTGCCAAAGACATGAATGGGGATCCCAGTGGTCTTGCCTGTGGGGAGAATCAAATTAAGTGCGGTGCATGAAAGTCAGTAGGTGCTTGAAGACAAAAATGCACTCAAGATTAATTTCAAAACATATCAAAAAAGAACATACCGACTTCTCCCATCACTCGGAGACCTTCCTGGTAGTTGGGACCTCCACGGCGGACAAAAATGGTGACCTCATGCTCCTTAAGTGGCACCTGGTAGTCTCTAATGGCTCGAACAATTCCCTAACAAGGAAAAGGAAAAGCTAAGTGAAGAACTTCAACATTTAGTAAGTATGTATTGAGCCTATTACAAAAAAAGTGCTTCTCTACCTTAAATGTTGCTGCAACATTTGTGAAGTTTGCAATGCTCCCCCCAATGATCAGTACTTTTCCTGAAAGCATAGTTATAATAGAAACCTTATATTAGAGGGGGAAAAAAATACTTTCAGTACACACAGAAGGTTATCATGAAGCAGTTTTCCTACCGTCATGGTGCTTCTGTCTGGTCATCAGAGACAGGATGGTCTTGGCGTAGTCGTAGGTCTGCTGTTCGCTTGGTGCTCCTGAATACTCCCCATAGTTGGCCAGCTCGTCAACCCCACCCAGGTCACAGATAGTGTCACTAGGAGGAGAGGTATACATCCGTCACCCACAGAGAGGAAAAAGCGATAGTAATAGCAGCTATCTATTTCCTGTCCTGGGATACTGGATTTTTGGGAGGTAGCACCACTGTAATGATCAATGTTCCTTTGTTTGAGCTGTAGTTAAAAAAAGTCAGATTATTCAGACCCTGAACACTAAACTCTAGGATGTACTTAAAACACTAAATGTACTGTAAACAAATACAACTTAATAGTGCACGGAGGGAATAATTAGTCACAGCTGAGATATCTGCTTGTCATGCTTTACACCCCTGACAGACGGCGGACACACCGCTCATTCCTCCAGACTCTCACTAAAACAGCAACATCTAAGAATCCAATTTAGCAGGCAGCTGAACAGGCAGAGTCTGAGCAGCTGCACCATCGACCAAAACGCTGCATCGCTGGCATGAAACTATACCTAATTATGTATAGTGCAATCAAAACAATATAAATATAACCCAAGCGAAGAGACATTTTAAGCAACCAGAAGAAACATTTAGCTTGATTATAAAGACACGACTGCTGGTGTCTTATTTATTCAGGGTCTGTTTTATGTAGTTTGGTCCCGGTCTGACATTGTGACTAAGTACCTGTACACCACTGATGCACCTCCTCCTGCCACCATGGTCCAGATCCTGCCCTGGGGGTTGAGCAGGGTCAGTTTGAGGCTGGCACCACTCTTGGCATCGAGGTCGGCGATGTAAGCCTCCTGAACAAGACGAAGAAAAAGGTCATTGAAGAGGTGAGAGAATAGTTAAATGAATGTTGAGGAGGCGGGGGGGGGGGGGGGGGGGTTATATTGTGTGTTTGATTAAGAGCATTAATCAGAGCTAGACCTAAACAAGCACCACTTCATGTAGCTCCAATTCATCATTTGTGCTTGGATTCATTTTTAAAGCGCTTGTAATTGGAAATATTACATAAACATTAAGATGGATACTAGATGCAATGTACATGAGTGGTTGTTTGTGAAAGCCAGGGCCACAGCTGGTGGCTGAGTGTAAAAAGCTTCCAATCAAAGACACCCGCTGTCCCTTTCCTCCACTCTACACTCACAGCAGCCCAATTAGACCGACCCGTCTGGTACACAGACACTCTGTCTCAAACAAGAACCTGCAAGCACCAGCCATAAATAGAAAAAGTCCAAAGTATACAGAAGCTGAACAGCCAAGTTCCTTTATTTTTAACCAGATTATGTTTATTATTGTCATGCAGGTGAATTCATGTGTATATTATTCAATAGTCAGATACTTACCAGCTCTATTTTTTTTCCCCCAGTATGAACTTAAGAGGAAGAGCAGGTTCATTTAGATTTTTAGAGATGGGTTTTAAATCTCAGTTAGGAGTCATACCCTTTTTTTGTCATATTTATTTCTTTAGTTTAAAGCAGCAGTCATTTGTTACATTTGTTATTTGTAAATTTAAAGTTGCCCATTGACCAATTAATGTAATAAATAACTTTATTTTAACAGTAAATCATGATTGGATATTTTATGAATGTAGAATTTTACAGTTGAGCTATGAAATTGAGGTTTTCTACAATAAATGTAGTGATAATCTGATTTAAAGGCCCCCCTCTAAGATTTATCATTTTACATCCTATGTTTTCCCTCTTTGGAGGACATCATCAGCTATTTGACACTGACAGACTGAAACCTGATGCTTTGCTAGTTTTCTCTCCCCCAGTCCTCCCTCACCTCAGGATAGGCCTCCCTGCCGAATGGGGGAGGGAACTCCACATTGCCCCACTTGGCCTTGCAGAGGTAGTCCGCTGTGGCATCAATCTTTGCTGCCATGTCCAGCACGTAAACTCCTTTTTTTGTTACCACTGAGAGAAGAAAAAAAAAAGAAGTGTGTTAGGATCTATACTACAACACACGCCCGCATGCTGAGATTCACAATGTTAACAGAGGGTCTGATCTTTAAATAGACTATGGGACTACAGGCACAGGTGACCCATAACTTTCCTGCTGTCCCTGCAGGAGGTGGTCGGCATGGGGAAGTGAAGGCGGGGGCGTGGGAGGGTTGTTACTATAGGACATCAAAGCAGGGAGAATAAGTCTCAGCAGCCCCAGCCTCATCCACAGGAACAGCTGCCATGGGGCATGTACTGGTGCCTAATTACTCTATTATAAACACACACACTGCCATCATCAAACAGCAAGTGCATGCATTATTCACTTATTTCCTTCCTCAGTGTTGAAAACGTGGCAAAATCAACTTCTGGCTCTTGGTTTCAAGACGCCGGTTTATAATAAATCGATGTTTTCCTCCCCAGTTTCCTTTTGATGTTTCCTTTTCGATCTCATAATCCGATAACATATTTATGAATGTGTTGCAATTAAGGAAATTCATCATCATGATTTCCTGTTCAGACCAAACACATCCTGTAATGAAGGATTCAAAAAAAGAAGGAAAGAAAGAAAGGAAAGAAAGAAAGAAAAGAAAACCTACCCAGTGGGTTGATCTCCAGGTATGTGAAGAACAGGTCTTCATACAGGTTGAAGAGCCCAATAATGAAGCTGGCCAGGACCCTGTAGAGAGATGACATTTAACATTACATCTTAGGACCTGCTGCTTCAGCCCCTGAATTAACTGGGGATGTCTGCTTACTGCCATTACATCACCAGCAGTTAATGCAATAATACAAAATAAAAAAATTAATGTAATGTTTAATAGCATTTAAATTCATCTTAACTGCATATACAGTTTGCTTCATGTTCATCTACACCTTTTGTTTTCTTATATCCATGTGGTTAAATCTCCTTAATTCTTATCTGTATGTTTTTATACTGCTTTTATGCTTTTTGGCTATCATCTATGTGACTAATGGCTCCACACCCAAGTTTCCTTAGAATAATAAAAGTTGAGGTTAAAAGTATTCTTAAAGCATTACTGGACGTCATTTGGTTTAAATGACAGGATATGTACAATATGCTGTTTCATATACAGGCTATTCAATACGATTTCCCTCTATGACTTACTGAGGGTAAAAATAAAAATAAACACAATTCCCACATTATTCAGTCCATGACAAACTACAGGCGATATCAATGAAGGATTGTTAAGACAGAGCTGGACAGGAAACAGTCCACCTGTAAATTAGCTTCATGGAGCTCTGCTGTAGAGAATGCCAAATCTAATTTGTTTTCTCCTTCACATGTCAAAACAGGGCAGTGAAGAGTGTGTGGTTGCTGGAGGAGGAGGAGGAGGAGGAGGGAGGCAGGCAGTATTTTGCTCTCCTCCCCTGCCTGTCAGTCGTGCAGGCAGCTTGGAGCCTTTGTAACCACGTCAGCCTTTTGTCAGGACTGTGGCTGGCCCCTGGGACAGGCTCCTGTGTGACTCAGCTTCCCATGTCTGCATCTGATGGAAGGAAAACTGGCCAAGTGCTGCTTTTGTTTTCAGAGGGGGTGGTGGGGGGTGGGGTACGGGGGTGAGGAGGTTAGCCAGGGGGTTTGGCAGAGTGATTTCTGGGGCGTCTTCCTCAATGTCAGCCAAGACAGTGAGAGTTCAGGCCAGACGAGCATCACTGGAAAGATGGATAGCAGGGGTTGGAACGGGTGAGCCACTGTATCACACCCATCAAAATAAATGGACGTGCTCTGAATGTAGCTGCAGTGTTCAAAACAGCTGGAGGGAGGTGGGGGGGGGGGGGGGGGGGGGTGAAGCCTGATCGAAGAAAGGCGAAGCGGAGGAGGGAGTTTGTCATTTCTCTAATGGAAACAAACAGCCCCTCTCCTCCCCCCACTTACACCGCAATATCAGAGTGCTCTCTCTGTCTTTTATTTGTGTGCCAGTTTTGTTTTACACTGTCAGTCGGGGGTTTAATTATGTAATGGAATATCTCTACTTTTAGTAGCATTGAGCCACTTCTATGTAAAGTTGGTGATAAAGTAGACGCATAAATTAATGTCGAAAATCATGATTGACTGTTTGGAAAAGCAAATCACTGGCAGTTTGCACATTTCCATATCTAATCTTGTCTTATTCAAAATATCTTGGTTATGCTGTCGAGATTGTTCAGAGTATCTATATTCGAGTCTGCAGTTTTGAGGATGATGTATTTGTCTTCTTTCTTTTATTTTATGCAGCATTGTTGAATAAAAACCTCTCTGACTCTTTGCAAACAGTTAACACCGTAAGTTACTACACTGCTTTGCAATAGACTCTATAAGTATTATAGTCCCAATATTGTGTCCACTCACACTCTCAATCATTGACAGAGAGCTGAATCTCTACAAAAGGCACTCCCAATTATTTTACCCCTTCAAACTCACTCTTTCTTATCATTGGGAACATTGGTCAGCAGCTCCTTCTTCACCGAGTCAGCGCTGATCTTTTCATCCACACCAATTAGCAGCTTCTTCGCCTTGGCATCCACGTCTCCTACATCCACCCCTCCCTCGTGGTGAAAAAGCACGTAGTCCCCCTCCCTGGTAGCATAGATGCACACGTAGAACTCCTCTTCCTAGATAAAAAGGAGCAATAAAACATGTCAGTGTATAAATAATAATAAAACTCATATCTGGCTTGAATCATTAACTACGCATAATGATTCATTTACCTGTTTATGTGGGACAAACGGCTCGATGAGGAAGTTCTTGAGAATACCTTTAGCTTTTCCCACCTGAGGAGAAAAAAAATATTATCATAAAATCCTACAAAAGTAAAAAAAAAGACACCAACATTTATCTCTTAAATTAAAATACAATATAAAAATAACACAGGGCCCCAACTTGGGACAGGTGCACTGGTGTTTCAAAATGGGAAAAAAAGGCGACAGGTTTTCAAGAAGGAAAACGAAAATGTCAGATATTACTGTAGGCAAAGTCCCGCTAACACTGCCACAGCTCATTTGTTGAAGCTGTCACCATTCCTTTGTTAAAGGCCAACAGGCACAAAGTAACCAGGGACTGGCTCAGAGCAGCCAGCCGGAGAGAACAGAAAAATTAATAAATAAATAAAAAGGAGAAAAGAGAGAGAGAGAGAGGGGGAGTTGTCATTTTGAAGAGATGGGAATAAAAGAATTGAAAAACCCACAGGGGGCTCAGACCAATTCAGATAAATTGACGCTTCCATTACAGTCTCACAGAGAAAAAGAGAGGTATTATTGTTCTGAATGTAATTTGTATATGAATGACTCCATTTAATCCAATTTTGGTAACATGATTACACAAGATATCAAACAGTCTTTCAATAAAGTGAAGCGATGTGGACGACTGCAGCAGAGAACAGAAGTGAGCAAACTGTAAATTCGATATGAAAGGAAGTGACAGGATATGATTAAAATGATCTGTTGTCACTGGTCTCTGACATGTTCCTCAAAACAGTGTGACCTTGATGATTTCTCTACAACAAGCTCACCAATAGAGGGGGAACAAAAATACATATGTTTTCATACTTCTATTTAAACTCCATTAAATTACATTTTAGACAGCATGAAAGATAATATAACCTAACAAGCTGAAACAGAGTAGCTGTGGCTTTATTTATTTTTATTTACTGCCACCAGCAGCTGTGGACAGTTTCATTTCATCTGTGAAAAGCTACGTCTACGCCATCTCAGTGCTGCAACACCCACTAACGCTCTTCTTTCGATGCTTTATGAGCCATCCTAGTCTCTTCATAACTTCT
Source organism: Scomber japonicus (assembly GCF_027409825.1). NCBI lineage: Eukaryota > Metazoa > Chordata > Actinopteri > Scombriformes > Scombridae > Scomber > Scomber japonicus. Next base: position 18,952,471 of record NC_070595.1, read on the forward strand.
TGCTTTATGAGGCAAAGCGGCGGCGTCTCTATGACACAGTGATGAATCTTTTGTGTCATGGTTATGCTGACTGGATAGATGGACTGACTGTTTATTCAGTGGTAGCGCTCGCTTCAGCTGACTGGACTGATTTACTACCAGTTGTGGACTGTACTCAAGCAATGTGGGCAGCTGTTTAGACAAACACACACATCAGGCAAACCCCCCCTACCCGAAAAACATACACACAAAATGCACCAATGCAAAAAATCAAAAAGGAGGGTGAAGGAAAGGGCAACAGAAGGAGGGTCTGAATTAAGCCCCGGAGTAATATTGATTGAAGGAGTACACACTCTCAAACAGGAGGGTGGGTGGATGTAATTGGCTAGGGAGACAACAGAGAGGTAGAGGGGGGATGACGTACTGTAGCTTCTCTCATGAGGCGGGGTTTCAGCCACTCTTTGACGCCGTTCAGGTCCAGGTTGATGCCGACCAGGCCAAGCTTCCCTCGTCTCTTGATCAGCTGGTCCGGCTTCACCACCAGCCTCTGCGGGAGGAAGAGGAAAATGTTGGTATTATATCAGCAGGACCAACAGGCTTCTTTTTTGTTCTTTTTATGTTTTATTTTTATTCAGAACACCTATAATTACCTGCAATCTGACTGAATACATATTTAAAAGTGTGTAAATCTGAAGAAAATACAATGTTGTGTTGCTGTGTTTCTAGGCATGATTTCTCAAGACATAATAATTATGTGCTGAAAATCAACCAAGTGACGATGTTCATTAATTATATCTGTTATGAAAATGTCATTTCACATCTGTTCACTGCTCTTGATTCATTCTCTTTACTTTAACATCAGACATCATTTCTGTTTCAAAGCAAACATTTTGAAATCAAAACACGAAAGACAAATCCAACACAGAAAAGTTACAAGATGTCACTCAGAGAAAAATCTGAGTCCATCAGCAAATCCCAGATTCCCCCAATGATACACATAACAAAAGAGAAAGTTGAGCTGAACATTATTTAAGAATAAATCCCTTGTGCATCATCATTCCCATCTGACGTAAACGCAAAATTACATCCAACAAACCCCCCCCCCGCCTCCTCCTCTTCCTCCTCCCCTCACCGGCTTCATCTCACTTAGGAGTCAGATAAAGCCAATGACTTATGACAGTGGAGCCATTAGTATCTGGGTGCTTGCCAGTGAGCAGAGGATGAGAGGGCCGAGGGTGAAAGTTAATGTAATTTTCTAATCAATTCTACTGCAGCACGTATCTCCGTGTATCTGCCCTCTACATCCTTCTCATTCCTTCCAGATAAAAACCTTCAGCCGTGAGGGGAGAGCCAGGGGGGGATGAGGTTTTTATCCTGCAAGATGAGTCATGCTGTAATTAAATTAACTTTTATTATTACGGTCTGTCTACCTGCTACTGCGTTGCTATGGAGGAGAAGTAAATGGAGGACTGTAAGGATTCCTAATTCCTTCCCTAGTTAACCCCTGACCTCCTTGAGGACAGGACGGGAAAGTGAGATTTTCTCTCTCGTTTTTTGTCAATTAAGAGCAGAAAATAGCGGAGTAGTTTCCATCTCCTGCATTTACTTCACTTAATTTCCACTAACAAGGTAACAGAGCCGCTGGATCTCTCTGCTGGCTGTGATGTCAGCTAACAAGCGCCAAGAGACCACTCTGCTGCCAGCCTAAGTAATTGTCTCCATAAAGAGCAGATCATTTTCCACCAGCTTAGGCGAGGCTCTGCTTTCGACATTTATGGCTTATACAGTAAATTTGTGGTCCTGTTCACACAGCTAAAGAAAATCTTACTTCATCACCCAAATGCATTTTTTTGTCACACCTGGTTCTCAGAGCTCATTTCGTACGGTCTCACCTCCGTGAGCAGCCACGGGTGCTCTTGAGCCAGTCGGTCAAAGTCGGTCTGAGCGGTCACGGAGGCATAGTGGAACCTGTTCTGGACAGCCGCCGACGTGCAGATGTGTTTGTAGAGGAACTCCTTTCCCGTCTGTTCGGAGATGGCTTTGGCCGACATGACTGCTTAGGCTAGAGTGGCCTAAGAGATGGATGATAGAGAGATGGAGAGAAGATTAAGAGATGTGGAAAGACAGATGAAGGTAAGGCAGATACAGGTGATAGACAGAGACAAGTTTAAAGGGCAATGTGGTTCTACTGCTCTCTGAATAAATAAAACGATCTCCTTGATGAATGAGGAAAGAAAAAACAACATTTCAGCTTCCTCTGCTGTCAAAACTGTCAAGAAAAGGTCTGACAGATTCCTATTTGTATTTACCACAGGGCCAAATCAAAAAACAGAACAAAAACTGCCTGATTTAACACAATTTACTGCACAGGATTAAGAGAGACGGCTAGAAAAATGGGATTACACACTAAGTGCAGATTCAGGTCTTTTGTCCCTTTTGCACAGTCACACTTTCTGTTCGTCTCACGCTGAGTCCAGCTACGCAGCAAACAGTGAAGCCAGTGAAGCTAAATCTAACCCAATCAGCCTCGGTTTATTTGACCTGCACACTAATGACATAATAGGCACTTATATGCCACTCAAACAATCAGATTCTTGCTGGAGCTACAGCAGCGTGGTGTGTGTGAGTGTGTGTGTGTGTGTGTGTATATAGAGTGAAATAACCAGACTCCACTAGTGACCTATTATTACCAGCACTGAAGAGCAACATACAAACATCCAGTGATAAAGATTTTTATTGATTTTTTGGGAGGCAGGTATGGACTACTTCTCTTTACCGGCACAAGTTGACGGAAGTAAAATAAAAAATAAAAAAATCATTAAGCCTTAGCAATAAACTTTATTGCTAAAATAAAAAGGGAGAGGTTGTTGTGATCTTTACTCTTTGTTCAATTAGGTCACCAAACATCTGATATTCACTAATTTCTCACAGCACCAGCTTCCCTCTGGAGATGTAACGGCACAGTATCGAGCCGTAGTCATGGAAATAGAGCTGCAATGATTAATCAATGGATAGACATTTTTTTCCCCAGCTATTTTGATTGATCATTTTGAATAAAAAAGCTAAAATTATCTGGTTCCAGCTTCTTAAATGTCAATATTTCTGGTTTGGTTAGTAGCCTGTGATAGTAAACTGAATATCTTTGGGTTGTCGACTGCTTTTAGAGACCTTTTAGGTTATTTTCTGACATTTTATAAACCAAATGACTAATTGACTAATTGAGAACATAATTGTTATTTGCAGCCCTACGTGTAACCGAATGAACTGATACAGTATGAACAGTCATGTGGATCATTCTTACAGCTACATTCTTTTCTTCTACTGTTGAGATACTTTTATCTTTCTAGATTTAGACACATAACACAAGAAGAATTGAATCATTTTGTTCAATGATAAGTCCACAATAGCAATACTTTGGTGTAGACAGTAACACTGACTGAAGCCACCGCTGATAGGTGTCGCTCCCTTTCTACACGAGGAACACAACATCAAGCGAGTATATCACGTTCTTCCTGAAGAAACCTGTTAAGATGTGAATTTACAGGAAGATTGAAATTTAATGCAGTAACTTTTTAACATTTACAGCACATCTATCTCACCTGTTATGTCTTCGGATTCAATCACCGATATTAAAATACACGAGGGTGGAACCAGTGAGCAGACGGTTATTTCAGTTTTATCCATTTAGTCTGATCTGCTATAATCTCAGATCAAACACAAACAGGAGTCTGGATGAAGCTGGAGAAGTTACATGTAAGTGTCCTGGTGTGTTCCTACAGGATATTTGATGAAACACTCCCTGTTACACACACTAAACCAAACACCAGATTGCAACAGATGATCCTGCTGTAGTCCTGAAAGGCAAATAACTTCTTCTTACTCCAAAATCAAATATCAACAATGTTGAGAAATGGGACTATTTCAGGCTCAACTAATTACCATTTATTTCAAGTCAACCATAATGAGTCGTGCAACCTTGCAGAGGTGGAGTAACAGCTCTGCCTGTTTCCACTGCGAGGTTCATTAAGCTGAAAGCCCTGATGTTGGCTCAAACAGGACTCTCTGCTCTGTACTCTGTACTGCGGACCTGGCAGCCATTCCTTAAAGGGATTAATGGGACTGTCATGAACCTTTTTACACTATTGATCAACGCTGTCCCTGAGTCACCACGGAGCTGGTTTCAGGCCAAACAAACATGGGTTATCCAAAGCCCATCCAGGTGCCATGTATCATCCACTTTCTGGGCTGTCAAAACTATTAAATATCACTGCTCTATAACAACAATAACACCGGTCCTGATGATGCACAATTACATCTGAAAACAGGGGATGATGATGGATGACTGAGGGAGGAGGAGGAGGAGGAGGAGGGGTGCAATATCAGACAGAAATCTAAGTCAGCACAAGTGTTCACTAAAATCAAACATTACGCTGAAAAAGGTTAAAATAATGTAAAATAATGTAAAATAAAGCCTAATTCTCACTTTTAAACTGACCTACTTACTGACACCAAAGAGTGTGACTCACTTTCTTGGAGAACAAGGATTCATTCATTTAGCAAACCGGTCAGACAGCAATGCTTCTTCTCCTTCTTTTTTTTTTTTTTTATCTTTTAATGGCACCTCGTCGTTACAAAGAAACTTGAAGTGAGCAGGAGAACAGGTTTCATGTGTTAGAGTGAGCAGTTCAACTTGTTTTAATCTTTTTTTTTTTGTGAGAGAGAAAAAAGAAAACAGACACTGGAGAGAAACACACAGAGAGAGAGAGTTAAAGGAAGCAGCAGGGTAAAAAAAAAAAAAAAAAAAGGATAGATAAATACTCACCTTTAAAAAAAAAAGAGTTCTTCCTTTGAAAGCTGTATCAGGGGTTTGAGGTTGGATGTGAGTTGTCTTGTGCAGCTCCACTCTCTGTGCCTGTGGGGACCAGTGGTGCCGAGGAGAGACGCTTCCTGTGAATTTTGTCTCCATCGCCCATCTGCCGATAGGCTTGGCTGATGTTTCTCGCCCTCTGATTGGCTCATTCCACACCATGCTCTATTGCTGCATTCAGGGATTGTAGGAATTCTTCGGCACGACTCATTGGGACAAGTCGGAGGTAGGCTTTTTTTTTTTTTTTTAATATGGTGAGGTGAATGTGGGTGCGTTAGTTAACGTGCTTAGACAAGTAATTAAGTAGTAGTAGTTGTTGTAGTGTGTATTCAGTCATCACAACACAACAAATAAAAAAGTACTTACAGTATATAATAAGTATGATTGTAAATAACAGCATATGATGTTAATGAGTGAAAAGGTATATGCCTATCCTACATATAATCCCACATTAAATTAAGCTACCCACCAAAAAAATGATAAGGAAATAAAGAGGAAAAACAAAATCACCATTTATCACCATCCTCCTCCTCTTCATCATCATTGTTTTCATTATTATTAGTATGGGTTCTATTTTATCAGACTACACAATTATAAAAGAAAAAAACTGTTCTGTTAATTTCTCGTTTTAATTAAAAAAAAGTAAATTATTGTTAGCTTGTGTAGGTGACACTTCAAAATGACACCTCCTATTCATTGAAGCCAAAATAGCTCCTCGCACCATTAAAAATGCCGCCAAGAAATAAGCTTCATTAATAAAAGTGCACTTGTTTGTACTGGGTTTTGATTAAAACACAATAGAAGTTTCCAGTAACTCTACGTAAGATGACTTTACAGAAAAGAAAACACGTGGGTGTCAGAGAGCACCTGAACGTATCATAAGTTTCCTCACAAAAGCTCCCACGTACCACTCCAGGAGAAAACAGGACAATTATCAGCCGCCTGCGTTGATTGGTTGGCATTGTTTCTTTATCTACACAGTAGCCAATGAGAAAACCAGTTGATATTGCATACAGCCAACACACACCTCACCATAGTGGACTTTAAGTCTTAGTAATTATGAAAGTGACACGGTTCATAGTGTTTTACCTGTACATGGCCTAAAACATTAACAATTAGTTTATATTCCACTGTTTTATTTTAACAGAACCAATTAGTTTTAAAGTTGCATCTTTATTTTATTTATTTTTTGTTTGACATAGAGCCAGTTCATAAAGAAATGTGTAGTGTAAGTTTATTCAAGTAACTTTTAAGGAAAGAGTTTCTATTTTTTCATTTAGTGGGAGCAGCAGATTGTGGAAACAGTTGTCCATCCACCTGATCATATAAAAATAATCATAATAGAATTAGTTTTATGTTTAATAAGCACACATGCAATATTGTATGATGTTAGAATTTGTAAGTGTAAGACAGCATAATAGATATGGAGTGAGAGTGTGATGCACCTTTGTGGTAGGAAATGGGTCACCGGAGTGTTGACATTACAGCTGTGCACTTGCTCAACTACAGTTATCAGTGTTTGGCAGTTGTACGGTCTAAATTTGCACCATATTTACTGTGCCAGATTCTGATGCAAGGGCAAGCTAAATGGAGTTCAGTCTCGGACAAATGGTGTAATCCAGTCTGTAATGAAATGTTTGAAAATACAATATTTAGTCATGTGGTGAGGTGGGATGTTCAAGTTACCACAAAGTGCCTGAACTCTACTGAACTTTTTTCCCCCCTTAGCTCTGTACAAGTGAAGTGCGCCCTCTGCTGGTTTAAATGTTAACTACAGTAAGCATGCTGTTAAAAAATTACCATGTGCAGTTAAACTGACCTAGATATCACCCTTCATGCTAGTGGCTGAGCTTCACAAAACAGTACTGAACAGACAGCGAAATGCATTCCTGGAGCAAAGCATGTTCTTTTTTATTAAGTGTACAAAACAAGTGCAAAAATAGTGATTCATAAGAGCTACACAAAGTAGGACTTGCCCTTCAAAAAACTACAGTCACAGAGGATACAAATCAAAAAAATGCAATACATGAAGTGCCGTTTAAAGAGAATAAAAAGGGATCAATGGTGCAGTCTTGCGCAGTAGAAAAGATTCCAAAACATGGAGTTGGATTCACAGCATTTGATAAGTACTAAGTGCAAGCTGTTGAAACAAACACCAAATTCACCAGCAGTCTCCCTTTCAAACAATGCACAGTGCAAAGATTTTACAAGGAGGGATCTCTATAAATGACATTCATTCTAATACACTTAATCAAATAGATAACTTTGGCCCATATGCTATTGGAACATTTATTTCCTAGGCTGTGCGCAACACACACTTGCAGGGAAATGACACCTATTTTTTTTTTTTTGTTTGTTTTTTTTTTTTTTTAACTTACAACTAAGCCAAAGTAAACCACCAGACAAATTCTGTCAAAGAGGCAGAGCTACTTAAAGCAGGTCAGAAATGTGTTTATATGTTGATACCATTAACCTGGGATGCATGCTATGGAAGTACATAGTTTATCATTCACATCTGAATACGGAGAAACACTGAAATGTATAGAAGATTAAATCTAAGTTTTGGATAACTGTGGAGCTGTGGGAGAAGGCTATACTACCGGTCTAGAACTGCAGCTAACAATGCCTCAGCAAATAACCAGGTACTGCAACTCTGGCATTGATATGTGTAAGAGGATACTGATCAAGTTTAACAACAACAAGCCTAGCTGGATTGAAGGCATTTTGGGTTGTGGTGCAAATCAACAGTAAAAAGGCACACAGCTCGTGGATTTAGGGTGGCTATAACTGAAACCCTAAACACTGCACAGACACACAAATCTTACACGGAGTAAGCCTACATCTTAATTCACCAGTCATCCCAAGCCACACATCCTCCATGCCATTTACAATATGGTGCACTTTGGCTTCTTTTTCTTCTCTGGTTCTTTTTTGGTTGAGTCGGACTTGCTCTTGTAGAGGCTGGAGAAGCACGCCGGGGCGCCGATGGGCTCTCTGAGACTGAGCAGCCACCTTCCTTCACCGTAATAGGTCAGCGAGCCGAGCTCCATCTCCTCGACCAGCTCCCCCTGCTGGCCTTCCTGCTGCAGGGCTACAATTTGGAGCAGATCCAGACCTGTTTGAACTGGCTGGACACCCTCTGCGCAGCCCAGAGTAACGTGGGCGCGGCTTCCCAGAGGCAGGGAGGCAGCTGCAGGGACAGTAGACGCCGCCTCCTTTTCGGCATCATCTGGCCACAGCAAAAGCTGCTCCTCAGTGAGTGACACTCTGGCACCAAAAGTGCGAGGAGTGACAAAAAGAGCGCTCAGTGACAGCTCAAATGCAGAACCATAGAAATCTGTAACAGCCTACAGAGCGGAAGAGAAAGGAAATAATGAGGAAATATCCCAGAATCAATTACACAAGAAGTTCTTAAGTAATAAACATCAAACAATATGTTGCAATCAAATGTATATCTATCTGATCACTTGCTGCTAATTTTCTATAACCAAACCATTAGCTGAATGACTGGTGTCTTACTGGTTGCTGTGCATACTCTTTGGCACCCTCCGCCTTTCCGTAGTCACAGAACTTTGTGGTGCAGTGGAGAGTTCCTTTGGCTTTAAAGTACTGCTCCAGATCCACCTCCTTCTCAGCTTTCCCAGTGACTGTAAATACAAAAAAAAAAAAAAAAAATATTTAGTCTGCTCACAAGAGACATAAACATAAATGTTGGTAATACATGAAACAACTTTAAACAAAACTCACAGTCAATTGCATGTTTCTTGAAGGCCTCCAAGGTGTCCAGCGTTTTCAGAAAGTCCATTGATGTGCACCTAATCTTATCCTGGATTGATGACAGAAGAAACCAGCCAAAGTAAAGAGGAAGGGACATTTCCTCAAGTTGACTATTTATGGTTTCCAATTGGGCCTCCTCCAGTCCACGCTTGGTCTTGTTTTTCAGCTGTGCTATATCTTGTCTCCATTCTGTACGTGGCTCCAAGAACACAGTAACAAGATGGTGCTCCCTGGCGATTTCACCCAGGCGGGCCAGCCGATCCTGGGTGTGGTTGGTGTCATCGACCACAATCAGCACAGAGGAAGCCGTTCCTGAACTGCAGCAGGCCACCACAGCCTCGTCCACAGCCTTGTATCCATCCGCAGAGGATTCTGGACACTCTGGTTTTACACCGTGTTCATCAGCGCAGACGACAGTGCAGTGGTCTTTGTAGGTATCGGCTATGGCGCGTGCCAAGAAGCTTTTGCCACTTCCTGGAAGGCCTCTGAGGACAACAAGGGTACGAGAGCTCAGTAGGGCATCTTTGGTCTCCTCTCGCTCCAGGAGGGCAAAAGACAGGGAGCCAGATGCAGGGACTGTATTCTCCTCTTCCTTTTCAGGCTCAGCATCCTTCTGCTCAGGTTTGACATCTTCTGGTGCTGCTGCCGCTGCTGCCGGCTCAGCTTCCTTCGGAGTATCAGACTCAACTGATTTTTCTGGTTCTGCTTTCTTCTCGTCCTCCGCAGGTTTCACATTTTCACTTTCAGCTGGCGTCTCCTCCTTTAATGTCACAGCCTCTGTTGGCTTTTCTGAGGAAGCTTCTTTCACCAGCACAGTCTCTGTTGCTGCTGCTGCAGCTACAGCTACTGCTGGTTCTTGTTTTTCTTCATCTTCCTTGGTAGGCTGAGATACGACATCATCTCCTGCCCCCGCTTTAACAACTCCTTCTGCTGCAGTTTCCATTGTAGTCTTCAGTTCTGGCTCAGTGTCCCCTTGCTCTGGTGCCTTCTCCTCTTGTTTGGGTGGCTGTGTATCTACTGGCTGCTGCAGTGTGACTGGTTCAGGTAATGTTTGCTTTGGCAGCTCTGCCTCTGGAACCGATTCCGGCAATTCATCTGGCTCTGGGACAGGGCTGCTGTCTGCCAGAGACGTTTGCATAGGCAAAGGTTCTGGGTTTTTCTCTGGCACAGGCGGCTGTCCAGGCTGAATGTTTTCTGGTTCTGTGTCTAAAGCTGCAACTGGGTCAGAGATCTTTTCAGATGACTCATCTGGTTCTGGTGGTGGCACCGCAACAGACAGCGACTCCGTTTCAGATTTTGCTTTGGGCGAGCCGTCCTCAGTCTCCGTTTCTGTTTTCTCATCAGACAGCGTGACATTTTCGGTCACAATCAACTCTTCTGTTTCTTTTAAGTTTGCTCCTTCAGTATCATGACCGTTCACTGCCAGCTGCTCAGTCTCTTCATCAGCAGCTGGTGGATTCTCAGGCTCTGTGGATTCCTCTGGCGTCTCCAGCTTTGACACAACCTCTTTTTCCATTACAGCCTCCTCTTGCTGTGGAGTCTCTGACGCATCTAAAACCTCGCCGCTTATTTCAGTATCCATGTCTGGCTTCAAGTCCGACTTTGCACACCACCATGTACCTTAAATATATCATTAAAAAGAAAAGAAAGAAGAGAGAAAAGTCCAAATGTGACTAAACACATACAAGCTTCAGCAACCATTCCCCACCCATTACAAGCTGAAACATACAGGATCGTTAAGCTGATTCTTTTCTGTTTAATTACTCCATCACTCATTAAATAAATTCTCTACGGCGACATATTTAAATCAAATCTGACTCAACAGATTTAAAAATGTTAGATTTTGGGCTTGACAGCATCTGAAGAGAGAAAAAACACAACTACGATTATACGGAAATGTAACTATTTCATATCAGCTAAGTGGTTTTAAAAAACATAATATGTAATTGCCTTTTTATTAATCATAATATAAAAGGGACAATGGTGGCTTAAAAAGGTTAGAGAAGCGAGCTTGTGACCAGAGAGTTGCCGGTTCAATCGCCCAAACCCGCAAGATAATTCTGGGTGTGGAAAGTGAAGAAGCAGTGCTCGCCCCACCTTTATTACCACCACTGAGGTGCCCTTGAGCAAGGCCCTTCATCCCCAACTGCTCCACAATGGGAGCTGCTCATTGGCCTGTAGATCACACTGTGGTTATACTGGGTAGCTACGCTGGCGCAATTTAAAATATTTAGATGCGCAGTCAGTGTGTAAAAAGTGAATGAGTCACATTTTTTTGTAGATGCTGAACTGTGCTCCCTTCTGACTGCATTTTTTTTTTAACTAGAGGCAAAATATCAAACACTTTAATGGGGGTTTATGTCTTAAACAGGAAGTTACTCAATATCATAATCAAAAAAATCATCATGATAAACAAAACCCAAAAAAAAAAAAAAAAAAAAAAAAGAGGGTGGGGTTGTAGATTGTGGACGTTTATATGATGCATCTCACTCTCCCATCTTTTCATAAAACAATCTGGATGTGCAGGAGATGGATAATACAATAATATCACCTTAAGCACATAACACCTCACACATTTTAGTTTCCAGTAAACTGAAGACTGGATGATGTATTGAAAGCTCGCAGGAGAGACATGAACAGCGCCAGCCCTTGCCAGCAAACATAAGACAAAGGGTGATTACAAACGGGATGATTACTTCATTGCATAGTGCAGCGACCTCCACCAGCATGTGTGGCATCTTGATTTTTTATATTTATATGTGTCAGTTTCGAATGTGTGTTTGTGCTTGATTCAAGCAGATGTGGGAAACCACATCGTGTCATGAGACTAGAAGGGGAAGCTGCACACTAACAAAGACCAGCAGGCTAATGTTAAAAAACTGTTTGTAATACACCACGACAGATGGATGGCATCAAAACAGATGGCATAAATAAACGACGTAGTCTCACTTGATCTGATTTATCAAATCCCGTCACGTTTATAAAGCGAGGTACAGTAAATGGCGCAGCGAGAGAGGATCTTTTATTTGTTGTTTTAAAAGGCAAGTTTGGATTAAATAATACATTCATATAACAAAAGCGACGATTTTTAAAGTGCTCAGGGCCGCGTTCAAGTGTTGTTTTTTTTTAAACGGACTTGAATCGATGGATTTAACAGACAACATTTCAATAAGTGCACAATGTGGCCAGGCGGGGAGTGGCGTGCACCTAACCCAGCGCTAGCACGCCGCACAATAAACACAATTTAGCTTGCCAGCCTCAACATTTTGGCACCAACATTATCATCACCAGCGCCACGTTTGCTGTTTCTCTGGCGTATAAAAGTGGCTGCGTGTTGCCGGAACAACTTCTCTCAGTCGGTGTGAGTGAAACAATCACGAACAGACTGATAGAAAACTGTATGAAAGGTTTTTTGTGTGTGTATGTGTAAAAATGTCAGCTTACCAGATACAGGCTGCAGTGAGAAGCTGTCGGTCTGTGGTGCCGCTGACCACGCGTTTCTCTCTCTCTGGATACAATGACAAGGCAATCCTCCGCGCTGACGTGCACACGCTTCACTCTTCAAGAAAAGGAGGAGGAGGAGGGGGGGGGGGGGGGGGGGGGTCGGGAACGCGCATAAAGGCGGGACCATGGACACGCCCTTGAAGACCGGAAGAAGATAATAAAATAAAATAACAAAGAAATCATTTTTTATATTTTATACATTAAAAAAAGTATTTTTCTACTCATCATTATTATTATTATTATTATTATTATTGTTGTTGTTGTTGTTGTTGTTGTTACTCAATCCATCAATCAAACTTTAATTGTATAGCACTTTTCATACAGGGTGTAAGACAAGGCAGCTTTATTTACATAGCTCCTTTCATACCCAGGGGAAACTCAATGCGCTTTACATAAAAACAAACATTTAACAGTAAGAACTGGACACAAAAAACATAAAAAACATGCAATTTGAAAAATAAAAATAAAACCCAATAATAGTAAAAACATGGAAAACATAAAATAATATACAATATAAAACATACAATGCCACTAATAATAAAAAATAAAGTACTGAAAAATAAAAAGAGAAAAATAAAATAAAAACTAGACTAGAATAGAGCATTAAATAGAAGTTTGCATGTAACATAAAGTGCTTTATATATGAAAAAAAATAGAGGAAACACCAGAAGGGATAAAAATGTAAACAATTAAGATTACCCAAATAAAATAAAAGGTAATAAAAGATTAATAAAAATAAATAATATAATAGGAAAAAATAAGGTCACTATAAAATAAAGTGAGTAAAACCAGGAGTGTGGGGAGGGGTATTAAAAGGAAAACAAAGATAAGAAGAAAATAAGTAAAAGTAGACATAAAAGGGTGGGTGACTCTCCTTTTAATTAAAGTGACAATTGATTTATGTTAATTTTCTTATAACTTCATTTATTTAGTCTTTGTTAAACGAGGACCATGCACACACACACACACACAAACATTAATCTCAAAATGACAAGATGACTCATGCCAGATTTAGCTAGGCTATTAGCTAATTTCCATCTGTCATCCCCAGACAAGTACACACAGCAGCACAATCACCATCTAAAAAATCTAAATATATACATAAATACAACATATTTATCTATTATGTATTTTAATACATTTATTGTATGGCTTCTTCTCTTTCTTGGACTCATTCCCAAATGTTTAATAATGCCATGGTTGACTTGACTTGCTATTTCTATTGTTTAATAAAGCATTAACAAATAAGGATGAGATCATATTGCTTGTATTTTTATTATTTATGAGTAAAAGAAGAAGAAAGACACACACACCTCTTGAGCTAGCCTTGTATCGCCAGACCAATTAAGCTGTAAAATAACAATCACAGAAAACGAAACATGTGACGTAGCACCGTGCGTGCAACGTACATTTCTGTATAGTCATCGCCCCATATTAGATAAGCGGTTGTGATTGGTCCAGACCCGGTCCAGACCGGCTTGAAATCTGTCTAAATCAGACCATGCTCTTATAATTCATCAGTGGTCCAGACGCATCTGCCAGAGCAAATAACATGAGCTCGTAGATTCATCTGGATCCCAGTCCACTCCTGAGCTGCTGTAAACCACAATCACGTCATCTGTGACGCCATTCTGATCCCAAAAAGTAGGTGTCACTTTAGAGAGACACATACTTTTCATATCTTGAGTCCAGTGGAGTAGGCTATGCACTCACTGACATGGACTCCTCTACTATCAGTGCATTCACTATCAGACAGCAGCCCACCCCCCCCCCCTTTCAGACCACCGACCAAATAAATGTGCTCCAATAACCCAGATGTCCTTGTGGCCTTGAACTCACCTTATCTAATGAATGACACATCCAGAAATCAATATGCACCTAAAAGAGATGGTGTAAACAAGGCCACTGACAACATCAATATGATATTTCATAAGGCAGCTACTAAAGCTGACCTTATAAAACAAAAGGAAGCTTGTTAAAAGGAAAAATGCTGATAAATGGTTTCATGGAGAATGCAAGACCATCAGAAAAGACCTGAGAAAAACAGCAAATGAAAAACACTGTTGACCAAAAACCCCAGCCTTATGCATTAGGAACAATGACATTTTAAGCAAATATAAATGTACAATTAGAAACAAAGACAAATTTATACCCGTGTGAAACTTGGAAGATAAAGAGGACGCCATTAATCAAAATCAGTTTTGTAATGTGGAACAACTTCAACATAAAACAACCTCAGGCATTACCCATCAAAAATGGTGACATCTGGAGAGCACATTGGGGAAATCTGCACAAAGAATTACCAATAAATCTAATTAATTCAGATCAATGCATTATAAAAGAAAAACTATATAAGAAACAATAAAGACAACCAAAACACCCTCGGTTTCCCAATTGCTTGGGAAGAACTGACCACATAGACGAAATCTCTCTGGCCAAGGAGAGCTTGTGGTCCATACAGCATCGAAAATTAAATGCTCAAATAGAGCACCCCAGAGATGCAGCATGCAGTAGTCTGGATGTTTTCCTGACATCTGGTGCAAAGGTCTTATTTCCCCTCATTCAAAAGAGAGGGAATCAATCCGACTCTAGTAACCACTGTGGCATCTGTGTCAGCATTAAATTACTGTTATAACAGAAGAATACTAGTTTTCACTGACAAACACTAGGCCTACATCTTAATTAAAAATCATATTGGCTTCCTCCCAAAATACTGCAGCACCGACCATGGATGTACCCTTCATATATAAACTTCAACACTATAACCAAAGGTCTGTGCTGTGTATACAATGTGGTTAAACCTGTATTTAACCAAGACATTGTGCAATACTGCGGTTAGACTAGAATCTAAATTAGGGGTTGCATAATATTGTGATACGCTGATGTTGATGTTATGTCTTTTATCTCATGTACACTCAACAAAAAGTGGTTGAATTTGCTGTTCAGTGTTCCTATAGCCTCTCCCACCTACATGGAGAGGTGAAGTCTCTGTTTTGTGCTGATGACCTTGTTCTACTGTGTCCTACTGAACGAGACGGAGGCAACAGCTAGACATAATAGAAACGTACTGTCAGAACTGAACATAGCATAAATTAAACCTACTTTGGTAAAATCATCAGGGAGCTTCAACAAGGCCGTGAATGCACTAGAAGAAAAAGCTCAGAGGTATAAATGCAATTACAAGAAAATCTTATAATTTCCAAATTCCAATTAAAATATGGCTTAAAGTATTTGATGCCCATTGCGCCGCATGGTTGTGAGGTATGGGGTCCACTCAGTCATCATAGCTATACCTGCTCAGACAAGCATCCAGCAGAATCTTTATAGGCAGAATTTTGCAGCCAAAGTTTTACATGTGCAAAGAAAAACACCAACAAATGCATGCAGAGCAGAATTACCTTGAATCCAGCCCCCCTAGTACCCCTCCTTCTTAAATCCTTCAAACCCAGAGCTGAGCACAGAAAACAGTCTCCTATGTCAGTTTGTGCTGAGACTAACTGCTCCATCTCAGACACACTCTGACCAGTCTCACACCAACACTGCTTTCAAAACACAAATTTAGAGTAAACCAAATTATAACACAATGTAAAAAAAAAACTATCTGGAACATTGTGGGAAGAAATTTAAAGCATAAGTAGATTAAAATGTTATCCGGTTCTAAAAAGCAATTATGAATTGGCATAATATCTCTCCATTGTCAGAGACAGAAAGCAGAGACGGATCCTAACCAAGTACAGGCTCAGTGACCACTAATCAGCGATTGAAAAGGGACAACACAAAAAATCATGGGCAATTGAAAGAAAACAGAACATGTGGTCACTGTTCGACAGGTGAAGCTGAGACACAGATGCACATTCTCCTACCATGTACATTCAATACAATAAGGGACATTAGCTTTAACAAGTTCAGGTCTAAAATTTCAGGTTTCAAACACCTCTCTAAATACTCCTAGTTCATAACTTGAACACATTCATGATCAAAATTTAAGATACAGGGAGGTAGCATAAAAAAAGCAGAAACTATTCAGTAATTGTTATTGTCCTGTCTCTGATCACAGTAGTAGTGATATTAGGGTAAACCCTGCAGAAAAGTCATCTGGTTGGACTATAAATCAAACCATATGGGCATATGTCAGTGTGATTGAATTGAGGTATTGTCTGTAGATATCAGTTTTTCATAGAATTGTGTCAAAATCCATCATCACAAATAGGCTTGGACTGGATTGAGCAACACTGAGAATACAAACATTTGTTCTCTTAAATGTATTCTGTAAAATCAAATAGCTTTGGTAAATGTGACTCTTGAAACACCACAAAAATGCCCTTACTGGATCCAATTCCCCAAATCATTTCTAGCGCAGTAGACTAGAAATGGAGATTTTAAGCATTGTACCATATACATATTTGTACTCTACAGAGAACAGTTCAACTTTACAGTCTATAAAATTATGAGACCAGTGGTCCTAATATAACTTTAACAGAACCACCACACAATTACATTCTGAGCACAATTGCTTTTAAGGCTTGCATCAATGCATTTTCTAAGCAGTTTCTGCACACTTTCTTTATAAAAAGTCAAATATCTCAGCTGCACATCTGAAGGAAATTACTTTTATTGGACTTGTTCTAAAGTATCAACTTTCATTTAATGATCATTCTCTTCTGTATTTCTCTCTAGCTGCTCCCTGAAGCACCACAAGTAATGATTGGAAACATCCTCATTGTGATAGGTGCTTCTTTGCTTCATCCAGAGCCTTAAAAACAAGAATAAAAAATGTCAGCATTGAAAAATGTCTTCAAATAGGACGAAGTGAAACAGATGACAACAGAGACCTTCTGAATGGCGTTCATGGCAGAGTCGTCTTTTTGCAGCTTGGCGTGGTTCAAAGCTCTCTCGAAGTGGGAGACGCATGATTCATAGTTTCCAAGTTTCACTTAGAGGAAACACAAGAGTACAGACAAAGATCAGGTCCATAGTTTGTACAATGACAGCAGTATTACAGTACCATACTTAAAGTTAAATAGCAAGACATCATGAAAGTTTCTAATATTAAATTAAAAAATCTGAGAAAGGATTACATTCTGATTGTGCCACCAAAACACTGGCATTAAGCTGCCATTTCTCATCAGCAATCTCATCAGCTGCAGTGACTGAGCGGATGCCATAGTTTCGGGCTTCTTCGTGGTCATTAAGCTCCAGGTAACACCAACCAATCTCGTGAAATAACCAGGTCTTCTCCAATCCGCCACGGATCAAGGGAATCTTCTTTTCCCAGCTGGAGAGAGCAAAGAAAATGGAATAAATTCATTGTCATTAATGTGTAATTGCAGTGTAAGACAATGCCAGTGCCACAGAATCTCAATCTCTATCTTTATTTATATAGTGCCAAAATCACAACAAAAGTAATCTCAAGGCACGTTACACATAGAGCAGGTCTAGGCCGTACTCTTTAATTCAGAAGTGTGACTAGACAAGATTACTATTAAACAGCAAAAGATGTCAGTTATTTTATTAACTTACATCTCAATGGCCTGTGTAAACTGTCCAGTTTGGGCATAGACTCGGCCAATGTTGTCCAGAGCTCTGGACTTTGCATCAGGGAGTTTGCTGTTGATAAGAAATAAAGATTAATAAATTCATTCTTCTTGTCACATACAGTCACTCCTCTCTCATCATTTCTTCAAATTCTCACCACTCTTTAGCCAACTCCAAGTCTTTTTTATGATGCTGAAGTGCTTTGTCCATATCTCCCAGGATGATCAAAGCATTTCCGATGCAACTGTGCAAATTTCCCAAAACCTCTTTTTTATGGGGCACCTCTCGTTCTGACCATTTCTGCACCATCTTCAGGACTTCTTCAGCCTTCTGCAGACTACCTTGTGGGTTTCCAGACACCAACTCTAAAACAGCAAAAATACAAAAAGCTTTTTTTTTACTGAAACACTTCTAAAATGCAACGAGCATAGTCAGGAGCCTTACCTGTGTCAATGTCATCCAGACTCTTCAGGATAAACTGAGCGGGTTCACAGGGGGCAGTATGGCGGGGCCTTTTTTTAGGGTCCCTTTCCCGAGTGCAGATAGGTTTCTCCTGGTTCCAAAACTCAGTGCAAGTGTCGAGGTATGTGAGGCAGCTCTGAATGACGTCCTGCAGTCTTTCCCCATCCTTCGTCTTAGCTTTTACTAAATCTGCGGAACAATGTGTATCAGTTTTAAATATTAGTCTATCAAAAGTTAAAAACTAAATTGTAGGTGGGTTTGAAGTGCAAATAAATAATAACACAGTACCTTCATCTTTCAGCAGGTTTTCAAGATATTTCTTATCACTGTAAAACTCTCCCAGCAGTTGTTTGGTGGTCTTCTCACTCTTTGGGGTCATCTTGGTCAGCTTTTTTTTCTTTGTCGTCAGATGCTGAATGGCAGTAATCGGCATTGCCCTCTTTACCGGCCAGTCAATAAGAAATATAATATTGTGTATTAGAAAGAAGGGCAGGGTTGAACTTTACATATACACAACTAATCTATGGTAATTCATTGGTTGGAATATATCTGTCTTTTTTTTTTATTGGAAAGGATAAGAAAATCTGAAAAGCACCATTTTGAGCTGCAGCTGCTTGGCGGCTGTGTATGCAATTATCTATAGAGGAGATCTGCCTACAAGCTGTCCTTAAACACTGGCTCACTAAAGGAGTACCTAACACACTTACCTCCTCATCTTTTTGGAGGAATGACAGGTCCCCTTTAATCTCAAGTTTCACAGAGGAAGGGCCTGTAGGTTTGGAGAGAAGAAAAATGGTTTAGTTTTTAGGTGTGAGGAGGAATTCCTTAGCTGTAATACAACTAAGCATACATGACAAAATACTAGTAAACTTACTGCCAACAGAGTTTTCTATGGCCTCCTGTGCTTTTTGGATGCCCAGCCTGAACTCCTGTATTTGTGGACGTAGTTTTTGTCCTCTATGGTAAAACACCAGTGCAAACTCAAATTCTCCCATGTAGTATAAAGCTTCTGCCTTTTGGTACAAGCCCTAAAAAACATGGGAAAAAATAAACACTCATTTGCTCCAGTTTTCATGAATCATTGAGGGCTAACTTCAGGGCTGTCACAAAGAAGACAGCAGTGGAAAACACCCACATATGCATCTTTCTGTAACCTCCTTTTTTACCTCGAAAAATGACTTGTCTTCTCTCAGTGAATCCTCTGAGTCTCTTAAGGCGTCGTCAGACTGACCCAACTTCAAGTAACACTTGGACCGACCCACAAAGCAGGTCTTGTCATCAGGCTTTATAGTCAGAGCCTAAACGAGGAGCATCCATGAGCCATACATACTTGTATAAGTTGCAGTTTAAGTGCCATGTGTGTATTTTAGGGGTTG
Organism: Scomber japonicus; assembly: GCF_027409825.1. Lineage (NCBI taxonomy): Eukaryota > Metazoa > Chordata > Actinopteri > Scombriformes > Scombridae > Scomber > Scomber japonicus. Next base: position 18,971,971 of record NC_070595.1, read on the forward strand.
ACTTACCTTTGTGAAGCTCTCTATAGCTTTCTTATACTCCCCTTTCATGAACAACCACTCCCCATCGGCCATTAAGGTTGAGAAGAAACCTTTTGGCATTTGGCCGTCGAGATCTCCGCCTGGTTCTGACATTTTTTTTCAGGATGAATGACTTTTCACAACAGCGGACAGTTTTCAAGACAACAGCAAAGGCGTCCAAGCACATTAGCGTCCACTCGTATCCTAGCAACCACAATACATTGAAATAGGGGAAACCGCGCCATCTACAGCTCGGCTCTACTTACTACACCTATTTATATTTTGTTATTATAACTCATGAACTAATAAACACCTAAATTAATGCCAACTCTTTTCTATAGAAGAAATGACAAACACAATTTAGGGGAAACTCTGAGGAAGCCAACTTTATTGACATGGATGGTACTGTTCAAAAGGGTAAAAGACAGGATGGTTTCACCATAAGGGCAAAAACAATGAGAGAAAAAGATGAGGACGCCTTCCTTTTTCTTCATGAAGTGCACCAAGTGAACAACGCACTCATCAGGAAGTGACTGAACAGCCAAGATTTCCAATCATCACGCAGCGCCTCACATTCTTAGACAACAGCAAAACACAGTCAAATTTGTTCTATCCATAAGCATATCTGTGGCATTGAGTAAAATAAGACAGCTTGCATGACATTCAAGGAACACAAAAAGCAACTCTATTTCTGTGCATATTTATGCTTACCAAGCAAAACAATCATCTTCCTGATTTTGTGTCTTATTATTGGCATCTCTTTTAAACATAGCGGAAGAGCGTCCTCATCTTACCATGACAGTTCAATCAGACAGCAAAATTTACAATAAATATACATATCAAAATAAAAAAAATGGAAAATAAACAATCAACCATCATCACACATCAACACTTTACATTCCAGTAAAATGTGCAATGCAACAATCTGTGAATGGCAACATCAAACATAAAACCTGTGACAACAAAAGGGAAGGGGACTTTGCAGGCAACAAAGCCAGCACAGCTGTCTCTGCTGCCATCTTTCTAGTGTGCTTCGGCTGTATTTTATATGTAGGTCTAGGCTCCAGCTGTGGTGAATTAAAAAAAAAAAAAAAAGTTCAACTGCTCCTATTGGCTTATATCAAGGACACAGTTTTCAGTGCGAATTTGTAGCAGCCAACTGTCTGTCTGTCTGACAGATTCTTCAAAAGTAGGGGTTTTGGGGGGAGGGGGGGTTGCTTGCTCAGTGATTTTCTTCAGAAATCATTAAGCAAGTTATTTATTTTCATGCAGAGAATATTCCTTCAGCAGTAAATTGAGACGAGTCAGATAATAGCTTGCTCAATGCTCAGTTGCATCTCAAAAGTTTCCCCAGGATGTGACCTCCTGCATGGATCCCTAAAAGCTCTGATACAATAGCTGCACGATCTCTCCTATCTCAAAAAATCTGAGAATATTTGGACCAGTGTTGCTAGCCATTACTGACTTTCAAGCTTGTTTCATTTTGAGAGAAGAAAAACAAATCCAAAACCAGTAACACTATCAACTCAGACTGAGCCGCCTCCGTCTCCTCGCTATACGGGTGTTAAATCGTTTTGCTGCATGTGGTCATTGGGTTGCATTCAATCAGTCAATGGCATAGACAGAAATCTGACTTGCAATCAGTCAGTCATTAAATACGGATGGTGGTTCGGGGGGTTTGACATTGTTGAAAAGTCCTGATGTAGTAATTGTGTAGGTAGATAAATCCTCCAATTAACCAAACTGGAAGAAGAAATTTCCTGGTCCAGATGCTGAAACAAACAACAAACAAGTCAATCACTGACATACTCTTACTCTAATACAGTCCATATGGCTGACAGTAGAAAGCATGATTTTGTATACACAATATATAAATTACCTTCAAAACTAAAACCTCCTGGTCCTCCAAAGAATGCCTTGAAAATGTTGTTGGCATCAAAATCTGGTGGAAACAGAAAGCAAAACTCAATATCAGAGAACCTTCCAGCCAGGTTGTAATTGCATCTGTTCAACCCTTGAGACCCCCCCCCTCCACACTTCAAGGCTTGTCCATGTACTGACCTGCCATGTTCATGCCATCATCCTCCAGATCCTGACCGGTGTCATAGCGAGACTTCTTCTTAGGATCTGAAAGCACGCTGAAGGCCTCGCCCACCTCTTTGAACTTCTTTTCCTCTTCCTTTTGCAGCTCGGCACTAGCTCCGCTGTGACGGTCTACAGGGTAAGAAAGGAGAAAAAAACAACACAAAAGCAGAAGAGTCATTTGGGCTGCAGAACAACTGCATATACCAATATGTAGGAAATGCACAATGGTTGTTCTGTGGTTAAAGGATATTCTTTCTTCACCTGGGTGATGTAAAAGTGCCCGTTTGCGGTAAGCTTTCTTGATCTCATCTTCTGTGGCATGCTTATCCACCCCGAGCACTTTGTAATAATCTTTTCGCTTGCTTTTCTTTAACTCCAGCTGGGCATTTTTTAGGAGGTGTTTGTGCTCTAAGAAATAAAAACAAGACTGGGCATGTTAACAAGCAATATTTCAGCAGGTGGCAAAACTGCATTTCAAAACAAGTCAAAAATTGGGAGTGTGTGATAAAGTAGAATAAGGAGTATATAAAAGGTGCTGTAAGTAAGAGTCTGATTCTCACCTTTTGTTTTCTCTGTCTGATAAACCTTCTCATAGTCTCGAACTGCCTCTTCATACATCTCTGTCTCCATGTAGCTGCAGCAAAGAACGCACATATCCGTTATTGTTTCTTTACACAATTACAATAACTGTGACACTATGTTCCGTTTGTCTGACAACCAAATGCAATGTCATTTATTGTCTCGAATGAAAGTCAGGTTAGAAATCCTGCACATACCACTGTGCTCTCCGTAAATAGGCCTTGATATAGGTTTCATCCAGTTTAATGGCCTTTGTGCAGTCTTCAATGGCCTGCTCTAGTTTCTTCAGCTTTCGAACGAAAAAGAAAAAAACATGAACACACAAGGACAATATAGAGAGGGAGACACCGTGGCCTTCTTCTGATAATATAACAGAGAAAAGTACTATGTGGCAAAGATACAAAAACTAAAACTGTATACTGTTACAGGGGCAGTTTGAGAACTCTGCAAGTCTGTCCTCTTGCTGACGTATTCATTTAAGTATCTGAGTGACACCTGCTACCTTGGTTACAAGTCTCACGCTCTTCTTATCTTCTAACCCTTTGTGTGTGTTTTGTCAGAGCTGTAATTGGGTCAATTCTCCTTTGCAATATTTTCTTATCTGCTGTCAAAAGTGCCAAAAAGTAATTTGCAACTGACCATAACAAAAAAACAACTTGCCAGATGTTAATGCAACCACTGCACGTTACTCACCTTAGATCCAACAGTGGCTCTATTACAATACAGCTTGGCATTAGTCTTGATGTTGTTAGGGTCTATTGTTAGTGCCTCAGAGTACAGCTCATAGGCTGCCTCAAAGTTTCCCTCCTTGAAGGCCTTGTTCCCCTCCTCCTTCTTGGCCTTCAGTGCTTTGGCATTCTGGGAAAACATTATATAGGACATCCTTAAAAGCTGCTCTAGGCTACTCACACTTAAATGGATTAAAGAAAACCATAATGTTGTTTCTTCTTTGGCCGTCTCGAAGCAAAAGGCTCCCATATAGATATTAATGTCATAGTTGTACTTAAAGGAATTCACACACAAATGAAAAATGGTTTATTTTTATTTACTGAAATACTCACTCTGCATGCAAGCCGAGCTTTGTCATGGTCAGGAGCCATACGCAGGGCCTGGACAAAGAACTGGACAGCTTTGTCAATGCAGTCCTCATAGTACAGACAAAGACCACGCACATACAGTGCATCTGCATTAGTGGAGTCCATTCGCAGAATATCACTGAATAAGGGAAAAAAACATTAAAAGCTGGAGTACAGGACTTTAACATATAAATAAACATTCATTACATTCAAGCATTTGCCAAATGAATTCACACAACGTTGATTAAGCATATCACTGCCAGGTAAATCTCTCTGTATTTCGCAGTATACTGGAGGTGTCTGTAATTGGTTTGGCAGAGCTGAAGGATCAACCACGGATGTATTATAAGAACTGGATACAGCATAGGAGTTGGGTCTCTGTTCATTCCTACGAAAGTTGTTCAATGGCTCGTGAATCCAAAACAGCTACTTCCTGATGTAAAGAAATTACCTTGAAGCATGCATACTGTGGATGCTCTGTGGGCCCCAGCACCCATAGAGCATGCACATCAGAGACCTCCGCTGGTTGAGCCGGCTAACTTCCAGTTTAGCGCTCCGCTAACTAGAATGGGGATAAAATGATTTAATAATGTGGCTTTTCAAGACTTTCCAAAAATGATTGGGCCCAAAGGATGAAATTCTGATAGAGAAATTAGTCATTTTGCGGAGGTTGTTGACGAAAAAAATGTATCCACCGTTTTATAGCCGGTCCTTTTCCCATGAATGTGTGGGAAGGGAGCAACAGCAGTGACGGAGTAGACTACAGCAGCCTGTAAGCATACATTCTAAGCATGTGACAACAGTGTTTGTGTAATTACTCTCACTACCAGAAGGGGGAGACAAAAGCTCTGCATTGCAGGTTTAATAGCAATCTTAAAGAAAACGCAAACCCCACAACAAAAATATGGCATTTTGTGTTATCATCTTACATTAGTTTCCACTGAGCTGAGTGTGAATAATTCTAATAATGAGAAATGAATAATTAAATCTCCAAGCATCTATTAAATATGCTGCCTCACCTGGCGACAGACTGGGCCTCTGGGTAGCGTCCCAGCAGGGCTAAGCACTCTGCCTTCAGTATCTTGAACCTGTGACAGGCTGAGGCAGGCTCCAGGGCACGGTCCATGCAAAAGACAACCTAGGGACAACCACAGCACATTTGCATAGTCTGTGCTGCTTAACATGTCAGTGCCTTTAACTAAGACTGTAACCACTGAGTAGCTTACCATCCTGAAGTCCCTCTTCTCAAATCCAATCTCTGCCATTCTCTCATATTCGAGGATGGATTCTGCATTCTTCAGCTGACAAAGGAATTTGTGGTATTCAGTGACAATGTGAAAGACCTGTAGCAGTCAGATAACTTCACTGCTTTTCAGCTACCACTGGCAACACTACTGTGATACGCTTGTAAAATCAAATCAACTAAAACTTGCCTCGCAGCTTGCTCATTAGAGATTAACAGCAACTCTAGCAGAACTCGTCTTAAACCGCTCAGTATCAGACTTTTGCACTTTATTTTCACTAGCTTTGCCAAAGCTTCCCTGATAGAGGATAATCACACACGGGTTGTCAGATCATGCCCTCTAAAACTGAGGGCAGCTTACCTCCTGCTGAGCCTGGCTGTTGTCAGACTCCAACTCCAGAACCCTGAGGAAACACCGGCTGGCAGCCATAGCATTGCCAAGGGACAGGTGGCACTTGCCCTCTCGCAAATGGCCCTGTGGGTGAGAGACATGCAGTTCACACGCTGAAGTGACAACACTGGCAATTTGTCTAGAGCCCGCATGCTTGTTAATTCAGTTGGGCACTGTGTGCTAAATACAAACAACAGTTGACTAGCTGTAAATTACTTATTTGAGATTTAACTGTTTATTAACTATTGTAACATCATATTGCTACCATGCTGCAATGCATTATTATTCACTGGAGTATTATAGGGGTGTGTTATAGCATATGTAACAAGGAACCACTGTCACAACAATGTATATATGCATTAAACTAGTAATTTGTGCAAGCTGAATGGCCCTGCAATGTGTTGAATTACACTCACTCATTTGTTTACAACTTGCTAGGAGCTAAAATCCAAGGTGCAAAAGATATGCTGTTATAAATCTGGTTCTTGCTGTGTGTGTGTTTGTGCCCTCTGTCTAGAGCTTGTCCATATTATTCCAGTAAATGTAGGAAGTCCTTTGATAAAGGTGAATGAAAAGAGAAAGTGTATGCAGAACAATACAACATACTGCAGATTGAAATATTTCACAATCCCAGAGGATACACTACTCGTCTCCCACAATTCACCTTCATGAAAGTGTTATCTAGTCGTACTGCTTGCTGGGAATCCTCTAAAGCCTCTCTGTACCGGCACAACATCATTAGCGTGGCAGCCCGATTCCCATAGTAGCTTGCGTTCTTTGGACACATGTCTGTATAGGAAAAAAATAGTTTTTGACATCCAGTCAAAGTCAAACACGATCCGTTCAGGAAATCAACATCATCTCCTAAAATAACAACAGGTGGACTGATCACTATTATACTGAGAATAATCACCTATGGCCTTGGTGTAGTAATTGAATGCTTCAGCGTAATCCTTCTTGATATAAAAAGCATTGCCTTGCTCTTTGAAGCCCTCCGCTTCCCTGTGCAAAAGTGGGCACAAAGACACAAAACAAGGTTAGATGCAAAATTTAGAAAACAAAGTCTCAGAGGAGCAGAGTAGAGGAGCCAACGTGATCACATGTGATGGTCGCCTGATCAAAGATTAAAAAGAGAAGTACTGAACTTGTGTGTGTGTAAAAGTTCATCATCATCTGTACTGTAAGGGTGTGACATCCGAGCATTCATAATTATCTAAATAGAGCATGTCGAGTACTGTCAATGGCAGTGTGCATCAGATAGCGCACTGGCCAGCGTTAGCTAAACATAGAAAGAGCCAGCAGGGTAAATCACGTAGCTAAAGGGGGAGCACAGCCAGGAACATATGACACCACGCTGGGGGGCAAATGCCATTACTTTTTTTGGAAACCTTTCACATTTTCCCGTTACATCACGATCACACAATGAGTGAATGGTGTCAGCAT